>NW_027187359.1:4345804-4548304 GCF_028583685.1 Petaurus breviceps papuanus
TCTCTCTCTCTCTCTCTCTCTCTCTCTCTCTCTCTCTCTCTCTCCCCTCCCTCCCTCCACCACCACCAAGACCCCTACAACAGAGAAGACTTTTTCATAGCCTTCTTCACCCACCTCCCAGTCTCCACCCATCCCCCCACCCACTACAAACTGAATTCAGAACTTTCCCCACTATACCATGTTAAATATCTGGCAACACCTGTCAAATGCCTTCCTCTACCTGGCTTTAGTGGCTTACCATGTATGGTCAATATGTTTTTCCTGTAGGAACTAGGACATTAGAGATCACTAAAAATGAGATAGTTATTCTGAGGTAGGGAAAAATACTTCCTTGATATATCTGCCCTTTGTATCATGAGAGCAAAGGTTTGTTCTAAAGGCTAGAATTTTCTTCCAAACCATTGCTTCTTTTTACAAAACTTATTTAAGATACAGGACAAAACTCCAGATCATAGCTGCTGTTCATTAGGTACCCAGCATGAGGTTATTGCTCATCCCTACAATTTAGAGCCAAGAAAACTGAAATTCAGTTACAGACAACATTGGCAGAAGGTTGAGGAAGGGGAAAACATAGGTAAATTTTCTATTAAAGAAAGAGAAAAAAAGGGAAAATTAATTTGTGGTAAGAAATGGGACACCAAAGGCTACATGAGGTGAACTAGAGGGTCTCTAGCTCCTCTAGCTTCATTATCTTGGGTCAAAATCCATCCACTTTCTAACCTCTATTTTCCTGAAATCACAGAATAAGCCACTATACAGGTGTGCTTGTGTGTGTGTGTACATACATATATATATAATCTATATGTATGTATAGAGATATCTATATCTTTTCCTGATTTATTTTTTGCACGAGCCAGGTTCCTGTTTCCCTACACATCATTGCATCTCCTATCTCTATCCATTTATACAAGCCATCTCCCATATATGAAATGTTGTCCACTACTTCCCACCATTTCTAGGATTCCCTTATTAGATAGATATATAGGTAGACAGATAGATAGATAGACAGACAGACAGATAGATACATAGATATGTGATTTCTGACCAAGCCAGGGATGATGGCTTTTCCTGAGGGACAACCCTATTCTGCACAAGCAAAGGAAGACAACTCCTGATTGCTTAAAAGAATATTGAGCAAAGGACATGGGCAGAGATAGATCAAAAGAGGCAAGACATGAACTTTTGAACAGCAAACATGAGCTGAAAGAGCCACAGATATGTTGAAGAATCCAGTACCCTATTATGTCCCTTGACTTCCAGTGCTTGCAATCCTAGAGAACACTGAGGGTGGGCTCCCCTTGGTGAGATTTTTTTCCCCTTTTTTCCTTGGTTAAGCTAAAGTGTATTATCTCACTCCCAGCCAACAATTCACTTTTAACTATTATGAATTCTGCGGTCTATTTAATCTATGTAACTTTCCCAACTTCTGTTTACTGCTGCACTTAGACAAATGGATTCACTTGCTATTCACTATTCATGATGGTCTTTTGTGTAGCCAGGTGGTGGGTAGCAAAGCTGGAGTTATTAAGTTAACTATTATTACCCTTCCCTTGAGAATAATCAAGGAAAGTGGTATGTATCCTGCCCCACTAAAGTATTGCAAATATATAAGTATATTAAGCATACTTATTATACTTAAGTATAGTAGAGAAATATAATTCTATAATCAGTTTTCCCTCTTGGAGATGGGTGAGAGAAGGGGCAAGCATTCAGCCAAAGTCTTCCTTCTATTACTTTCTTTTTTTTTTTTTAAGCAATTGGGGTTAAGTAACTTGCTCAAGGTTACATGGCCAGTTATTTCTGGGTGTAGTGCTGAGTGTCTGAGCCTGGGATTCGATCTCCAGGTCATCCCAACACTGGAGCCGGTGCTCTTACTTGCTGAGCCACCTGGCCGCCCCACCTTCTATTATTTTCAAAGGCTGAAATCATAGTCTCCCTTGGAGAAGTGTGGGTCTGATCCTTGATCAGATATCTATCAATACCTCACATAAGCCAGCTGTCTTTATACAATCAGCCCCTACATGTATTTTACAGATATATGAACTATAACAGGAAAGAGACAGAGACTGAGAAAAAGAGTTTAGTAAGTGTTGACTTTTTGCAAAGCACTGTCCTAAGTTCTGGGAATAAAATTTAAACAGGTAAGATAGTGCCTACCTTCAAGGAGCTTACAGTCTTTTTTCGCCCAAATCTCAAAAGCATTTATTAGAGTTTTAAAGAAGACAATACCTATATGTAGCACCCACATGGTATTAGAAAGCTATTGATATAAGTATGGGTTATAGTAATATAACAAGAATACTGTCATTTTACTAGGAAGCTATATAGCCCTATCATGTCAGCATTGCAAAGCTCTCGTGACATTGAAAGGATACTGTTTATGTGTCATTATAAAGAAGGGTACTCTCATATTTGGACTACTTATCCTTTGGATGGTCCTCAGATAGGATTCCTGCAAAGCCACCTAGAGACAGACTCCAATCTGGTTATCTCTAGAGGTTCAATCTGCTTTGAACTTAATGGGTTTTGAGACCAGAGGCCACCTCAGTCTGACTGACTTTTCTGGACCATTATGGAGTTAATACATTCATTTATTCATTCAACAAACATTTACTAAGTTTTTTGAGTCTTCCTAGAAACCATTAAACATCCAGTTGGTTCTTTCAAACATGTTTTATACATTACTCCACAGTTCATGCTGTAATTTTGGAATGTCATAAGTATAGCAGTACCATGTGATGAATACTATTTACAAACCAATTATCTATTCAATACAGTGATAACCCCAGGCTTTTTTTTTTTTTACTGTTTTTAAAACAAATTAAACTACTGATATTCTATCTTCTTATTTCTGTTGCCCTGTGGATGTTGGATAGGAGCCTACTGTGTTTCCCTGATAATAAGACCTATCCCGAAAATAAGCCCTCCCCTTACTGTGTAAGATTCCTCTAAAATAAGCCCTATTGAGATTGCTACTGTAGTGAAGGTGATCCCCTGCGCTACACGCTACATTACAGTACCCTCTGTATGCACCGTCCCTCCCCCCCCCCCGGGTGAAATGCACGGCGCGAGCTGCATCCAATCAGAGCTGCAGCAGTGAGCGCGTCATCCTGTTCTTCCCCAGTGGTTTGCTTATTGAATAAAGGTACATTTTTTTGTTCACATTTACCTGTTTATTAAAATTGCTGTCAATGTTCATTAAAATAAGCCCTCCCCTGAAAATAAGCCCTCTGGTGTTTTTCTGTCCAAAAAAATTAATAAGACAGTGTCTTATTATTGGGGAAACACGGTAGCTACAGAATGAAAAAGTAGTAGAAAAAAAATTAGATGAGGCAGGATGAGAATAATCTTAAGTTAAATGCATAAGAGAGTTTAGGTTTAAGGACCAGGATCAAAAAATTTGTTTCTATAGCAGGGGATGTGAAGAATTATAATAATGAGTTGTACATAGGCAACTAATATGGAGCTGGTTTTCTTGAAGAGAAGGCTTAGGTGGTCATGATGACAGTTCTAAAGTATTTTAAGCACCATTACCTACAAGGATTTGACTTATTCCATTTTACCCCAGAGGTAAGACCTAGGGGTACCAAGCGGACACTGAAAAGCAAATTTAGGCATTACAACAGAAAATCAGAAAATGTTTCCTTAATAATTAGAGGTATAGGAACTTATATTCTAATGGGGGAACACAACACATGACAGGGAACTAGAAAGCAGGGCAGCATAACATGGAAATGGCCAGGAAGGAGACCTGGTTCTGGGTAAAATAAGGTAAAAACTCATTTATCAGATCCCAGGATCCGAGAGGCCAAGTCCAAGTTTCCACCTCCAGAATACACCTTAATTCTACTTTGATACTGAACAGCAACTCCTTTTATTTCCTAACCATACCTCTGCTGGTATCTCACACTATGAAGGCTTAATAGTTTCATCATTATCATCATAATAGCTAACATTCATATAGTGCTTACTATGTGCCATGCACTGTGCCAAGTGCTTTACAGTTATCTCATTTGAGTTTCACACTAGCCCTGGGAAGTAGAGGTGCTATTATTATCCCCATTTTATAGATGAGGAAACTGAGGCAGAGATTAAGTGACTTGCCCAGGTTCACACATTACTAAGTGTCTGAGGCCACATTTGAACTCAAGTCTTTCTGCCTCCAGTTGCAGAGGTCTACCGACTGTACCACCTAACTGTAACATGAGATAAGGGAAATATCACATTAGTGTTTGTATGTTTATGTATGAAGTGATTCACTTACGAAGCATCTTGGTATAAAGAAAGACTATATAAGACTTAAAGTGGAAAGACTGAGGTTCAAGACCTAATACTGATGCTTATTACCTGTGTAACCTTGGTCAAGGTTCACCTCCCTGGGCTTCCATTTCCTCAAATGTATAAGAAAACGATTGGACTAGATGGCTTTTATCATTTCTTCTAGCTCTAAATCTGTGATCTAGCTCTTTGAATACATATCAGTTGTATAACCTTGGATAAGTCACTTAGCTTCAAACTTGGTTTCCTCATCTTCCAAGCACACAATATGAACTTAATCAATGCTTATTGATTAATTCAAAAGATATTAACTTTACCTCCACCCCTCTTGATTAAGTCTTTGACGTTTAAGAACAGACACCAATTGAAAACCCTATCAAACCTGGGCCCAATCACTATCCAAGGCATCTTTTATCCCAACAACTGCTCCCAAATGCTACCGTAATTGTCTGTACAGTAAGACAAGGATAATACTGCGATTCTATTAGTAACCTCATAAGGTTGTGGGTATAGTGAACAGGAACACTTTATAATGTCATAAAATGTTCTATAAATGTGAATTAATCAAATAAATAGATAAAGCAATACCAAATAGGGCAAATAAAATAGGGAGAAAGGGGTGAGGGATACTCTCATTCTTTATTTGATTATACCAACTCTGCCATGGCCCTCTGCCTTAGTCTATTCTCAGCTCTATTAAGCAGTAAAAAATATCTCAGTGTTTAGACATCACATTAAAAATGTTCAGCAAATTTCTACACATCACAGTTTCTTGAAACCTCATCTGTTTCTTTATTCCATCCCAAAATGGTCAGTTCCCTTTGGCTCCTTTTTGAAGCAATATACCACTCCAGAAAAGCTTAAAGTTGATTGTAGCTTCAAACTGACTCTTTTTGTCTTTAAAGTAGTCTATGGCAATGTCACTCTGTCTATATTCAGTTGTTTCAGTTGTGTCCATCTCTTCATGACCCCATTTAGGGTTTTTTTGGCAAAGATTTTGGAGTAGTTTGCCATTTCCTTTTCCAGCTCATTTTATAGATGAATAAACTGGTGCAAACAGAGTTAAGTGACTTGCCCAGGTTCACACAGCTAGTAAGTATATGGAGTCAGATTTGAACTCAGAAAGGTGAGTCTTTCTGACACCAGGACCAGCCCTCTATCCACTACCACCTAGCTGCCACTCTGTCTAAGCTGCTTTTAATTGTCCTCTCCTCTGGCTAACTGAGTAAGTAACTTAACATGACCCAGCATTTGGGCTTTCTGAAGGGATTAGATTATAAGGAAAGAGAATGGTCAGGCAGCATTAACAAGATCTCAGGCTATAAACAGTTAAACCATCTAATGTGGCAATGACAAACTGAACATAAGGATTATAAGCTTGGAGTTGGAAGAGACCACAATGGCCATCTAGTCCAATCCCCTCTTTTTATAGATGAGGAAAATGAGGCCCAGGGATATGAGTGACCTACTTGAGGTCACAAAAATAGCAAGTGTCAAGGCTGGTATTTGAACCAGGGACTTGATCCAGAATCCTCTGACTCCAAATACAGCATCCTTTATACTATACAACACTAAATATACAAAATATTTAGATCAGTGACCACCAAACTTTTTTGATTATATATCTCTACCACTAAAATTTTTCCAACATTTTCACTATGTATGTATATTTATAAACTTATTCATAAATTATATACATATACTATTATATTAACAATTATATATTATATTATATATAATTAACAATTATATATTATATTATATATAATTAACAATTATATATTATGATTTATCCAAAATTAGAAATTTTAAAAGGCTGAAATAGAGATAAAAGAATATTTGACCCTAGAGTCAATAAAATTACAATTTAATGAGTAAGGGAGTAGCATATTTAAACTTGTGTTTTAAGAAAAAGTCATTTTGGCAGCTGTGGGGAAGATGGATTAGAGAAAGAAGAGACTGGAGGCAGTGAGGCCAATTATGAGGCTGTTACTGTACATGAGTTCATGAGAAAGGTGATGAAGAGGCCTAAACTACCAAGAAGGGTAATGAAAAATGTGCTAAAAAATTTTTTTGTAGTAGTTGGCCTTTCATAAAAAAATCATTCATAATGAGAGAGATGCTATAAAGATAGAAACAAATAAGATTTTGCAGCTGATTGGACATGTGGAGTAAGAGAGTGTGGAGAGTTCAGAATTACACTGAACTTAGGATCTGTGGTGACTGCAAGGATGGTGGTAACATAATGGAAACAGAGAAATTTGGAAGATGGGTAGGTTTAGAGTGAGGGAAAAGATACTGAATGAAATCTGTGATACAGATCACAACCAATTACATATCACAGCTCATCCTGCATGACTCACTCCATCTCAACCAAAACAAAAATGCCACTGCCTCTTAGTCAGTAGAGACTGCCCTGACGTGCCCACCAACTGACAGGCACCTGCTAAAGCCGGGAGGTTATCTGAGGGTAAGCTGTGGGGAATGTTGCCTATATAGTTTCTGTGGTTGCCTGGGTAACTGTTAGGTTATAATCACGTTGAGGGGCCAACTGGACCTCTGGAGTTGCTACAAGAGGCAAGCAATGGAAGATGGTATTGGGAGAAGGTGAATTGATAATGAATAATAATAGAAATAGCAGTTAACATTTTTATAGTGCCTAACACGTGTCACACACCATGCTAAGCACTTTGCACACACACATATGTGATATGTATATATCTATGTATACACAGACACACACACACTGAAGCAAATGGAGGTTAAGTAACTTGCCCAGAGACATAGAGCTAATAAGTGTGTGAGGCCAAATTTGAACTTTGGGCTTATTGACTCCAGCTGCCTTGTGGATAAGAGGCTGATGTAATTGGCATTAGAGATCAGCCTGTGGTGAGGGTAGGATAACAATCCATCATCCCACTTTCTAATTGGTTGATCATATACCAACTTGGGGTGATGCCATGAGCCCCTAGGAGAGTACACCCCCTCTTTGGAGAATACTGATCCAGATTAATACTTTAGCTTTCATTTTGACTATCCCTTTGTCAAACTGTTAATGATCTCTAAAATGCATCACTCTGGGCTGCTAAGTGGCACAGTGGGGCAGCTAGGTGGTGCAATTAATAGAGCACCAGACCTAGAGTCAGGAGGAACTGAGTTCAAATTTGACCTCAGACACTTAAAACTTACCAGCTGTGTGATGTTGGGCAAGTCACTTAACCCCAACTGCCCTGCCTTCCCCCCTCCAAAAAGCAAAATAAAATGAAATGCATCTCTCTCCTAAGGGAGCTCTATGTGGAAAAAGGCATGCTGGGTAAATCTGTAAAATCAATATACAGTAATTTATTAAGCACTTACAAATACAAAAGTTAGATAGTACCTGCCCTTTAGGAGCTTAGAGTCTACTATAAAAGGAAGAATTTATTTATAACGTGACAAATCACTGCTTAATTCAACAGTTTCACAAGTTGGAGCTTTGGTATACTGAGTTTTCTTCAAGTGGAGAATATCTGAATCGCATATTGAATATCTCCCCCCCATTTAATATTTAATTTTCTTCCCAATATCCCAGAATGTGATAGTTGGAAAGGACTCCAGAGATCTTCTAATCCAGCAAAAACACGAATAAGAATCCTTTCTAACAAGAAACCCAGTAAGTGTTCATCCAGCCTTTGCTTGAAGCTCACTTGTTGTTCACTGTCCAGTCACTCAGTCATTCTAACTCTTCATGATTTCATGAAACACAACATACCAGGTCCTTCATTCCTTCACTGTCTCTCAAAGTCTGTCCAAGTTCATGTTTGTTGTTTCCATGAAATTATTTCTCTTATTCTTTTACTGTCCCCTTTTCCTTTTGCTTTCAATCTTTCCCAATATAAGGGTCTTTTTCCAACAAATCTTATTATGTGTCCAAAGCATTTAAGTTTCATCTGTATTTGAACTTCCAGTGACTAATGTGAATTAATTTCTTTAAGTACTGATTGATTTGATCTCCTTGCTGTCCAAAGGACTCTCAAAAATCTTCTCCAGCACCACAATTTGGAAGCCTCAATTTTGTGGCACTCAGCTTTCCTTATGGTTCAACTCTCACAGTTACATTACTACTGGAAAAACCATAGCTTTGACTATACGGATCTTTGTTGGCAAGGAGATATCTCTGCTTTTTAATATGCTGTCCAGATTTGCCATAGCTTTCCTTCCAAGGAACAAGTGTCTTTTAATTTCATGGCTACAGTCACCATCTGCAGTGATCTTTAAGCCCAAGAATATAAAATCTGACACTGCTTCCATTTCTTTTCCCTCTGTTTGCCAGGAAGTGATGGGACCAGTTGCCAAGATCTTAGTTCTTTTTTTTATATTAAACTTCAAGCCAGCTTTTACACTCTCTTCTTTCACCCTCATTAAAAGACTTCTTAATTCTTCTTCACTTTCTGCTATCAGAGTAGTATTGTCTATATATCTGAGTGTTGATATTTCTTGGGACTACCTTAATTCTGGCCTTTGAATTCTGGCCTGTCTAGCCAAGGCATTTCACATGATGTACTCTGCACATATGTTAAATAAATAAGATTACAATATACAGTCTTGTACTCCTTTTCCAAGCTCTCTAATAAAGAGGAATTAACTACCTGAAGGAATTCCATTCACCTTATGGATAGGTCTAATTTTTAGCACATTTTTCATTAGGTAAAACTAAAAGCTGCTTCTCTAGAATTTTGAGTCATTGTTCTGCCAGGTGGAATAAAATATAACAAGGTATAGACTTTGAGATGATTGAATAGTTTTCATGTCCCACCACAGTCTTCTCTTTTCCAGGCAAAACAAATCCTGTTCTTTCAACCAGCCCTTATAAGGCATGTTCTAAAAGTTCTTATGGGCACCTAGGTGGTCCAGTGGGTAGAATTCCTGGTCTGGCATCAAATTCAATCAGTTCAAATCTGGCCTCAGACTCTTAATAGCTGTGTGACCCTGGGCAAGTGACTTAGCCCTGTTTGCCTCAGTTTCTATATCTGTAAAGTGAGCTGAATAAGGAAATGGCAAACCATTCCAGTATTTTTGCCAAGAAAACTCTAAATGGGATCACAAAGAGTTGGACATGACTGAAGTGACTGAACAAGAAGAGTCTTTATATAGCACATCAGAGACTAAGCAGAAATATGGTGATTCATTTGTCATCCATGGTAATAGATCACTATTAAGATACTAAGAAAACTAGTAATTATTTCTATTTGACTTCTACTTCTCCTTTCAGCTTCATCTATAAATTTTTGTTGTATGATTTGGCTTAGTTGTGTCTCACCCACACAAATTCATTTTCTCTTCCACTCTGCTTTCTTATTTTGTAAAGTATTCCTCATCGTAATCTCTCATTACCCTTTCTAATGTTTTACAAGTGAGGTCATACTCTAAGGTTATCGTTGACTTCCACATCTCTCTAGTCATCAAGGAATTCAGAGTTTGCTGGATGAGGCTACTCTTGGGTTCTTTCAAATTCTTCATTGTAGCAACTGTTATAAGTGGTTAAACCTGTTTGAAGTGTTGATAATTAACATCAAAATCTTTACTTTATTCACTTTCCATTTTTCAAATCTAGGAAAAAAGGAAAACAAACATCTTATTAAGCACCTACTATATGCCAGGCATTGTGCTAAATGCTTTAAAAATATCATTTCATTTGATTCTCACAACAACCCTCTCAGGTAAGTTCTATTATTGCCTTCATTTTATAGCTGAGGAAACTAAGGCAAACAGGTTAAGTGACTTGCTTTTGGAAACACCGCTACTAAGTGTTTCTGACTCCAGACCCAGGACTCTATCCATTGCCGGGCCCAAGGGGATGGGGCATTGCTCCTATTCTCTTCTCCATTAAGGCACCCCTCTGCTGAGGTCAGTCCCAAATGAGCTGACCACCAAGAAGAGGAGCCATCCTCCTTTTCTCACAGTTGAGCATTTAACCCAACCATTGAACCCTCAGGGAAAATTTACTTATAGATTAAATGTTGTCTCATATCTAGGGTCTCCCCAAAAAGGAGCATAGAAAGTATTCAATGTACATTATACATGTCCCATGCATGATCGTGTATGAGACAAGTATTTATAATAATATATATATAATAATAATTTATAATAAAAGATACAAAGACTTGGGGCCATTGACATTTATTTCTGAATAAGAAATTAAGCAATCAGTCACTTCTAACTTAAAATGGTTACTGCATGCTGCCAGGAGGTTGATACTTAAATCTTATCAGACGTAAAGCATTTTGTTAGCCTGCTGAGTAGGCATTTTACATTTCATCCCATCTCTACACTATCTCATTCATGGCAAATGTCTTTTGGCAAGCTGAAACAGGAAGTAGGCTCATCTTTCTGCTGGTGGACATCTGCAAGAAACACTGGAATAGTTATTGGGGACTCCTTCCCTGCTACTAGTCAGCTCTGACCAAAAATCCACCATCTCCTTTTGAATTCACAAAATGGCCTCCAAGCCTAGAAGCATCCATCTCTGGATTCATATTTATTCATCTAAGATCAAGAAAGGAGAAATAAATTGGAAGAGGTAGTAGGCAGGCAAAGATCACATTTGCCTTGGAAAAACATGCACTTGGGTTGGGGGAAGGGAACCAGCTGCCATTCTTCCAGAAGCTGGAAGGATGTTCACATGAGAGAGAGAGAGAGAGAGAGAGAGAGAGAGAGAGAGAGAGAGATGGTGGTCCACTGAATGAGTTACTCTTCCTGGTTTAGTGATCAATCCTCTCTAACACAGCTTTGAGGAAGCTCTTCTGCTTCAGCTGTCACCCAGGTGAGAGATCATGGGACTACCTAGGATTTACTCCTTTATCATAAGACAAGTCCTTCAGAGGTGAGCACATGTTTACCCAGAAGTTGCCAGGGCAACACACTCCATGGAATAGTCCCTATAGACTCATTCTACAGATGCTCCCAGGGGGTATAATTGAATTCAACCCCCAATTAAATAGAATTGACAAAAATAAATATGTTGTGTTGGAACTATTTTACTTTTACATGGCATCTAATCCTCATTTTTGTCTTTTCTTCTAATTTTGCTACTGATTTTGGTCTTTAATCTAACCAATCAATGAGCTGAATGAATGTAGGCAGCTAAATCAGTAACCACTTATTTTTTGTTTGCTAAAATGTAGTCACTTCATTTCTCTGTGGTAGAGTTTGGGGTTTACCAGGTCCAACATTTTCCAAAAAGAGGCAAAAGACAATAATACCCTCAAGGAACTCACAATCTAATGGAAGAGACAAGGAAACAAATGTGTATTAAGAAGCTACATGCAGGTTAAACAGGAAATAATTAAAAAAGGAAAGACACTAGAAGTAAGATGGGTTGGGAAAGACTTCCTGTAGAAGATAGGATTTTAGATGAGATATAAAGGAAACCAGAGAAGCAGTAAGTAGAGATGAAGAAGGAGAGCTTTCCAGGCATGGGGGAAAGCCAAAGAAACTGTCCAGAACAGGAGGCCAGTGTCACTGGATAGAATAGTACCTGGAAGGGAGTAAGGAATAAGAAGGCTAGAAAAGGCAGAAGAGGGCTAGGTTGTGAAGTGCTTTGACTATCAAATGGAGGATTTGGTATTTGATCCTGGAGGTTATAGAGAACCACTGGAGTTTATTGAGTAGGAGAATGATATCATCAGATCTGCATTTTTACTTTGCACAGAAACTCACTTTCATGGCTGAATGGATTGGAGTGGGGATTGAGTCTGGGAAGACCCACCAGCAGGTTATTGCCATAGTCCAAGTATGAGGTGATGAGGACCTGCATCAGAGTGGTGGCAGTGTCAAAAATTGGGCATATTGGAGAGATGTTGCAAAGATGAAATCAACAGACCTTGGCAACAGATTGGATATAGCAATAGAGAGAGAATGAGGAGCTGAGTTTGACACCTCAGCTGTAAGCCTGAGGGACTTGGAGGATGATGATTTCCTCTCCAGGAATAGAGAAGATGAGGGAAGGAGAAGGTTAGGTGGAAAGATAATGAGTTCTATTTTGGACATGTTGAGTTTAAGATGGCTGCTTGTATATGTAGTTCAAGATGCATGAAAGGCAGCTGGAGGTGAGAGATTGGAGGATATCAGAGAGGATGAGCAAGATGGGTAGATTTGAGAACTATCTGCATAGAGATGGTAATCAAACCCATAGTTTGGTGAGGTCACCAAGTGAAGCCACATAGAGGGAGAAGAGAAAAGGGCTCAGGACAGAACCCTAGGAGATACCTATGGTTATAGGCATAATCTGGATAAGACTCTGACAAAGGACACCGAGAAGGAGATAGGAGAAGATCCAGGAGAGTGGTGTCCTGAAAACCTAGAAAGAAGACAATATCAAGGGGGAGAGGATTAACAGTTGTCAAAGGCTGCAGAGAGGTTGTGGAGGATGAAGATTGAGAAAAGGCCATTGGATCTGGCAATTCAGACAGCATTAGTAGTTTTGCAGAGAGTAGTGTTGGTAGAATGATGAGTTTAGATGCCAGATTATGAGTTAAGAAGAGAGTGAGAAGAGGGAAAATGGAAACACCTACTGTAGATAGCCTTTTTTAGGAGTTTAACCACAGTGGGCAGAAGAGAAATAGGATAATAGTGAGGATGAATGGATCAAAAGAAAGTTTTTCACCAATGGGGAAGACATAGACATGTTTGTAGGCAATAGAGAAGCAACTAGTAGACAGGGAGAGATTAAAAATAAGTGATAGAGTAGGGATGACACAGGGGACAATTCATGGGATGAGACAGGAAACAATGGGACCACTTAAGCAGGTAGAGTAAGGAGAAAGGTCAACTCATCATGTGAGACAGTGATAAAGGAGGAAATAGTAGAGAAGAGGAGGAGGGGGCTCACAGTGAATGGTCTCAATATTTTCTGTAAAATATGAGGCAAAGTTCTCAGCTGAGAGAGTGGAGAGAGTAGAAGCCATGGGAGGCCTAAGGGGGAGATGAAAAGGTTTGGAAGAACCACTGTGGAGAGTGGGATAGTGAGTTGATGAGGGAGGCATAATAGGATTGCCTAGCAACTTTGAGGGCCCAGTTGTTATTGTGTAGCATTAACTTGTAGTGTATCCAATCAGAATTTTTACATTATTTTCTCCACTTTTATTCAGCACCACATGTGTAGGAGGGAAGGGAGCAGATGGTGGGAGTGATCCAAGGCTGAGGCTTGGCAAGATACAATCAGTAAAATAAGGCTGCTAAGGACTCAAGAGAAGAAGATAGTATAGAGCTAATTGGTTTACCCAAGGCTCAAGATTAGGAAAAGAGAAAAGAGTTAGTGTAAAGGAGATAGCTTTGGAAAGAGTTGAGGGTCAAGGAATTAGAGGTCATTGCATGAAGAAAAAGTAGGATTAGGTAAAGGAAGGCAGAAGGAGAGGTGGAAAACCAATACATTATACTCAGATAAGGGTATTTAAGGATTCTTTAACATGGGGGTGGTAAAATTGGTAGATAATGGTAAAATCAGGAGTATGATGATCTTTGTGTTTGGCTGAGGTGAGGTGGAGGAATAGATCCTGGGAAGTGTATAGCTATATGAACTGAATGGTCAGGATGTTTGAGGGAAAGGTAGTATGTATGTTGAGGACCCCTAGTATAATGGCAGCAGTTGTGGAGTAGAAAAATTTGTAAGCCATGTACCATTTCATTGAAGAGGAAGGAGAGAGGCTTGGAGCTTTGTAGATCTCAAAAGAGATTCTTAAGTGACGGAAGTAGGGAGAGAAACTGGAAGTGGCAGTGAGGAATAAGGAGTATTCCAGCCCCAGCCTCGACCAGTGAGCTGAGGGGAATGAATGAAGGTGCAGCTAATACTGGAAAGAATAGCCAGGGTGGCTGAATTTAGGATTTCTTCTTTTTTTTGGAAGCAATTGGGGTTAAGTGACATCACACAACTAATAAGCATCTATGGTTAGATTTGAACTCAAGTCCTCCTGACTCTGAGAAAGAGACAACCAATCACCACATGAAATCATGGTTCTTGTTGCCTTTGGGAGCACAATAAAACCAACTCTGCCATCTTTTTTATTTGTAGCTCCAAAAACAATCCTTCCAATGAGCTATTTCTTCTTTGTGTCTTCTGTTTTCATTTGTGGTAAGCATATCAATATATTCAGACAATGTCACTGGATTCCTCCAGGCCTGTGTCATCTCTTCATTCACTGGATAAAGATTTCACAGTAGGTGTACCAACAGTTAAATTATAGGCATTGTGGTACAGTAGATAAAGAATATTGACTCTGGAGTCATAGGACCCAGGTTCAGACCCCACCTCTGATGCTTTTTTGGCAAATCACTTGACCTATATAGATATGTTTCCTCATCTATAAAATGAAGTAGGTGAATTGGATGGCCTCTGGGGTCCCTTCCAGCTCTGGATCTAGGATCTTATTTTGTTTGTAGACTATCTAAAACTGTCCCTTCCTAAGTACCCTCAGCCCCCATTTCCACCAACTTCATTGTAGAAGGGAACCATCTAGTTATGAGGACCCCTTTGTACTTTTATCTGTTTCATGAGTCCCTGTGAAGAAAGACTGGACAACATGTTGGTGATGTACCTCAGCTGTACATGGCTGGACTAGTTCTCAAGTAGCAAGCAGTCTATTGCCAGGCCCCGTATTTGAAGCCTTTCTGGCTTGGTAGAACCTCCTATAGAATCCCTCTGCTGGCATAGCATTCAACACCAAGGTCACCTTCACACTACCATGAGGCAGCAGAGTAGAAATATGAACTAATATGATTATCCATCCCCATTTCATAGATGAGGATGCTGAGATCTGGAGGAGATAAACGAATTGCCTAGAGCAGGCCTGCACAATATACAGCACGCAGGCCTCCTGTAGCCTGCCAAAGGATTTTGGGCAGCTCGAGAATAATGTAGATGATGTAAAAGAAAGTAAAGATGTAACAGGTGCCTTGTCCATGCCCCACTTAACTTGCCTTCCACTAGTCGCTATTGTGTCCTTATGTTATTTGGTGGGTAGGTTGCCACTGCACACGCTCTCCTGTTTGTCACATGACCCATGGCAACCAATCATTGTCAGTCTATCTCTAGTCTGAGAGGAGCAAAAGTCAAATCTTTTTGCTGTTTTTTCAGTCCTTACTAGTGTTGAACAGGGACAAAGTGAGTGCAACCATGAGCCAACACAGCTGATGCCCTCTATGCAATGAACAGCAACAACACAAGAGCTTCTTCTCCCTCACTGCTTGGCCACCCAAGTTACACCAGTGTCTGGTGCTCTCTCCAAGGTCAGACACTCAATTCAGGATTTCTTTGTATGTGAGCAGCTGTGGTAAAGATTTTTTCCTTCTAACATTAAAGTTTTGGGATGACTTTGCAACGTGGTTGATAAAAAGAAATGGAAGATCGAGTCAGAACATAGAGATTTTAATCTAGAGTGGACAAATAGAAACTTGTTTACTTACAGGAAAGACAAAATATCTCTTGCCTTGTTTGCCTAGAAGTAATAGCCATTCTGAAGGAATACAATCTTCATCGCCATTTTGAATCAAAACATTCTGACTTAAGCAAATTGGACACCAATGAAAAATAAATTTAAGTGTCCAAATTGTTGAAAAATCTCAGTGGGGAATGATGGTTTTTCAAGAAAGTAAACTCAGAAAATGAGGCAGCTACTCAGGTTAGTTTTCATATTTCTAAAGAAATCGCCTTCAAACATGCTGACAAGAACTGTAATACGTCCCATCAACTAAATGTAACAATAAGAAAACTTGAAAAATGTATCAAAAATTGTACTACATAGTGATGTAATTTAACATTAATGTGATCACGGATAAATAAAAATCTTAATTAGTAAGCATAATTAGTTGATATTAATTGAAATTTCCCTTCTTTAAAAACATAATTTGCAAAATAGTTTTAATCATTAATTATACCTTTACTTGAAAGTGAGCCACTAAAAACCAATCTATGGCCTGAAGAAGTTTAGACTATTTTAATTTTGGCTCCTACATACTGCCAAGTTGTAGACCTAGAGTCATAGTCAGTGGCCAAACTGAGAGTGGAATCCAATCATCTCTTGGGCTCATGTGCAAGGCATTCTTTGGGGTCCTATGCAGGCTATAAATAAGATACAAAGTACTGCCTTGATTATTCTCTCACCTCATTTCCTTAACTGTTTAATATAGTGGCAATGACTCTGAAAACTAACTGAAAGAAAAACTAACCTACATTTCCACCTCTTGAAATCCTACCTGTCCTTCAATTATAAGCCCCAATGTCACCTCCTCCATGAAGCTTTGCTGATATTTACAATGGGAAATTATCTTTTCTTACTCATATTTCACTTAGCATTTTGTTTGTACTCCTCTTGATCACTTATTAGGACTTCTAATTATAATTGATTTTTGTTTGAGTTATATCCCCATACCATAATGAAAGCTACATAAGAATACTTATAGTACTTTGTCCAGTAGAATGTAAACTCTGTGAAGGCAGGGACTATCTCACTGTTGTCTTATGTATTCCCCAGCACCTAGCATAGTGCCTTGCATGTAAGTGCTTAATAAGTGTTTATAGAAAGAAAAGAGGGTGCCACCTTGTGAAGGAGCAATATGTAGTTTTCTAATATCAACAGAAAATCCATGAGAAAAATTGAATGTCAGAAATATTTTCCCTCAAAAAATAAAAATATGGAAGTATGCATGTGTAATGGAATGTAAATTTTTAAGATCTTCCCTCCCCCTAGGCTAAAGTGCACCTGGAGCCTGGGGTGGGAGGCTTGTTTTTCAGTAGATACTTTTTGATTGGCCAGTGAGTCAATAAGGTTGTTACATTCTCTGAGCCAGCAGAAGGCCATATAAGCCCTGATGTGTAGCTTTGTTTTGAGGCTCACTTTGAGAAGTGTTCTGTGATTTGATTAGATGAGACTCTGGGAAGCTGTTGTTGAGAGGCCCCCTCCCCCCTTTGAAAAACCCAGATGTTGATTTGGTATGGATGTAATGGTTGGACAGTTTGGAAATCTGTCTACTTGATCTGTTTCTCTGTCTTGATAATTCTGTCTGTATACTCTGAAGTTCGGGGTGCTGACCTTTTTCCTCTGAACTAGGTAAACGATATATGTTTGACTGATTAAAATAAGCTTGTTAACCCATTTTGAGTTGCTTTCCTTTAACAAAGCAGATCCAAGAACCTGTGCTGGCAGCCACCCTGGGGACACTGGGGTGCTTGCTGCTACAGCATGTAATAGAAAAAATATGAAAGTAGCCTTAATCTCCTCTATTTTTAGCTAACATTTCTTTGACCAACCATTCTTCATCCTAAGAGTAGTCTGTACCTCAGACTTCCTGGAAGCAAGGTAGTGCTGTGAAAAGAACTCTGGATTTGGAGTCAGGAGACCTAAGTTAATTCAAATTCTTTTTTCTCCATGTAACCTTGGGCAAATCACTTCTCCTTTATTGATGTCAGTTTCCTTATATGTAAAATGAAGGAAAGGGGTTGATCTAGATGGGCTCTGATATCTCTTCTAACTCTGGATCTATGACTCTACAATTCTTTCTACAATTTTAAATCTATGATCTTATGGATACACACAAATAAAGTTAATGGTGTTACTGGAAGAAATGATTGCCATTGTTTTTTCTTATGTAGACACGAACAAAGAGTCCCTACAGGATCTGTTGCTATCCTGTTCCGATAACACAGTCCCATGTTCAGAACATCACAGTCTATTGCCATGGAAATAGCAATGGGCCTCAGTATGGGAATAAATTATCATCATCATTATTGGTTAAAGCTTTTTTCAAAGGAACTTGTTTATTTTTTTGTTTTTGTTTTGAGGTTTGGGTTTTTTTTTTTTTTTAATAAAAGCACCAGATGGTGGTTAAGGGAGAAGAGAGATCCTGAAGATAGTTGAATTAAGGGAGGTTTCAAAGGAATGTAAGGAAAAACACAAGATGAATTTTGAAAGGTTTAATTAAAACAGATGGCAGAATATTTCACCCTGGGGGAAGAGGAAAACTGGCTCTGAATTTATCTGAGACAGAAGCATCTTCTCCACCCTGTCCTTCCTCTTTCTCTGCCTGTTGCTTCTTTACAAAACAGATATATTTAGATGGGTGATAAAGAAAAAGGGATTGGATTTTATTATTATTCATCATTATAGCTAATATTTATCTAGCACTTTTAGGTTTGCAAGGTACTTTACATACATTATCTTATTTCATACAAAAGAGACCCTTGGAAGGTAGGCACTGTAATTATCCCAATTTTACTGATAAGAACCCTGAGGCTCAGAGAAATTAGGTGACTTGCCTAGGGTGAATCAGCTAGTCAATGTCAAAGGCAGGATTCAATTCAACAAGCATTTATGTGTTTGCTACAGGTTAGTAGACACTGTCTACTATTTATTGTTGCTCCAAACCTGTGTTTCATTGGTATAGAGCAGTGCTTCTTAAACTGTGGGTCAAGATACTATATGGGGTTGAAAAAAATTTGGCAACAGTAAAAGGTTTCTGAATGCACAATGATCAAAAATTAATTCAAAATCAAGCACATAATGAATCCAAAGTGTTTCTGGCAGTGCTGGTCCATGTTGCATTACAAAACTTCATTGCAGTCATGGTTCTGAACACAAAGCATTCACACTTTGCACTGTACATGCCCTTAGGCCACCCAACACCAATGCAAATTGCCAAAACACAAAAAGGGGCTTTGAGTTGAAAAAGTTGAAGAAGCCTTGGATAGAGAACACCTATGGAGGGAATGTCTTCTACCAACATAGACTGATTTTGCTTTGTTAAAGAGGAGCAGTGTTATTTGTTATTGTTGTTGTTCGTTCTTCATTCTCCAAGAGGACCAATGACTTTAGGAAGGTGATATCTTGGCTTGAAAGTAAACTGGATTTAAGTGAGACAGGGCTTAAAAAAGTCATCAGTCTCACTTTCTCCTCCAGAGTCATTGGGATCTAGTGGAAAGACATAGGTCAGGACGACTTACAATGACCCAGATGTAGTGGATCCCAATTTGTATGAGGTGACACCCGTTTAGTAGTTAAAGGCTAAGTAAGAATTGAGGTAAATGATGGTTTTCAAAAAAGAATCAGTCTGGGAGGGAAGACCCTCCACCTTTCTGGCCAGAGCAGAAACAATTACTATTTACACTTACCTCAGGTCATGAAAACTCAAATAATGAGCAAAAGAGGTTTGGGCTGGGACCTATTATTGGCCAATCAGTGAGAAACAGAGTGATTTGGATTTAAAGGCATAGTCCAGTTGCTCCATTTGAATCCCAATGGGCTTTATCAAAATCTAGTTTTCCAAAGCTATATTTCCAGAAATCATAAATAAAAACTACCTGAGACAAGAATTGCCCCAGTTTAAAAAAAAAAAAAAGATAGAATGAATAAACAGGAAAGAAAACAAATCTAATCCCCAAAGAGTTCAAAAGAAGTTAAGTGAATGGTCCAAGGTCACACACTCGGGTATATGCCAGAAGTGAGACTTAAAACCCTGCTTTTCTTAATCAGCCATTTGGTTCTCAATCTAGGACACCTTGCTGTTTACATACAAAGACAAAAACAAAAAAAGGCCCTGGTCTGAGGGAGTTTATATGCTACTAGATTCAAACCCAGTTGCTCTTAACTGAAAGGTGGAAACCAAGAATTCCTAGCAAATGTCTTTTTCATACAGTTTCTAGAAATGAAGAAATGTCCCATTACCTTTATATTTAAGAGACTTCATTTTCTTGTTATATTATATTCTCCTGAGTTCAAATCCAACCTCAGATACTTACTAGATGTGTGACCCTAAACAAGTCACTTAACACCATTTGCCTCAGTTTCTTCATATGTTAAATGAGCTGGAGTAGGAAATGGCAAATCATTCCAGTATCATTGTCAAGAAAACTACATATAGGGTAGCGAAGAGTCTGACATGATTGAAAAGACTAAACAACAATTTCTCAAAGGTTGATAATTAAAATATCAAAATATAAAGCATTTTATGAACTTCTAAATAGGCATTCCATATGCACCTCAGCTCTGTACAGACTCCCTCAAGATCTATATCTTCCAAAAAAATCAAGCCACAGGTTAGGCTTTTTCTTCCTATTGATATTTGCCTTTACTGTATGGCAAACACCTACTAAGGGACTCAGGAGTTCCCAACCTTTAAAATTCACAAGGTTTACTTCAAAGCTGGAAATATCCATCCCAGGCTCACCATTCACTCACCTACACTCAGGAAAGAAGTATGTTGTCTCTTCTGAGCAAAGAGGAGATGGTTAAGGCTTTGAGATCCAGCTGTAAGCTCACCTAGGACAGCAGCACCTGTACTTGCTGTCATATGGGAATACTTTGCCATTTCAGCTTCATGGAAAGTTGGAAGAGTCTTGATATGCTCAGCAGATGGGATGGCAGAGAGGGCTAGAAGGCAAGTCACTCTCTTCATGGTATGAGTGGGTAGCTCTTCTTTGCTTGGTGGCAGACTCTCTTTGATAAAACTCTGATGTCTCTTGCTTCTGTAGCTATCACAGGGGAGGGACCATGGTATCATCCCAAAACATCAAATCACTAAGTCAGCATAAGTGGCCCCACAAAAAGGGCCAATACTCCAGAGACAGTAAAAATGGTCTTGGAAGGGGTTAAGTGAAGAATGCTCCTTTGCAGGGGATAGAGATATTCTATAATGAACAGTGAGGTTTTACAATGTGTATTATATGCAGTGTCTAGAAAGACCACTACCTCTGAGAGAGGATTGTGCCTTCATGAACAGCATCCTGCCTCAAGAGAAAGGGAAACAGATATTTTAGAGGCAACAAATATGTAAAGGGGTAGGAGGGACTGAACCCAGAGAAGAGATTTCATAACAAATGGGGGGAAATGATGATCAGGAAGTTAGAAGTAATAATGAACAGCAAAATCAGAGAAGCAGGAAAATTTCTACCATGGACAGAATATCCATCCTTTCTATCTTTTCCAGGGATGAATACTTCTAAGAGTGGGGCTCAATAGCAAAGATGGTAAAGAGGCAAAATCTACAAAGCCATAACAGAAAATGTTCAGAAGTGGGAGGTCAAAATTTACACACCTTAGAAGCTCTGATTCAATCAGATACTAAAGAAAGAATAAATAAGTATAAGGACATGAATGGAAGAGTAAAAGTCTAAAATAGACAGAAAGGGAAGAGAATTAATGAAGAGAATTAGAAAAAGAATTCATTTTTTTAAAGTCTGGAAAATAAAACAAATTGAAGGTGAAGAGAGGAAAAGGAATTTTACTTGACTATTTGAGTGATTAAAAAATAAGAGAAGAAACAGGTAAATAGATAAAAGAAAGTAAATAAAATTAATAAATTAAGCAAAAGTGGGGGAAATTGTTGTGTTTGTCCATTTTCAAAGAGGACAATAGCATCAAGGAAATGATGACAGGACTTATAGCTTACTTTGATTTGAGTGAGGGAGAGCTGTGCAAGGTCACCAACCTCACTTTCTCCTCTAGCACCATATTGATCTAGTGACCTGATATTCATCAGGATGACTGGAGATGACTCAGGATGAAATGGGAGACTCTGGCCCTTTTAGGCACTCACTTAGAGTGAGGTCACTCTAAGGGAAAATAGAGTCAGGTACAAGGATAGGGGTCTTGAGGATGAGGAGAAGAGAGCCTAATTAAGTTGCCTTTAAATAAGATTAAGAAAAAATAAGTGAAGAGACAAAGTACTATGTTTACAGAGGAGAAGGAACAACAACACCACCACCAAATCTAATTCAGAAAAAAAAATATTAGAAATAAATGGAGAATAGGGCAAGTAGTTGGTTCAGTGGATAGAGCACCAGCTCTGGAGACAGGAGGACCAGAAGTCAAATAGGACTTCAGACACTTACTAGTTGTGTGATCCTGGGCAAAAGTTGTATCCTCCTCCTCCCCCCCCCCAAAAGAAAAAAGAAAATATAAACCTAACACTCAAAACTTTAAATGTAAATGGATTAAACAATCCAATAAAATGAAAAAGAATAACAGAATTACTAATAAAATCCCACAACATGTTAAAAGAAAAATCCTAAAAAGCAAAATCATACACAAAATAAAAATAAGGTACTGGAATAAGATTAGTAAATCAGATGTGTGTGTGTGTTTTTTTTAAAGCAGGAGATGAAATCAGACAAAGCAAAAACAAGAATTCATAACATAAAAAGATATTGACAGTACTAAGATAATAGCTAGAAACTTTAACATCCTCTCAGTTTTGGACAAATCTAACAGAAAGATAAGGAGGAAAATATAGAATTAAGAAAATTGCAAGATAAACTAGATCTAAAAGACTTAGAGCATCTTCTAAATAATACAGCTAAAGAATATACACATCTCTTAGCTCTACATTAAAATTTTATAAAAGTTGAACATGCATTAGAGCATAGATATATAACAAATGTAAAAAGGTAAAAAATAGTAAACATATTCTTTATAAACCATAATGCAATATAAATAATAGTTTAGAGAACACAAACAAAAGACACTGACAAAAGGAAACAACAATGAAATTCTAAATAATGAGTGATTCAAATAATAAATTATAGAAACAATTCATGATTATGTAAAAGAAAATTATAATGATGAAACAGTATACTAAAATATCTGGGATACAGCTAAAGCACTCCTCAGGGGAAAATTATATCCCTAAAAACTTGCACCAATAAAATAGAAACATAGATGATTAATGAACTGATTGTGCATTTTTAAAATTAGAAAGCCAACAAATAAGCAAACCCAAAATAAACACAAAAGAGGAGATACTGAAATTGAGAGGAGAAATAAACTGGAAACCAAAAAGATTATAGGAATTATGAATAAATCTAAAATATGGTTCTTTGAAAAGACTAATAAAATTGATAAACTTTTAGTCAACCGAATTAAAGGGAAGACAGCAGAAAATAAAATTAAGAAAACTGCAAACAAGATGAAATCACAACAAAACCAGAAGAGATTAAAAAAAATTATCAGAACTTACTATGCATAATTATATATTGACTAAGAAATAGAGGAATACCTTAAAAAATATAATAAGTCCATGCTAATAGAAGACTAAATAGAGACCTTACGTAATCCAATCTCAGAAAAAGAAATAGAACTAGTTGGAAATTCAAAACAAAAAATAACCCCTGGTCCTGATGTATTCTCAGTGAAATTCTATCAAACTTCTAAAGAACAAATAGTACCAATACCACATAAATTAGTCTCAATAATTAAGAATGAAAAAAAATTCTACCACTTTCCTTTTATGAGATAAATATAGTCTTAATACCCATGCAGGAAAGGAAAAAACACAAAAGGAGAATTTTAGGCAGATATTAATGCATACTGATAACAAAAAAAAAATTAAATAAAATCCTGTTCAGCAGACTATAGCAATTCATCCACAAAGGCGTTCCTTATTATCAAGTTGGAGGCATACAAGGATTGCTTGACATTAGCAAAACAACCATATGTTAAAATTGTATCTTATTCTGGTCCCCTTGACAATCCCCTCCCTGCTTTTACTTAGTATAGTAAGTTTATAAGTAGCTAGTATAAAGGTCGATAGCAGGAAATAAGATTGCAAAAGGGAACCTAGAAATCATACACAAAATGTCCCAAAGATCAAAGGGACATAATTTACAAACTGTATCATACATTAACCATAATTCATATCCTGATAATATGTGCTGAATCAGCAGAAGCCATGTAGGTATTGTAGACAGGGTTCTTGGTACTATAATATGTAAATCCCAGACAAATGCCAGACTTCCACAGTTCCAGACCATCAGAAAGGATAACTTCAAGATGATATGGACATGTTAGCTTTAAAATTTTACTGATAACTTTGACATGATTTATATATGTTAATGAAGTAACCCCAAGGTGTCACAGATAAGAGTTGGTCTATTCCCCCCCAAAACCTTATGAAAATGGTTTCAAATTCCTGTCCATCCCACTCCCCCCACAGCCCTTTTCCAGTTCCCTAGGGTCCATTCTGCCTAATGCTGCTAACTCTAATCCATGGCTACATGAGTGATTATTTGTGCCCCTCCCCCTCTCCATCCTCTACACCACTCTGCCTGCCTTCACCATTCCATTTCCTGTTTCCCATGCCATCTCCCTCTGTACCCCTTTAGCTGCTTATCTTTTTCTTTACATACTTTTTGCTTCCACACCCTCTGTGCTTAATTAAGGTGTGATTGCTACCCCATTTCTCACAGTCAATCATGATCTTTCCCAGTAAGTACCCAAAGAACTGGGCATGCCTGCCCCCATTTAAAAATTTCCTAATTTTATAAATTAATTATTCATTCAAATCAACATGATCAGTCATATTAAAAACAAAAACATCCACAATTATTTCAACAAATGAAGAGAAAGTCTTTTGACAAAGCCAAATGACAATTCATACACACATGTATTAAAAGAAAGCTTAAAAAGCATAGAGGGATATTTTTAATAACAAAAAGTATCTATTTAAAACAAAATGCAAGCATCATATGTGCTGGGAATATGCTAGAAGTTTTCCCAATAAATATTGGATACTAAAACAAGGATACCCAACCTTCCCACTATTATTTAATATAGTCCCAGAATAATAGTAATAGCACTAAAATAAGAGAAAGAAAGTAAAAGTATAAAAAGAGGCAAAAGAAGATATAAATTATCCCTATTTGCTAATGACAGGATAGCTTATTTAGAAAATTCTAGTATTTTCTAGGGAATCAGCAAATATATTAAGACAAATAGTTTCAGCAGTCATAATATAATAAAATATACCCTCAAATTGCTTTTCTATAAAATATATATTTCCATGTAATTTCTATATAAAATTCAAGAGGAAATAATAGGGAAATTCCATTCCAAGTAACTACAAAATGAATAAAGTATTGGATATCAATCAAAGCAGAGAAAATATTTTGATGGATTCAATTAGGTGTTCCTTAAAGAAATAAAAAACAAAGGGGGCAGCTAGGTAGCACAGTGAATAGAGCACCAGCCCTAGAGTCAGGAGGACCTGAGTTCAACTCCAACCTCAGACACTTGACACAAAAACTAGCCATGTGACCTTGGGCAAGTCACTTAACCCCAATTGCTCTCCAAAAGGAAAAAAAATTAGAGAAGTAGATCAACAGACTACACAAGGAAGAGTCAGAAACAATGTTACTCAATAATTCATTGTTTGATAAATAAGAAAATATACATTCCCTAGAAAGAACACTATTTGATTTTTTTTTTTTTTGCTTTTTTGGAAGGCAATTGGGTTTTAAGTAACTTGCCCAAGGTCACACGGCTAGGTTTTTTGTTTGTGTGTGTTAAGTGTCTGAGGCCGGATCTGAACTCAAGTCCTACTGACTCCAGGACCAGCACTCTACTCACTGTGCCACCTACTGCCCCTACTCTATTTGATTTAAAAAAAAAACTAGAAAACTGTCAGAAATTAGGCTTATACCAACACATTACACTATATTCCATAACACTTTCCAAATGGATATGTGACCTTGATATTAAAAATCAAAGCATTAAAAATTAGAAGAACATATCTTTCACAGCTATGTATAGAACATTTTTCTCTACCAAATAAGAAACAGAGATAATTACAATAGATAGTTTTGATTACATGAAGTAGAAAAGCTTCTGCACAAAATTAATACATCTAGATTAAGAATGGAATTAGACAAATGGGAATAATTTTTGTATCAAATCTCTCAGGTAAAGGTTTGATATAGAAGATATATAAACAACAGATAGACATATACATAAAACATTTTTGTTGTTCATTCTCCAAAAGATTCTGAGTCTGTGTCCAATTCTCTGTGACCCCCATATGGGGTTTTCATGGCAAATACTTGTGGTTTGCCATTTCCTTCTCCAACTCATTTTCCAGATGAGGACATTGAAGCAAACTGATTTAGGTGATTTGCCCAAGATCACACAGCTAGTAAGTGTCTGGGGCCAGATTGGAACTCATGAAGATGAGTCTTCCTGACTCTAGACCCAGGATTCTATCCACCGTACCACCTAGCTGCCCATATATATAAATATATATGACCCAAAGCCACTACCCAAATAGATAAGTGGTCAACAGATATCAACAATTCTCAAAATAAAAATTGCAAACTATTAACAACCACATGAAAGAATACTTCAAATAATAGGAGAAAATTCAAAGCAAACTCTGAGGTTTTAGCTCACATCCTGTAAACTGACCAAGATGATAATAAAAGGGAATAGTTAATGTCAGGGGAGTTGTGGGATAATAGGCATACTTAGTGCACTGCTGATGGAACTATGAACCAGTATAATCATTTTGGAAAGTAATTTGGAATTATGTAAAGTAACTAAAATGTTCATACCCTCCATCCTAGATAATCCACAACATAGACTTAAGAGGAAATTGATAAGAAGAAAGTTCCCATTTTTACCAAAATATTTACAGTAGTACTTTCTGTGATAACAATGACAGGGTAGAGGGAAGGAACACTGGGAGAAATGGTAATGGAACAAAATAAAAGATATCAATGAAATTTTTAAATAGCTTAATGAATATTAAAAACCTAATGACTCCCTAGCATCATGGAGCAGAGAAAAGATCTTGGAAATCATATTTTCCAGATCCATCATTTTTCAGTTGAGGACACAAAGACACAGAAACATTAAGGGACTCATCCAAAGACATACAATGAGTGGTAGAGATGGGAGCAGATTTCAAACCTTTCAATTACCAATCCAAAGCTCTTTGTTCTATGTCACATTGTCTCTGATAGACATGTTCAACATATGCCTTGACAATAATACTAGTATAGTTTGACATATGACATTTTCAAAAAATATAATTGGCCAAAGTATTTATCTTTAAATCTATGCACATACACCTCCTATTTTTAAGTCATCTTAATACCACTATCATCCCAGGATTTAAAATGGGCAGGAACACTGTAGAGCTTGGAACCTTTCATAAAGCCTGAGAAATATATATACAAAGTACCTTTTTTCCTTAAAAGGAAAAATGCCAAAAAGAGCCACTTTTCCCTCTACAGAGATCCTGTCAGCAAATGTTGGGGAAGTGATACACATCATGGTAGTCACCATGTAAGCCACAGTATTAGGTGATACAGGAGTAGCTAGGTAGTCTAGCAATTACAGTCTGGACTTGGAATAAGGAAGACCCAAAGACCCTTAGCTCTTTTACAAATATTCTCACTAACAAGACACTGAATATAAGACAAGTTTTATTTACTCCAACAAAAAAAATCACAAAGGACTCACAAGCAAACTTATTATAACAACAGCAACAGCAATAACAACTCCTTTCCTCTGGTATGCCCCACATTTCCCAGTCATTCTGACTCATAGTAAATAACATGGGTAGAGTCCCATTCATCCTCTATCACCCTACAGAAAATAACCTGTGATTGCTAAAAAGGTCACCAATCTACCTCTTCCCTGCCCCCCCCCCCCTTCTTAGGTGCTCCATCTTTCCTCATGACCTACACAATCTTCATGACTCACAATACTCCCAAAAGGTTAGGTCAAAATGATTCCCCTATGTTGTGACTCTCTGTTAGTTCCATCTTTGTCTCTCTACTGCTTGTTCTTTCCCTTTGTTTCACTCTTTTGTTGGTCTATATCTAGATCTGGCACTGATTCCTCCTTTCTTGGAAGGCTGTGTTGTGTGGTCCTCAAAGCACGAGGGGCTGTGTGTGTCCCTGGAGCTGCTATGTTGCATACAGACAGGCTTCTATTCAGGGAGCCAAGTCCACTTGATTTAATATTGCTTTCCTCCATGTTTTTCTGTCTCACCTCCCTCTGGCTCTTAAGGGTATGAACTTCATCAGCAATGGAGGTAGAGATCAACTCATTGATCCATAGTATAGCCACAGAGACTGAGGATAAGTGATATTTCGCTTTTCAGAGTTTAGAAGGGAAAGTAGGGACCTATACCATCCTGGAATAAACTTCACACAATCATACCTTATGCTTTCATTTTTCCCATTACCATAAATCTACAGGCCTAACTAGTGGGCAAGTCACTTAATTCTGTTTGCCTTAGTTTCCTAATCTGTAAAATGAACTGGAGTATGTGCTGTAAAGTAAGGTTTAAAAAGACTGGAAAAGTAGGAGGGGGCCAGGTTATGAAAGGCTTTGAACAGCAGGGGATTTTTGTATTTGATCCTAGAGGTGATAGAGAGCCATTGGAGCTTACTGAGTGAGATGGGCAGACCTGAACATTAGGAAAATTGCTTTGGTGACTGAATAGACTACAGATTGGAGTGGGGAAAGTCCACCAGCCGGCTATTGTAATAGTCCAGGTGTGAGATGATAAGAACCTATACCAGGGTGGTGGCAGTGTCAGAGGAAAGATGTTGAAAAGCTGAAATCAACAGGCTTTGGCAACAGATTGGATGGGACTGTTGAGAGACAGTGAGGAGTTGAGGGTGGTGCCCTGGTTGCAAGCTGGAGAGATGATGTTGTCCTCTATAGTAATAGGAAAGGTAGGAGGTGGGGATAGTTTTAGGGGAAAGATAGGGAGTTGGGCTTTGAACATGCTGCATTTAAAATGTCTACTGTACATACAATTTGAGATATCTGAAAGGCAGTTGGAGAGGTGATATTGGAGGTCAGCAGAGAAATTAAGGCAGGATAGGTAAATTTGAGAATTGTCAGCATAGAGATGATAATCAAATCCATGGAAGCTGATGAGATCACCAAGTGTATAGAGGGAGGAGAGGGAAGGGGAGGGAACTCAGAATTCTGGAAGATACCACTGGTTAGAGGGCATGATTTTGGATGAAGATATAGCAAAAGAGACTAAGAAAGAGTGGTCAGATATATGGGCTAAGGCAAGAGGGAAAACCAGGAAATCCTGAAGAGAAGAGAGTATCAAAAAGGAGAAAGTGATCAATAGTGTCAAAGGCTGCAGAGAGGCTGAGGAAAAGCAGGATTGAGAAAAGGTTACTGGATTTTGTGATTAAGAAATTATCAGTAACTTTGGAGATAGCAGTTTCAATACAAGTTAAGTGTCAGGATTCAGAGACCAGTTCTTGCCCTCAAGGAATTTAAATTCTAATGGAGTAGATAGGTACTTGGAGTAGTTAGAAGATAATCTCAAAGTGAAGAGGTATGGGCTCTGGGAACCCCCTTGAATTCTGATTGAATCTTCCCATTTGATGAGGCACTTGCCTGAGGCCATAAGCCTTTCATTATAGCTAGTCCCAAATCTGGGCTACTAGCCTAGCCCTCCATTGTCTCATCTCCAGGTAGCTTCCAGCTACTTCCCACCCTTAAAACTCTCATCACTGGAGTCTGACCTCATTTGACTCCTCCTGAAGACCCTTTCCAAACTCCTCCTCTAGATCACCCCTAGATTCCTCCTACAACCTTTCTGTATGTAAAACACTATCTTGCCTCCATGAGAGAGGGAAGGCCTGAGAATGATCTATCACAGACTCACTCTGTGTCAGATGATTCTGGTCCATTGTCCAATGCAAGTGTCACAGGATCCTTAAGAGTCTACCCATTATGGCAAACCTTTAATAAACTTTGCTTTAGGGGCGGCCAGGTAGCACAGCGAGTAAAAGCACCAGCTCCAGTGTTGAGAAGACCTGGAGATCGAATCCCTGGGCTCACACACTTAGCACCCACTCAGAAACACCTGGCCGTGTAACCTTGAGCAAGTTACTTAACCCCAATTGCTTAGGGGCGGCCAGGTGGCTCAGGGAGTAAGAGCACTGGCTCCAGTGTCGGGATGACCTGGATCAAATCCGGGCTCAGATACTCAGCACCACACCCAGAAATAACTGGCTGTGTAACCTTGAGCAAGTTACTTAACCCCAATTGCTTATAAAAAAAATAAATAAATAAACTTTGCTTTACTTTGGCTGAGAGTCAAATTCATTCAGCAGGACCTGGAGTGTTGGTGTTTTGGGGTCTTGAGCACCCCTATGCCACAACATTTTATGTAGCTCTGAACTCAACAATAGAAGATGCTAGCAGCTGGGGGACCAGGAAAGAACTCTTACAGAAAATGTTATTTGAGTTGTCTTGAAGGATACCAGAGATTCTAAGAGGTGAAGGTAAGGAGAGAGTATATTCCAGGCATGGGGCACAGTTGATGCCAAAGGAAGGAAATGAAATAAAACACTATATGTGAAGAACAGCAAATAGGCCAGGATAGCCAGATCTAGAGTATACCAAGTTTATATTGAGTTTATATAGAGGTAAAAGGAGTTTATTAAGTAGGAGGGTGACATGGTCAGATCTTCACATTAGAAAATTCACTTTGGTCACAGTGTGCAAGATGGATTGGCATGGGATAAAACAGATTAGTACATGCAAAGTAGATTGAAGGTAATTTGGGGGCAGGAGGTAGTAAGAGAAAACCAAATGGGGATATCACAAAAGGCCTAGAGCCCTTGAGTCACGCTTTGAATGAAATTAGGGGTTTTATAAGGTAGAGAAAAGAAAGAACATTACAGGTATGGTAATCAGGGGACAACCTTGTGAAGGTACAGAGGGAGTAGATGGAATAAGATGGACAGGGAACAGAAAGCAAGTCAGTTTGGCTGAAATGAAGAGTGTTCAAGAGGGAATGATGTGAAATCAATCTGGAAAGGTAAGTTACAAGCAGATTGTGAAGGAACTTAAATGGCAGGAGAAGTTGTATTTTATCCCAGAGGCAATAGGGAGCCAATAACTCTTACTGAGCCAGGGAGTAGCATGGTCAGACTTGCACATTAGGCATAAAAATCTGGCAGTAGTATGGAAGATTTCTTGGATAAAGGAGAAACTTGAGACAAGGAAACAAACTAGGAGGTTATTGCAATGATCCAGACAAGATGTGCTGAGGGCCTAAATGAGACTAGTGTCTGTAAAAATGGAGAAGAGAGGAGAGATTCAAGAAATTTTGTGGAGGGAGATTAACCAAGGTTTGTCAAGTGGTTGGATGTGGAAATGAGGGAAAGTGCAGAGTTAGAGCTGACTCCAAGGCTGTGAACCTAAATGAAAGGAAGGATAATGGTGTCCTTGAAAGAAACAGAAATTATGAAGAGAGGTGGGGAGGTTTTGGTTTTTTGTTTCTTTTTGGGTGGGTGTGCAGAAAATATAATGAGTTCAGTTTTGGAATGCTGAGTTTGAGATACCTATGAGACATCTAGCTGGACAGGTCTAAAAGACAGTATGTGATGTGGGACTGGAACTCAGGAGAGATGAGAATTGTCTATACAGATTTGGGAGTCATCTTTATAGGGATGATGTCTGAATGCATGGGAGCTGATGATGGGGTACAGGCTCTGGGAAATCCCTTGAACTCAGATTAAATCTTCCCATTTGATGAGGCATTTGCCAGAGGCCATAAGCCTTTCATTATAGCCATGTCTAAATCTCTTACTCTTACAAGCCTAGCCCTCCACTGTCTGTCATCTCTAGGTAGCAGCTGAAGAGCTATTTCCTATCCTTAATCTCATTACTGGAGTATGACCTCATTTGACTCCTCCTCAAACTCCTCCTCTAGACCATTCCTAGAGCCCTCCCACAATCTTTCTGTATATAAGCTCCATCTTGCCTCCATGAGGTTAGAGAATTTAATCTAGCCCAGACTCACTCTGTGTCAGATTATTCTGGCCCACTTGTCAACACTTAGGCTCCTTAAAGAGTCTACCCATTATGGCGAATCTCTAATAAACTTTGTTTTACTTTGACTGAGAGAAGATTTGAGTTGAATTCATTTGTCAGGACCCTGTGTGTTAGTATTTTGGGGTCTCAAGCACCCCTAATCTAAACCTTTAACATCAACAATGAGATCACAAAGGGAGAGAATGTAGAAAGAACAGGAAGAAGGCTTAGAACAAACACCTAAGATATGCCCATGCAAAGTGAATGGGATATAATGGTGATTCAGCAAAAGAAAATGAGGAGGATTAGTCAGAAAGGTAGGAGAACCAAAACAGTGTCAAGATAATTTGGAGAGAGGATAATATCTGGGAGGAAACAGTGGTCATCAGTGTCAAATAATAAAGAGAGATCAAAAAGGATGCAAATTGAGAAAAGGTCATAGAATTTGGTGTGAGTTCTTTGATAACTTTGGGAAGAGCTTTGCAGTTGGTTGATGAAGTTGGAAGCCAGAATGAACGAGTTTAAGAACTGAAAGGAGAGGAAGTAGTTTAACTGTGAAAAAAAAGGAGAAATATAGGATAATATCTACATGGGAAGGTCTAGTGAGGATTTAAGAGTGTTTATGAGCAAACAAGGATGGAACTAGAAGGAAAACATTGAAAAATTTGAAAAAAAAATTGAATATTTGAAAGATTTGTTGTTCAGTCCCGTCCAACTCTTCATGATCCCATTTAGTGTTTTCTTTGGCAAAGGTATGGAGTGGTTGGCCATTCCCTTCTTTAAAGATATAATAAACTCCAAAAAACTCCAAAGTACATCTAATCCAATGCAGTTATTTTACAGATGGGAAAACTGAGGTCCAGGGAAGTTAAGTGACTTATTAGATATCACATAGGCATTAATTTGCAGAGATAGGATTTGAATCTATGTCCTTATACATCAAAACCAGCATTCTTTCCATTATAGTGTGAGAATTCCACTATATTCTAGAGTAGGGGTGGGGAACCTACCCATGTAGGGAAGGGGAACCTGCAGTAGGTAGGTTCCCCACCCCTTTCCTAGAGTCATAAAACCATAGGTGATATCCCTCAATTCTAACTTAAACCAGTTTCCTGCCTTGCACTGTTGTTCCTTGGACACTGTGCTACATCAGTCTAAAAGCGGAGCCAAGTGTTCACTATGCATGGAGTACATTTTTTCTCCTTGCTGAGAACAGATGCACCATGTCCTTGTGAAAGCCTTTGAGGGAATCTTGATGATGCCAGGATAGCATACTTTTTGCTATAAAGCTGAACTTAGCCAATTCTTTTTGGGCCTATAACATCTCTTGTTTATCAGACATGAGTGAACCAATAATACAGGACTATTTCATTTTTTACAAACTGCTATAGCTAAAATCAAATTTCATGTGGGTTATTTTATGGGCTTCCTAATATGACATGATACAAATTCTACATTTTGTAATCTTGTGTGGATATAGGTACTTAATCTAAAGTCAGACTGGTGGAGTAAAAACTCATTAGAGTTATAGGACCTGGGTTAAAATCCTAAATCCAAATCCAGCAATTCCCCTTTTGTGGAGTAAATTTTCATCAGGAGGCCTCCTACAATTTACTCATTGGAAGAGAAAATTGCCCTGAGCAATGATGAGTGGGGTTGTGAATGGCAATCAGTTTGAAATTTTCCTGGAATTTAACAAGGTCATCTGAAAGTGGTGGGAGGAGAAGCTTGCAGTTCATATTATCAAAAGCTATTTAATGGAAGGATATATGCTGGGGTTACCTTTTTGGGGAACCAGGATGCATTCTTAATGGAAATTGCTCATTTTGGGAAAGGAAAGTTTGTGTCAAATTGTTCTGTGCTGTTCCAAGAGTCTGGAACTTCCTAACACCTATCTTTGGGAGAAAAGGAAAACCTTATTGTTTTCTAGATGGATTCCAATTACTTTCACTCAGGCCTGCAACATTTTATATATTTGTCAAGGTACTTCAAAGGGAGCTGCCCTAGCTCTCTGTTACCCATATCTCTAATTGCCTAATAATGGGGAAAGGTCTTAATATCACCTATGTCAGAGAAGGTCCCTGCTTCTTTGTGGGTAATCCCTGCCAATGAAGTGGGTCTGCTTATTGGAGCCATTCCTGTCCAAATTTACTATAAGACCAACAAGGCTTTTCTGTTGCTTCCCCAATGCCCACTCTTCTCCCTCAAAATGTCCTTTGTCCACCCCTCCCCTTGTAATAATAGTCATAAAAGAAGGAGAGCTGGATGTCAAGGTCAACAGTTCTATATAGCTTTGTCTAAGAACTCTGAGCCACAAATGCTTTTGTTATTCTCCTTCATTCTGTAGTCCCTAATCCTGCCACCATCATCACCTCTATCCCTTTAGATGCTATTTGGTTTATAGTTGTTGGTTTGTGTTCAGTCTTTTTCTCCATTACCCTCCACAATTGTCCTCTTTACCTCCATCTTTCATGATCACCTACTAACTAGTAAGACCATACATCAGTGATAGAGTGAATCTCCTTCCCTAGTCTCTCAAATCTTAAAAGGAAAACCTTGATACTATCTCTGTTGCCTAGATATCTACCCTTACTCAGAAATATCAATGACATTCTTCTTTGTAGCCCCACCCAACAAGGATTCCCTCAATCCCTTAACCTTCCTAGAAGAAAGGGTCACAAAACTTCTCAGGAAAATTTTCAATTCATCCACAAAATCATCATTTATTTGGGTCATAAAATTTCCCTAACTCTTGCAGCCTACTATCCCTAGGTTCCTATCCAAGGACCAACTTGCTAGGGGTAGCAAGTTATTGGAAACAACAGATTCACAATTTTGTGAGTACTGCTAAACCTCTTTATTCCCTTTAATAGGATGATTTCAACCCAATCCCATGAGAAAAGAAACATAAAGAAGACTTGTCTTGCCTGAGAACTTAACTCATCTCCTCCTCCTACCCAAGGACTCCACAATTTTTCTAAATCAGCAGGCCAGACTGCCACACTCCCAAATGAGACCAGAAACTAATTTTATAATATAATTGGGAAATATTTAACAAAATAAATAAAAATACAGCAAAACATAGATGCTATTAACATGGGGTTTTTCTAAGTCAATATCCAACCCCAGGGTTCCTTTATGTATGGTTTAGTGGCCTTGTTGTTTCCATTTGAGTTTGACACCACTGATCTAAGCCCATTACCATCTTCAGTCATGAGGATTCAGTGTTTCTGTGGCAGTAATATACCAACCTCTATGCCCTGACATGAGTCTCATTGCCTATTTTTCCCAATGCTCAACTTTATGGCTTCCAGATACCTGCCCGGTCTGAAACTGTTTTTGTTGGTCTTGTTCAGTCATTTCAGTCCTGTCCAACTCTTCATGACCCTATTTGGGGTTTTGCCCATGAATACAGAAGTTTACAGCATGACTAATGATTGCATGACATGTAAACTTTTCCACACTAGTTCAAGGGAGAAAATCCATATCAGTGATCAACTTAAATCAGCCTTGCCTTTGAAGCACTGCAGATTGATTTCATAGAGCTATCATCTTCTCTTGGGTTTAAGTGTTGCCTGGGAATCATCTACATGTTTAGTAAATGGACAGAATGTTACACCACTAGAAAAGCAGATTCTCTGAGAATAGCCAAGAAGTAGATCCTTGAATACCTTTCCCAATTTGTAATCCCAGTATGGATAAAACTGGATCAAGGAACCCATTTTACATCTGAATTAAATCACAATTTATCCAAGACACTAGAATTCTCTCTAAAATTCTACAACCTTTGTCAGTCACAGTCTTTTAAATATGTAGGGTGAAAAAACCTGATAATAAAAATAACACTAGGGAAAATGCATGAAGACGAAGTCCCAAAATGTCCTGAGGTCTCCCCTGTGGTAGTTAAAAGAGGTTACAGGAACCCCGGAACCCCCTTCTTCCCCCTTCCCCACAGGAATCATGGTCTATTGCCATATAAAATTTTTGGGGGTAGATTATAAGAGTAAGAACAGCCCCATTTCCTATGGGAGAACTGAGAGAACAAGTGATACTATGGCTAGCTATGTGCTTTCTCTTATCAAGATTCTCTCTAAACACCACAAGGATACTTAAAAAAAAACATTTAGGAGTCTCCAGAGGCAGAGAACTACCACAATATCCAACTTAGAAACCAAATCTACATCAAAATTTATTGGAGAAAGACTGCCTTGGTTCGATGGGTGGGAAGAATCTTGCCACATTTTTTTGACTACACAGATAGCAATCAAGGTAAAAGAAAAATCTATCTGGGTGCATGCCAGCAGGCACACCTAATTTACAACCTATACCTCAGGACCCTCCTGTTGAGTGCACAGCATACCTGATTAGAAAGCTGAAGCTTCACCCAGAAGAAGCATTCTTCACCAGAAGCAAAGGTCTGCAAGGATGTGAATGGCTCACCCAAGATTCTACCTCCTTGACCTATGGACTCTAAAAAGGACACTATCCTTTGTTTTTTTATTTGTAGTGTTACATTTTTTCTAATTTTTAATTTTTGACCTCTTTTACATACTACTCCACATTCCATATATTACTCATAACCCTAAAAGACTGAATTATGAAAGTATTCTTTTGCTCATTGGAGTGAGTCCTGGAACCATAAATAGCAGCAACTTCCAAACCTGTAACCCTTACCTCATACTAGAAGTATACCATCAGGTAAGTCAACTACCTAAGCTAACACATGCTACAGAATGTCTGAAGCACTGAATTACTATAAGCCTCTCAATTGCCTGGATTGAGAACAAATAGGCAACTATCTCCACCCTACTTGAAGCATCTACCACCTTGCTCTTTCTTGATAAGTGGCACTTCCAGGTGCACCTTGGGTCCCTGATCTTCCAGCTACTTGCTATCAGAACACCCGACCCAGCAACAACTGGGAATGGAATACTTACAAATGGAAACTACATAACCTCCTCCTGTGAGACCCAACAGAACACTGATACAGGTATATTTTTTCCAGACCCACTTAATAAATGTAATCAAGTAAAAGCTTGATTACTCTGTTCATGCTTCAATCACCCCCCAGTATCATCTTGGTACAAGACCCATTTGGAAACAAGGGCCTGAACCAAAAAGACCCATCATCTGCAAAACCTTGATACACTAGACCACCTTGAAACACCTGGCTTTTGATTAGCTAAGGAGCATGCAAGAGCCCTTAGCCAGTCCAACTCTTGGATCTGTTACTTACTCCCCACCTTGATGAGCCCTATCCCCATGACTGTTGTCCCTACTATAAACACGGCTAATTTCTGGTTGCTTATGTTGTTCCTCAACACTAAACAAACTATAGGCATTCTTATTCCTGATCTGCAATGACTTGTGAGACCTAGCCTAGAAAACAGATGTTAAATGTACTAATAACACCTTTCTAGCTACAGACTTCCAACTTTTTGTGTTTCTTTTCCCTTATTTGGAAATTTCATAATAACCAAAAAACTGCACTGCTGACGATTTGACCCTTGGAACTTCACAGGAAGTGAATATGGATGCTTTCTCATTCCCTCCATCCCAGGGCTGGGCAATATAAAAAGTGCTCACCACCGAGGAAATGCCTTTCCTGTAGGAGCAGCCAGTCCCAGTACCATGAATCCCAACATTGCTCCTCCTATACCTATTATAAGAAGGCACATTCTACTGCTTCAGTCAAGTAACTTCTTCAGGTGCTGGCAAATTGTTCTTACTGTACTTCTCAAATGGACAAAGATTTCTAGGGCTATTTTTAATGCTTCTTCTCTGCAGCTACATAATCTACTTGATATCTGATAGCCAACTGGACCTGATATAACTCCAACTGAAAGCTGAGTCTGCTGTAACCAACTCCAAGTGAAATCTACTGCATTTGGGGGAAACATACCAGCCACTCTGGGAAAGGTAGTCCAGTACCTGCTACTTGGCCTGGATCACAACTACCTTCTACATCACCACCCAGCTGCCCAACAGCCCTCATGTCAGCCAGTAAAGATAGAATATCCCAAGAAATCAGCTCCACCTTCAACATCAACCCCAGCACACTATACTGCAACTGGGAAACCTTCCAATATACTTACATCTTTGGGCCAAGCCCTTCTTGGAATCTAAGACAAATCCTTATTTTGGACCATGTCACAGATCATACATCTCAAGAATTCTTTACTATTGCTCAGGGCCTGAATATGGTCACCAAGGAACTTCAAATCCAACATAAATATCTTCTGCTACATCATGTGGCTCTGGACATTCTATTTGCTGCCCAAGGAGAATTATGTAGTCCACAAAGAAGAATGCTATCCATATATTTCATCAAACCTTTCCTCCATGAAATCCTTCACCATACAAATTTGTGACACTGACAGGGAAATCTCTTGTGCACACAACCTACTGGCAGAAATCTACAATATTGGTGGAATTCAATCTCCCCTTTTCAGTGGACAGTCCAAGTGGCTTGTTCAAAGACTTATAGGCTTCTGTGTAATTAGCTGGCATACAGGTAATTCTAGGATACGTAACAAGACTCACTTCAAAGCTCAGTGTCTCAATACTTCTCCAAATGACATATGATTCTCATGAATCCCTGTTTCAATGGTGATACTTCAAAAGAAGTATGGGGGTGGGTGGAATAGTGGAGGACAATATATCATAAAGTGGCTCCTATTTGGTTGTACAGATTTACTCATGTCTAATTAACCAGAGCAGTCCCAGGCTCAATTCTTACAAACATCCCTAACACCTTACCCTATAGCTCAACCTCCCAAAAAAGCCACCAGATATGCTGATTTGACTCTACCCTTTTGCCATATAACATAGGTATCATCTGGCAGCAGCCTGCCAGTTGGTAATAATTAAAACCTTTAAAAAAAATCTTCTAGCCTTTATTCCTGACTTATTGACCTCCAGTCAAATGGATTGCAGTGGAAGGAATTGTTCCCTGGGAAAGTCTTAAGACCTCTAGGACCTATGTTGCTTTTTATAGTTGTATCCTCCAAAGTTAGCATAATAGCACATAGTAAACAATTAAGCTTTCTAATTCATTCATTCATTCAATCATTTATGGCCTCCAAAGTGCTTTCTATCCCCAAATCTATGGTCTATGCCTGGTCAGTGACTAGGTGACTTCTAACGCCTTTCAATTTCTAAATTTGTGATCCTTCCACAAATGCCAAGTCAAACCTCCAAAAGCAACACTATCACCAGGTGAATCGTTTTTTATTTGTGTATAATATCATAGGAAATAACAAGTCATAAAACTTCAGAGTTGAAAAGGACTTTAGCAGCCTTCAAGTCAAACTCACACTGGAAAAGAAATTTGTAGCTTCACATATATAAGAAGTATTTATATAGCCTCTGCTTGAAGACTATGTCATCACTTGCCACCCAGCTTCTCCCCTGAATTTTATGCTCTCCAGGAACTCATTATTCTGCAAGAAGAAATCAGCTCTGAAATTCACACCTCCCCAGCACCCCCTGATCCCAGGGCTCTTTTCTCCCTAGAGGGTGAAGGGGTGACACTGGAGAGCTCCTCTCAGATCCTCCACTATTTAAGGAAGGTGCCCAGGGAATTCATGTCATTATTTCCTACATGGCTGCTTTCCTGGATTTCATAAACTCCAGAAATTTACTATTCTATTTTGATATTTTTTTCCATTTTTCAAATGCTTTATTAACTTCTGATTTACATCATTCATTTCCACCAGATTTTGAGTTACAAATTTTCTCCCCATTTTTCTCCTACCCACCGCCCCAAAATAGCAGTCCCACAGGATATCCCCTCCTCCAATCTGCTCTCTCCCATATTTTCTCCCATACCTTTTTCAACTTTTCCAGTAGGGCATGGTGGATCTCTATGCCCCAGTGCCTGTATATCTTATTTCCCAATTACATGTAAAATAGTATTAATAATAGTATATATATATATATTTATATACTTAAACATTTGATTTTAAAACTTTGAATTAAAGATTTGTTCCCTTCCTTCCTTGTCACCCACCCTTACTGGGAAGATAAGCAGTTCAGTATAGGGTATATATGAGTAGCTAATGCAAAACAATAACATAGTAAGTATATTGTAAAAGACTGACTATACTTCCCTCCCTCCTATCCCAGAAATTTACTATTCTACAAGATGAAATTGACACAAAAATTGTCAAGCGATTTGTTGATAAGTATTTCTGCCAATTCTACTTAACAACAGGCAGAGAAACCAAGGGGCCCTGAATAATATTTTGAACAACCTTAGATAATCTTTAGTTACATCAGCAGGGTGGACATAGTTGGAATTTTACAGAGGGCAAAGGAGAAACCTCAAAGAACCAAGAGCAGAAAGGGAAGATCTATACCGGCAAAATAATAAACTAATCAACAAATACAAGGGGATTTAACTGGAATTTATAGATAGAACAGAAAGTAACCATATAGCAGCACCAGGACTCTGGTTGCTCTCTCAGCTTAATTAAATATGGGCAATAAAGCTGAAAAAGAAATTCTTGTATTATTATTAATTACCTGAGTTGTAAGCTCTAGTTTGTGATGTGACTTGTTATCTCAAGCAAATGGTGGTAATACTAAAATTCTCTTATTATAAAATCAATTCTGTAATTCACCACAGTGGCTATCACCCTCCCAACTTTTCCCACATACTTTTTAGCTTCTTTGTATATATTGTCTCTCCCTCTCCCCCCCCCGCAAGGTCTTGAAGACTTTTACCTTTTTTACTATTATTTCCAGCTCTTAGCATGGTACTTGGTACATAGCAGGTGCTTAATAAATGTTTTTTAACTGGGACTATGGTAAGGGAAAACATTTCTACCTTCAGAACCAGCTCAAAACACTTTGGAAAAGCTTCAATTATTGAGTTTTTCTTTACTAAATATTCACTAAGCACTTATTATGTGCTAAACACTATACTAGGTGCTAGAGACAAAAGCACAAAAATTATAACAGCCCTTGTCCCCAAGGAATTTACATTCTATTGGGAGAAACAGTACATAGAAAATTAAATATGAAAGATATTTATACCTTTTGACCCAGCAATACCACTGCTAGGTTTGTATCCCAAAGAGATCAAAGAAAAAGGGAAAGGATGCATATATGTAAAAATATTTATAATAGCTTTTTGTGATGACAAAGAATGGGAAATTGAGGGGATAACCATCAATTTGGGAATGGTTGAATTAGTTGTGGTTTATGAGTGTGATGGAATACTATTGTGCTGTAAGAAATCATGAGCAGGATGGTTTCAGAAAAACCTTGAAAGACTTACACAAACTGATGTTGAGTGAAGTGAGTATAACCAGGAGAACATTATACACAGTAAAATCAATATTATAATGATGATCAGCTGTGAAAGACTTAGCTACACTGATCAATACAATGATCCATGAGAATTCTAAAGGACTCATGATGAAAAAGGCTTTCTACCTCCAGAGAGAGAACTGATGAACTCTGACTGCAGATTGAAAGAAATTCTTTCACTTTCTTTTTCTTGCTTTCTTCCTTCTTTCACAACATGGTTGATATAGAAATATGTTTTATATAATTTCATAAAAATAGTGGGTATTGAGGCGGCCAGGTAGCACAGCAAGTAAGAGCACAGGCTCCAGTGTCGGGATGACCTGGAGATCGAATCCAGACTCCAACACTTAGCGCCCACCCAGAAACACCTGGCCGTGTAACCTTGAGCAAATTACAAAATAGTGGGTATTTTATCTCTTGCCCTCTCAATGAGTGTGGGAGGGGTTAGCAAGAGGGAGAGAATTTGGAAATGAAAGTAAATTTTTAAATAAAATTTAAATGAAACCATATTATGTATCTATGTACTGTGCACATATATGTGTGTGTATATATACACACATGCACGCACACACACACATATATTTCTCAGAATTAAGAAGGGTTGTGTCCCTCACCCTTCTTACTCAGCTTAGTTTTCTTGGTATAAACAATTCTTTTCCACTCTAGGAAGTGATATCAGAAGATACATAATTCTTTTTATCTTTTATTAGTTCCAAGTCTGCAGTCAGAGACATGACTTATGGCAAAACAACTCATGGTTAAAGCTTTCTCCATCTCTTTGTGGAAAGAAGGTTGCTTGTTCCCAACTGTATTACCAATAAGTAAAATGGGTTAGTAATTGTCAGAGGTTACCACTGTTTCTAAAGACAAAGTAAACATTTAAAATAGAGAAAGGCAAAGAAATGCCCCCTACCCTCATGCCCAGAGGAAAAGGTTTCCTCCTCTTCCCATAAAGGAGATCAAGGTGAGGGAGGAGGCCCAAGCAGCCCCAGTGCCAGAGTCATGGCCCTCTTTCTTGTGGCAGTTGCCTCTGCCTGATGCTTCTCTTCCCTCAGCTCTATGAGTCTTCATAAGGTTCTATCTCTCTGGTTCCATGGGGCTTCCTATGGTTTTCTCTTCTTCAGTTCTAGGCAACTGTTACCTTAGGGAGGAGCTAGGTTCCTCTTCAAGGCCATCTCCTGGACTCAGTCTATGACTTTTAAAGGCCCTCCTGAGGCTTGTTGTTCCTTTTACAATTCAGTCAAGAACCTAATTCTTACCTCATAAACATATCACCCAGCTGGCAGCAATTTAGAGTTAGGCTAACACCTCATTATCCCTCCTCCTTTCTGTGATCAGGTTAGTGCTTTCAAGGATAGACTCTGACCCTATAAACACTATTTTGAGGAAAGCTTTTCCCATTCCCCTTTAAAGTTAGTACCTTCTCTTTGCAGCCATCTCTGCTATAATCCATGCGTGTGTGGTGCGTTCGTGTGCATGTGTACACACACACGTGTACATATACATATACACACTCATATATATTGGTTGTTTGCAGTTTTGTCTCCCCCATTTGTTTGGGAGCTCCTTGAAAGAAGAGACTGTTTTTGCCTTTCCTTATATCCATAGAATTTAGTATGCTGCTGGCACATAATTGGTGCTTGATAAATGATTGTTGACTGGACTGATTTGACTTGACTACAACTGGGGGGAATCAAGATAGGCCCTTCTGTGCAGATGACAGAACTGAATCTTAGGCATACTAGGGATTCTGTCATGTATAGGTTGGGAGGGAGAGTCCTATGCAACTGATAGAATGGAATAGAAAGCAGGATAGTTTCGCTGGATTGTAGAGAGTGTAAAGGGGAGTGATGTACAGTAAGCCTGTGAAAGTTATGAAAGAATTTAAAAACCTCAGAAACTTGTATATAGTAGGTGCTGTGGGAATTGAGTGAAACACACTGACTCCATCTTGTGACTCAGTTCTGGAGCTAGTTTGGTTCCCTTTCTACGCAGTTATGGGTCTAGGCCAATTTCTATCTTGTGAGGAAATTTTATTCAACTATGGGAGTTGTGAGAAAACTTTATTGCATTGTTGGAACCTAGCCCTGAATGGCTAGGAAACTGGACCACCTCTACCTATTACTTAAAGACCCAAAACTAAGGACCTAGATTACACTGCCCAGAAACCCAATTGGATCTGAAGATTGATGCAAGGAGTTTTCTCAGAAATATACTTCTTAAGCAACACAATATGTCTTATCTGAAAACAGACCCCATGCTAGTCAATCAGCATTGTATCCATGTTCCTTTGATTATTTGAAAACATTTAGGAGGAATGGGATGCTTCTTTTTCTGATTTCAGGGAATTATACCTATTCACTCTCCCCCACTGAACTTAGAAAATCCTTAATATTTCCTCCAATTAGAAATCAGATGACCTAATTTTGTATCCTGGTTAATTGTTTTCTTTTAATGAATTGGTCTTATTTGATTAATTGTTTTTAATACATAAAATCTGTCTCATTCTGTATTCAGGGTCTTTATACTAACTGGGGAGTCCATTGACTTGTTTATTATATATGTTTTTCTAACAAATCATATAGCTCAGAATGTTTCATCAGTTATTAATTATCCACCACAGTGTTTAACACAAGAGAATGATTTATGAAACAAAATCATTGGATTAATTTACAATGTGAGAAATACTTACCAAGGATGTGTATGTGTGTATATATATGTATATATATATATATATAAAATCTGTAGCATAGAGAGCTTCAGGCAAAAGCTCTCAGAGAGAGAAATCACTGTAAGAGTGTCTGAGAGCTGGTATCTACCTGCAGAAACCAAGATGCTATTGTTGCTGTAATTAGGGAAACCTTGCAGGGTGGTAGGGAATATGTTAAAAGCATTGCAAATAATTAGGACAATGGCATTAGTAGACAGTATTTAGATGGTCCATTTAAGAATAAGCCAGAATAGCTGGTTTTACCAGTTGATTATAAAAATGGCCACAGCTCTTCTTGCCTCTGGGCAGAATTAGCTAAAACAGTGAAGGGAGGAATTAAATGTAAGAGAGCCTTTGAAACTGGGGAAGGTCTGGGAAGAGTTTGGAGAACTCTCAGGAGGTATTGTCCCTGAGTGTCCCTAGAGGTATTGTCCCTGAGTGTCCCTAGAGGGTTTTCCTTTTGGGGCTCCTTTCAACTTCTTGATTCAAGATTTTTTCTGTAGCAACTGGAGCTTTGAGTTAAGTCAAACTCTCTAGATTCAGAGATTAAAGATTCATTTGTTTTAAAGCAGTTAAATCCTGGAATACTAGGTTGTATTATGAGAAGCACAACATACCAACCTATGGAACTGATAGTCCTGCTCTGTTTAGATTTGGTAAGACCATCTGTAGAGTATTGTGTTCAGTTCTGGTCTTGTTTTCACCTTGACAACATCTCTGGCATCTCTTCACCAATCCCACTATCACCCTAGTTCAGATCCTCATTACTTCTTGTCTGGACTATTACAGGATTATTACTTTTTTTAAAAGAGACAATAAAAAACTTAAGGCAATTAAATTTAATTGTTGGAAATTTCAAAATATAAATCTTCCTTCAACTATTTTCAATTTTTTTAGGAGTTAAATTTTTGGGAGGAAAACCAACTATGATATATGTGTATGTATGTATATACACATATATACATACATACACATATATATGTATGTACTTTCCAAAATGAATGCTGTTGAAAAATAACAGATAATAATGTATTTTTAATGTCCATATAAAGCATATTTGAGTTTACTCTTCACATTCAAATTCAGCAAGCACAGCAATGACACGATATATATGTATCACGAGCCCATACCAACTTGATGGGGTACAGGCTCTGGAAAACCCCTAGAATTCTGATTGAATCTTCCCACTTGATGAGGCATTTGCCTAAAGCCATAAGCCTTTCATTATTGCTAGGCCCAAATCTGTTACTCTTAACTTAATCTAGCCCTCCATTGTCCAGCTACTTCCCACCCTTGATCCTATCAAATTATCTATATCCAAATCTGTTACCCTTAAACCAGCCTAGCCCTCCATTGTTTGTCATCTCCAACCTTCAGCTTTCCCACCCTTAATCCTGGAGTCTGACCTCAGTAGTCAAGACCCTCCATAAACCCCTCCCCTAGACCACCCCCTAGATTCTTCCTATCTATATACTGTGTTTCCCCGATAATAAGACAATGTCTTATTATGTTTTTTGGACAGAAAAACACCAGAGGGCTTATTTTCAGGGGAGGGCTTATTTTAATGAACATTGACAGCAATTTTAATAAACAGGTAAATGTGAACAAAAAAATGTACCTTTATTCAATAAGCAAATCACTGGGGAAGAACAGGATGACTCGCTCACTGCTGCAGCTCTGATTGGATGCAGCTTGGAGCACAGCATGCGTTTCACGAGGGGGGGGGGGGGACGGTGCATACAGAGGGTACCGTAATGTAGTGTGTAGCGCAGGGGATCACCTTCACTACAGTAGCAATCTCAATAGGGCTTATTTTCGGGGGAGGGCTTATTTTAGAGGAATCTTACACAGTAAGGAGAGGGCTTATTTTCGGGATAGGTCTTATTATTGGGGAAACACAGTATAAGATCCATCATGTCTCCATGAAGGTGCTGAGATTAATTATTCTGCATCAGATTATTCTGGTTGGCTTGTCCAATACAAACCTCATAAATACTTAGGCTCCTTAAGAGTCTACCCATTATGGTGAATCTTTAACAAACTTTGCGACTGAGAGAAGGCTTGAGGTGAATTCATTCAGCACGATCCGGTGTGTTGGTATTTTGGGGTCTCAAGCACCCCTAAAACCCTGAAACGTCAACAAACTGACTGCTGATGGCAACACTGGCATATTGCCTGTGTTGAAATGTGACATGTGCCAGCTCAAATTTGACCTTGTTTATACATATTGCATTAAATAATTACTGTGTTGATTGTCACTGTCAGATTGAATGAATTTGCCATGTTAGTCTTGCTTCTGTTAACTTTGATTTAAACTTTATTTTCATTGAAAAAATGTATTTTTAAGGAATTATATTAAAATATATAATAATTTTGGCTTAACAAATGCTCTTTCATAATTTCTTTTTTTAATTGTTACCCAATGGTTTATTTATTTATTTTTTTAAAGTTCCTTGTTTTATTAATTCATTGTGGGGAGAGGGGAAGGTTGCTTTCAATTTTGTCAACCTCCCCTTTCATTTTGAATATTTCTATTTTAATATGGGGGTTTTAATTTGTTGGGTTCTGAGGTTTTTTTTCTTAGTTGATTAAATCATCATTCTCCTTTTTCTCTCTTTTAGTGATAAAAACATTTAGAGATATAAATTTTCCTCTATGTCCTGCTTTGGCTGCATCCAAAAATTTTAGATTTTGTCTCTTAATTATCACTATCTTTAATGAAGTGATTTATTGTTTCCATGATCTATTCTTTAATTCATTCATCTTAAAGATTGTGGGAGAAATTTGGAGAGCCAGGTATTTTCTTTCCTAGTCCACCATCTTCTCAAAATCCTCTCCCCATATCTGACCTTTCTATAATTCTATTCAAGCCCTTCATTACTTTTTGTTTATTTTGGGTCAGATTTATTTAAGTCTGAGAGGGACAAATTGAAGACTTATCATTATAGTTTTGCTGTATATTCTTCCTTGTAACTCATTTAACTTTTCAGTTAAGAATTTGGATTCTATGCCATTTGGTTAATATATGTTTAGTATCATTATTAATAATTCATTGTTTATGATACCTTTTAGGCAAAATTGTAGTTTTCCTGTTTATCTCTTTTAACTAAGTCTATTTTTGCTGTTGCTCTGTCTGAGATCATTATTGTTACCCCCTGCTTTTTTTATTTTAGCTGAAGAATAATAGATTCTACCCCAGCCTCTTAATTTTGTGTTTATCTTTCTGTTTCAAGTGTGTTTCTTTTAAACAACATATCATTGGATTCTGGTTGCTAGTTCATTCTTCTGTCTTCTTTCCTTTTATGGATGAGTTCATCCCATTCATATTCAGTAAGGACTGCTAACTATATATTTCCCTCTAACCTATTCTTTTATAATTTTCCTCCTCCCCCTCTTTAAGAGATTGTTTTGCTTCTGACTAATCCTTCTCTTGATCTCCCTTCATCTCTCTTATTACCTCTCTTTCTCTTAACACCTTTCTGTTCAAGTTCCCTGCTGAATAAAATGTATTTCTGTACCAACCATCTATGTATATATTTGTATGCTTCCCTTCTTTGACCAGTTTAGATGACAGTAAGGTTCAAGTGGCTGCTACTCCCTCAGCACCACCTCTTCCTTATTTGAATAGACATCTACATGCACATGTTGCTTTACCTGAGATAATTTCCCTTAGCCTTCTTTGCCTTTCCCTCTTCCCCAGGGAGTTTCTCCACCCTACCTTTTCCATTCTTCCTTTAAGATCATGAAAAGGTAACAGAATCATTGCCAGGCTCTCTGTCAAGTTAGACTCCCTCTATGACTCCTGATGACAATAGAGCTCTGAGAGACTTCATGTATCATCTACACACACACACACACACACACACACACACACACACACGTATATGTATATATGTATGCATGGGTATACATATACATACATACACACAGCTTAACCTTATTTAAGCCCTTATGATTGCATGCTCATGTCTATTGTTTTTGTTTTTTGTTTTTTTTAAAGCAATTGGGGTTAAGTAACTTGCTCAAGGTTACATGGCCAGTTATTTCTGGGTGTGGCGCTAAGTATCTGAGCCCGGATTTGATCCCCAGGTCATCCTGACACTGGGGCCGCTGTGCATACTCGCTGAGCCACCTGGCCTCCACTCATGTCTATTGTTTTATGCTTCTCTTCAATACAGTGTTTCTCAAATTTTCTACTCAGCTCTGATATTTTCATCACGAATTCTTGAAAGTACTCTATTTCATTAAAGACTCATTTCCTTCCTGTAACATTATACTGAATTTTTCTGAGTGGGTTATTCTAGGTTATAAGCCTAGATCTTTTGCCTTTTATAATATCATATTCCAAGATCTCTACTCCTTCAGGGTTGTACTGGCTAAATTTTGTGTGACTCTGACTGCAATTCCTTGGTATCCAAATCATTCTTTCTCTGGCAGCCTGCAGTATTCTTTTTTTTTTTTTTTAACCTCTCTTGATTTTGGTTAATGTTCCTGGGAATTTTCTTTTGGAGTTTCTTTCAGGAGTTAACCAACATGTTCTTTCAATTTTTATTTTGCCTTCTGGTTCTAAGAGCTCTGGATGGTTTTCTTGAACTATGTTGTCTAGGTTTCTTTTAGTCATGAATTTCAGGAAGTCTAGCAATTCTTAAACTATATCTTGATCTAGTTTCCAGTCAGTTGTTTTTGCTATGAGATACTTTACATTTTCTTCTATCCTTTTCCCCAGTCTTTTAACTTTGTTTTAATATTTATTGATATCTTATGTAGTCATTAGCTTCTATTTGGTCAATTCCAATTTCTAAGGAGTTATTTTCTTGGGTAAGATTTTATACCTCTTCACAGCAGAGTTGGCTAAATTAGCCTTCATGGGTTTGGATTCTTCCAGGAGAGGGACACTGGAATGCCAATTACTACAACTGTTTATTAGCCTTGCAAGGGGAGTGTCAGGAATGGGGATGATTGGGCAGTCTGGTCCAGTGGCACATAAACATACACATATACACTTATACTAGCAGTAATAAAGGAGAAGGGATACGATGGTGGTCCATGTAGGAAGACAGAAAGCACTTATTCCCACTGAACTGAAGTAGCCTTTTTCCCATTCACTGTCAGTGTGGGGCTATTTCTAGCTAGAGTGGTGCTGTTGAACCTAGGCATTTTATTCTCTTATAAGGGCTTATCAGGAGAGATCAGCGCCAGAGCTCCCACTGCCAGGGTTCCTACCTTTCTAAGCAATTGGGGTTAAGTAACTTGCTCAAGGTTACATGGCCAGGTTTCTGGGTGGGTGCTAAGTGTTGGAGTCCGGATTCGATCTCCAGATCATCCTGACACTGGGGCCGGTGCTCTTACTCACTGTGCTACCTGGCTGCCCCTCTTTCTTTCTTTCTTTCTTTCTTTCTTTCTTTCTTTCTTTCTTTCTTTCTTTCTTTCTTTCTTTCTTTCTTTCTTTCTTTCTTTCTTCCTTCCTTCCTTCCTTCCTTCCTTCCTTCCTTCCTTCCTTCCTTCCTTCCTTCCTTTCTTTCTTTCTTTCTTTCTTTCTTTCTTTCTTTCTTTCTTTCTTTCTTTCTTTCTTTCTTTCTTTCTCTCCTTTCTTTTTAAAAAAATATTTATTTAGTTTTAGTTTTCAACATTCACTTTTTTAAGATTTTGAGTTTTAAATTTTCTCCCCCTCCTTCTCCTTCCTAAGATGGTATATACAGGCTACACTTGTAAAATCATATTAAATATATTTCCACATTAGTCATGTTGTAAAGAAGAATTAGAACTAAAGGGAAAAACTGTGAGAAAGAAAAAACAACAAAAAAAGAAAAAAGTATGCTTCAATCTGCATTCAGACTCCATAGTTCTTTCTCTGGATGTGGATAGAAATTTTCCATCATGAGTCTTTTGGATTTTTGTTAGATCACTGCATTGCTGAGAAGAGCTAAGTCTATCAGAGTTGGTCATCGCACAATGTTGATGTTACTGTGTGCAATGTTTTCCTGGTTCTGCTTATTTCACTCAGCATCATTTGTGCAAATCTTTCCAGGTTTTTCTGAAGTTCACAGGAGGCCCCTTTCAATGGAGATGAGGGCCTGGACCAGGAGTGGGGAACCTGAAACCTAGAGGTCACATGTGGCCTCTAAGTCCTCAAGTGTGGCACTTTGACCACATAGAACAATTACACAGAACAAATTCCCTTAATAAAAGGATTTGTTCTATAAAACTTGAACTTAGTCAAAAGACTGCACCCAAGGTCCTAGAAGGCTGCAAGTGGCCTTGAGGCTGCAGGTTCTCCACACCTGATGTGGACTATTAGGTCCAAGTTTGCTACCTAAGCAATATCTTTCTTCCATTGCTCTCATTTGGTTTTAAAAATTATTTTTAAACTTTTTTTTAATGTTTACTTTAACTTTTCCAGGAATTCTGTTTAGACCTAGGATGGTATGACTCTCTGTGTTATTATGGCTTCTTAATATCATTGGTACTATGATGGAATTGGCTTATGGGTTTGGGGATTCAGTTTTCTGGTATCTTAATAAATGCTTCAGTTCTGTCCTCTATATGGAGAGTTTGGTATATGTTGCGATCAAACATGATGTGATATTTATAGTCACAGTCTTGATTGTGATCATGGGCACTGTAAATATTGCATTGGTGCTACACCCTATTACATAGCCAATAAATTATTCCTTTTCTGGAATTTCCTCATCTGCTATTCCCTCTATCCTGATTATCTCGCAATCTGAGGTAAAAATGGGTACATAACTATTTCAGGTGACTAAATCCTCTGTCATCTGAAATGCAGCATGACAGGGCAATAGACTGAGAGCCTGGTGCATAGACTTCTGGTTCCACTCTACCACTTAAGGGCCATGAAACCTCAGGCAAAACCTTATAATGTTTCATTAAAGACTAAACTTTAACCTTTTAGGCTCTAGTTTCCCCATCTGCAAACTGGAAGGTTTGTTCTAAATTATGTCTAAGTTCTTCAATGCTACAACATGCCATTGTTATGTTGAGGTATCAAAGACATCTCATAACCCTTCATGAATGTCTACACAAGCAAAGGAGAATGATGGGATTCAAAAGAGTAGCATGTATGGACAGGAAGAGCTCCAACCCAGAAGCTGAAAGAGAGAGAAAGACACAGAGAGAGACAGAGACAGAGACAGAGAGACAGAGAGGCAGAAAGAAAGAGAGACAGAGAAAGACAGAGACTGATTTCCAGTGGGATCAGTGGCTGCCTACAGGGATGGGGAGAGGGAAGAACAAGAGAGCAATTTACTATATGAAAACAGAGCATTGAAACATTTAAATTCCAATCTGAAAATGGTATTTAAAGACAATCAAGTATAAATTCACTTCCACCTCTTAGAAGGAAAGAAGGAAGGAAGGAAAGAAATAAGCATTTATTTATTGAGTGCTTACTATGTTCCAGACACTGTATTAAGCATTTTCATATTAGAAACCTTAACCTCTGCCTCCTTCAATGAGGCCCTTGCTGATCCCTCAGTTATTAAGACCCCTTGTCCCAAAATTACCTTGAATTTATTTTGTATATACTTATGTAAGTACATGTTGTTTCACCCAATAGGATATAAGCCCCCTGAAGACAGGGATTATTTGATTTTTTGTCTTTGTATCCCTATTGGAATATACAGTGCACTTATAGAGGGCACTTAAAGTGATGGTTTTAGAGATATGTTAACTAAGCAAGAAGTCACAATGGTGTGAGAGGTGGGATCCAGGACTTATAGACAGAAATGAAACTTTTATCTGAATAAAAGTCTCATACTTGATCCCATTTTCTCAAGTGTGGTATCAAAGTAGGAAGACAAATACCCTACTGTTGGTCCTTGAAACTAGGATCAATTCAAATCACTAGGAATGGCAAAAGAACAAGAAACTATAATGGAAGGGGTTTACTATCAGCAAAAATCATATCATTAAAAATTTATTTGCAAGGGAGAGACTATAAATATCTAAGCTTCCTGTAGTTAAGAGGTTTTAGCCACAAACCAATTAGAGTCTAGATAAAAACCTGTTATTTCATATGTAGAGACAGCATTAAAAAAAATCAATTTAGACAATAAGACTAAGATATTAAATGTGTTTGCATTAACCAATTTTAAGTCATTTTTAACTAGTGCAGACTTAGATACCACTACATGTAGTATAATAATATTAATTACTAAACACTCTTTGAAAACGATGTAATTAGAAGAATTAGTCAATTACCTGGAGAAGGCAGAGATGGAAATTGGCACCAACAATTTGCATTCCTTTCAGCAAGGTGGTAAGTCTACTTCTAGCTGATGAAGAAAGAAGGAGCTGGAGAAGGAGTCTGACTTAGGCTGAATAAGGAGAAAGAAATTTGAGAAGGTTATTTGGAGGGTTTTTTAAACTTATAAAATCCAGCAAGAATTTGGGGAAGAGGAATTTGGGAGAACTTGAAGAAAAGCTGGAGAACAACTCAAAATGGATTAGAAAAGGTCAATATGAAAGAGAAAAAGGATTGAGCAAAAGGATTCATAAATAAGGGGAAAGTAGCTAGTTGATAAGGTATGGTGACTAGTAGATCAAAGGTTTGGAAGAGCAACGATAGAGAGTGGGATAGTGAGTTAATGAGAGAAATATAATAGAATTGCCTAGTAGTAGTGAAGGCCCAGTTGATGTTGCGTAACATAAATTTGTGGTGGACCCAGTTGGAATAGTTGCATGACTTTCTCCATCTTCATTCAGCAGCATGTGTGTAAGAGTAAAGGGGGGAGGATGGTGGGAAGGATCCAAGACTGAGATTCCAAAGAGCAGGGTGTAATTGGTGAAGGGCTAGGGATTTTAGTCACCAAGGGACAAGATGGGGAAAAGAAGGGAGAGTGGCTAGTATAGGGGAGATGGCCTGGAAGAGAACTAAGGGGTCAAGATTGGAGGTCATGGTGAGATAAAGAATAGGGTTAGGTAAGGGAAGTCAGAGGGAGAGTTAGAAAGCCAATAGGTCATGGTTCTATAAAGGAATTTCAGAATTCTTGAACATGGAAGTATTACATTTGTGGCTGACGGCAAGATCAAGAGTATGACCATCTTTGTAAGTGCCTGAAGTGGGGTGGAGCAATAGGCATCTAAGTATCCAAGACCTAACAGAAGCTACCAAAATTTGTCAAAACAGATGACTACTGCCTACTTCTGGACATATGCATATATGTGTGCTAGTGCCAGAAGGATCCTAAAAATCACTGTTAAAGATTAGAAGTCTTCAGCAAGAAACTGGAGGACAGGTGGTATTTTCATTACTGCTGCCCACTGAGAGCAAAAGATGAAGAAGAAAAAAATACAATTTAGAAAGGAAACAGCTGGCTATGAAGATGGCATCTCAGAACAGGATTTTTATTCCTGGACTACAACTTCAAAATAACAGAGTCCTGCTCAGAGATGGAGTGTACCCACTAAAGATGATAAGATGTATTTGCCTTCAGTCTTACAAGTCTAATCAAAATGTCTTTATTTTTGGACAGAGTAAGGCAAGGCAATTGGGGTTAAATGACTTGCCCAAGGTCACACAACTAGTTAAGTGTCAAGAGTCTGAGGTCACATTTGAACTCAGGTCCTCCTGACTCCAGGGCAAGTGCTCTATTCACAGCAACACCTAGCTGCCCTTAAAATGTCTTTAAATGGAAAAGAATGCGTGTAGAAGAGAATTGACTATGTCCAACAAACTGGTTACCACAGAGTGAAGCAGTAAGGATTAGAAATTGAAATATCCACAAGTTCATAAGAAACAAAATTCAAGGGAGGATATAGTAGTAAAATCTGTAGTCTCAAGAGTCTGCATACAAATGCATAAAGTTTAGGCCACAAACATAATGAACTAAAGGTCCTAATACAAGGAAATAAATTGGATACCTCATAAGTATCACTGAGATTTGGTTTTGTGAAGCCCATCACTAATATATGGCTTTGGATAGGTATATGTCATTTATAAGACATAGTATAGGTCACAAAAAAACAAATTTAAACCTCTTCCTGAAAAGGAAGTTGAATATTCTGGGGAATGGGGGCAGGGTAGTATTCATTTTATTCAGAAGACATGCTCATGTAAGGAAATCCAGGAACTTGAAGGGGGAAGAATATTAGAGAGCATAGAGGTAAAGATGAATAGAAAGAGAAACATAAATGATTTTGTCTTTGGAGTATAATACAGGCCAGCTAGCCAGAAAGAAGAAATAAGTAAGGACATCAGGAAACAGACTATAAGCCTGGCACAGAGGCATAATATAATACTTCTGAGAGATTTCAGTTATTTGGGTAATTCTGAATAGCTTAAAACCTATTGTCTTGTCTAAGTGGTCTTTTGAATCTTTAAAGGGTAAAAAAAAAAACAAGGGGAAATTTTATTCAGGATTTGATTCTTACTCACAAAGAGGAACTGGTTGCTGAGATGGAATGATGGGAACTTTGTAAGAAAAATGACAATTCTCTCAGAGTCTGCAACAGAGAAGGAGAAGAAAAATGGATATAGACTGACACAGATTTTAAATTTTAGGAGAATAGATTCAAAGGAGTCAGAGGAAGAATAAGGAGGAGCCCATGGACAAGAATGGCAAAAAGAGCTAATAGTTTGGAGTTATTAACAGAAAGAAGGAGATAATAAGAGAGCACCTAGCTGCCTGTGATGAATTTCAAGACACTTGGCCCAGATGAACTTTATCTCTGAGAAATGAACTGGCAGATATGATAATTAATGCACTGTCAATGACATCTGAAAAATTATAGAAAATAGGAGAGATACTTCTTGAGCTCTGGAGAAGGGCAAATATCTTGCTATTTATAAAGGGGAAGATGTATGATTGCATACTATAGCCAGTGAGTTTGACTGATTGCTGGCAAAAGAGAAGGTTAATGAATATTTAGAAAAGGAAGCAGAAATTTTCAAAGGCAGTCTGATTTTAGGAAGGACAGGTCATGGTGGATTAAACTTACTTCCTTTTTGACAAAGGTACTAAACTAGTACATCAGTGGAATGCTATAGATAGAGTTTATCTAAATTTAAGCAAAACATTTGATAAAGTAAAATGCTATTTAAGTGAAAAGGACTGAGAGGTATGGATGAGATAATAGGACAGTTAGATGGATTTGAACCTGGTTTAAAGAATGGTCTGAAAGAATAGTCATCAATGATACCATGCTAGTTTGTACCTCCAATGGAGTACCCCAAGAATCTGTGTTAGGCCTCATGCTATTTAATCCATTCTTCAATGAGTTGGACAAAGGCATAGATGACATGTTTATCATATCTTCAAATAATAATAAATCTGGGAGGGATAGTTAATAGAGTAGGTGATAAAGTCCAAAAGACTTGTCAAATTAGAATACTTGGTTGAATCTAATGAGATGAAATTTAACAGGAATAATTGCATAATTTTATACTTGGGTTTAGAAAATCAACTTCATGGTGATGGTGGAAGCACAATTAGCCAGTAGTTTGGCAAAAAAAAAAAAAAGACGTTTAGATATTAGTGACTTTAAGCTCAATGGAAGTCCAAAGTTTTATATGGTTGACAACAAAGCTCAGTCTATTCTGGGCTACATTAAGAGAGTCATGGGTCGGCCAGGTGGAGCAGTGAGTAAGAGCGCCGGCCCTGGTGTCAGGAGACCTGGGATTGGTTCCGGCCTCAGATACTTGGCACCCACACAAAATAACTGGCCGTGTAACCTTGAGCAAGTTGCTTAACCCCATTTGCTTTAAAAAAAAAAAAAAAAGAGAGAGTCATAGTTTCCAAGAGAAAGGAACTGATAGTTCTACTTTAAGCTGCCCTTATCAGGTCACAAGCACCACAGTTTAGGAAGGACAATAATAATCTGAAGAACATTTAGAGGATGGCTACCAGATATGTGAAGGGCCTAGAGACCATGGCATATGAGTATCTGTTGAAGGAACTAGAGATTTTTAGCCTGGAGAAGGCTGGGGGGAGGAAGGGGATGGGACATGATAATTGTCTTTAAACAATGATAATTCTGTATGTCTGGAAGTAATAGAATACCATGGTCTCTGAAGGATTAAAATTTCAAGGCAAAAGGTAAGTGTGAAGGAAGGTAGCCTAGCCATACCAGATCTCAAACTGTATTACAAAGTGGTAATCATCAAAATAATCTGGTACTTGTGAAGAAAGAGAGAGGTAGATCAGTAGAATAGATTAGGTACACAACTCAGAGTAGTAAATGACCATAGTAATCTTGCATTTGATAAGGCTAAGATCCAAGCTTTTGAGACTCAAAGAAGTCACTATTTGACAAAAACTGCTGAGAAGTCTAGAAATCAATTTTGCAGAAACTAGGTATAGATTAACATCTCACACTGTATACCAAGATAAGATCAAAATGGATACATAAAATGGTAATACCACAAGAAAATTAGGGGAACATGGAATCGTTTATCTGTCAGATCTATGGACAGGGGAAGAATTTATGACCAAACAAGAGATAGAGAACATTATGGGATGTAAAAAGGATAATTTTGATGACATTAAATTAAAAGGATTTTTTACAAACAAAACCAATGCAGCCAAGATTAGTAGGAAAGCAGAAAATTGGTGGAAAAAATGTATAGCCAGCATCTCTGATAAAGGCCCCATTTCTTAAACACATAAGAACTGAGTCAAGTTTATAAGAATATGAGACATTCCCTAATTGATAAAAGGTCAAAGGATATGAAGAGGTAGTTTTCAGAAGAAGAAATCAAAGCTATATATAATCATATGAAAAAATGTTCTAAATCATTATCAATTAGAAATATGCAAATTAAAACAACTCTGAGGTGCCACCTGACGCCATCAGATTGGCTAACAGGACAGAAAAGGAAAATGATGGATATTGGAAAGGATGTAGGAAAATTGGGACACTAATGCACTGTTGGTGGAGTTGTGAATTAATCCAACCATTCTGGAGAGCAATTTGGAACTGTGCCCAAAGGGCTATAAATCTGTGTATACCCTTTGACCCAGAAATATCACTCCTAGGCCCAAAGAGATAAAAAAAAAAAGAACTTATATGTATAAAAATATTTATAGCAGCTCCTTTTGTAATGGCAAAGAATTGGAAATTGAGGGCATGACCATTAATTTGGGAATGGCTAAACAAGTTGTGGTATATGATTGAGATGGAATACTATTGTGCTATAAGAAAGTATGAGTAGGAGGGTGGGTAGCTGGCACAGTGAATAGAGCACTGGCCCTGGAGTCAGGAGGAGACCTGAGTTCAAATCCAGCCTCAGACATTTAACACAAAACTAGCTGTGTGCAAGTCACTTATCTCCAATTGCCCTACCTTACCCCCTCAAAAAAAAAAGAGTAAAAAAAAGTATGAGTAGGAAGCTTTCAGAAAAAATCTGGAAAGATTTATATAAACTGATACAAAGTGATGTGAGCAGAACCAGAAGAACATTGTATACAGTAATAGCAATATTGCAACAGTGATCAACTATGAAAATCTTAGCTATTCTGAGCAAGACAATGATCCAAGAAAAATCTGAAGGATTTATGAGGAAAAATGCTATCTAACACCAGAGAGAAAGAACTGATGGAGTCAATGCTTATCTAAGAATACTTTTTAAACTTCTTTTTTTTTTTTTTGGTTTGTGTTTTCTTTCACATGACTAATATGGAAATATGTTTTGCAGGACTGAACATGTATAAGCTACATCAAATTGTCTTCTCAATGGGCGGGGGGATAAGGGAAGAATGGGAGGGAGAATTTAGAACTCAAAATGAAAAAGTAAATAAATATTAAAAATTATTTTTACATGTAATTGGAAAATTTTTTTCAAAGGCAATAGAGAGGCACATAGTAGTCCTGCGGGTTGGGGGGGGGTAGTATATTACATTTTCAAAGAATATTACAGAAATATAAAGGACCTCATCAGAGAGATGTAGGACAAGAAAAGGAAATGGGCTACTGATGTGGAAAGGGCAAGTGATTAACTAAAATATAGCTCATGTGTTTCATTGGCAGTCACACAATATTAAGAGATCTAAAAGGCCCTGGTCTATTGGGTGGACCTCCTATGAAGAATCTGTAGGACATCATGGACAAGAGTTTCATACGATGAGAAAGTATTCATGGATTTCAATCTGTACTGTTAGAGTACAGTATCAATGAAAACATAGCCATTGCCTTCCATTGGTTTCTCTGTCACGTTTTTTTCCTTTTCAAACCATCCTCCAAATAGCTGTCAATTTATCTATGTCCATTTATGCCCATTTATCTATGTCAATTTCTTGCTTAAGAAGCTTCAGCAATTCCTTATTGCCCTTAAAACAAGCTCCTCAGATTAGCTTGTAAAGTCCTTCGCAATCTAGGTCTAGTCTATCTTTCCAGACTAATTTCACTTCATTCCCTCCATTAAGTCTTCATTTCAGACTAATTGGTCTACTTATTGTTCCCATTATACATCATTCCATCTTCTACCTTATTGCCTCAGTACAGGATGTCCCCTATACCTAAATGTTCTATTTTCTCACCTTACCACCTCCTTATCTTCTTTCAAGTTTTGGCTCAAATGCCATCGTTGATACTCTCTGTTCCCATTCAGAAATTACTTTGTATTTTTATATTTACTTACATAAGTGTTATTTCTCTTCAGTAGAATGTAAACTCCTTGAAGACGGAGACTATTGTATACGTAGTCCATGTGGTCTATCTAATGTGGTCCATATATAGTGGATGCTTCATAAATGCTTGATGAATTAAACTAAATGACTTTAATAGACCTTTAGTCAAAAGTTAAAGTGAGTTACAGTCATTTGGTTAGTGTTAATTATTCGTGTGGTTTTAGTCTGTGTTTAATGATATAGCTAAAGTTTTGAAAGTACTTTACAAATATTATCTTCATAACAACCCTGGGAAAAATAATAATAGCTAACAATTATGAAGCACGTACTATGTGTCAGGTACTGTGCTAAGTACTTTACAACTGATCACTCATTTGATCCTTTCAACAATCCTGGGATCTAGATGCTAATATTATTATTCTCATTTTACAGATAAGGAAACTGAGGCAAATAGCAGTTAAGTGTCTTGCACATCTTGCTAGTAAATGTCTAAGACCAGATTTGAAATCAGCTCTTTGTGATTCCATGTTCACTTTGCTGCTTTTAGGATAATGCATAAAGAGCAAGGAAGAGTATTGCTTCCCTTTTCTTTCCATTGCTGCTCAAATACCCAATGATATAAGGGGATGGAAGTGTTTATTTTTTGGTTAAAGGAAGAGGGAGTCTTTACTTAAGGACCAAAAAAAATTACCTATGGGATTATAAATAAGTAAGGCAAACTTGGAAATTAAAGACTATCACAGTAAAAATGAATTATCACAATGATTACAATGGTTTCATATATGGTTGGACAGTATATGGAAACAGAAAGCATGTTTTATCATCACAAAATTAGAGAGCTGGAGTGGCAGTAATTTTCTAGGTTGGGGGCAGGAAGGGAACATTGAAGATACAACCATGCAATTTCTATCACAATACTTTTTCTAATGTATTTGGTCTTTAATTAGAATCTGACAGGTCCCAAAGTAGGAAAGGCATTGAGAAAAGGTCTGGGGATGAGTTGTATGTCTATTGTCTAAAGACAAGTGTGGTAAGCTCCTTGAAAGCAGGGGTGTCTTTTGCCTCTTTTGTATCCTCAGCACTTAGCACATTGCTTGGCACATAGTAGACACTTAATAAATATTTATTGATCGATAAATTTAGAGAGGTTCCTCCCTCCTTATGATGCAGGATGAATTTTTTCAGTCACAAGAATTGTCAAAGATCATCACCAGAGTTATACAGAGATTGTGATCTATCTTGGTAGATGGAATTAATTGCACTGATGAAATTATAAATCCTTAAAATTTTGAAGCATTTTGCTAATAATAGGATGTTTTCTTAGATGAACTTTGAGTTATATAAGTTTAATAACACCTTACATTCTAACTTTTAAAAATGTTTTAGAACATGGGAAGACCTGTAAACTGATACTGAATGAAGGACCAGGAAAACATTATAAAGGACAACTGCAGCAATACAAACAGAACAAATGAGTAAAATTGAATGCTCTGCAATTATTATAATGACCAAGCTCAGATTCACAGAAAAGCTGAAACCATGTACCTGGGAGACTATGGATATGGAATACTGTACATGTCTTCTAATGTGGTCCATGTGATGAGGTACAGGCTCTGGGAACCCCCTTGAACTCTGATTGAATCTTCCCATTTGATGAGCCATTTGCCTGAGGCCATAGGCCTTTCATTGTGGCTTGGCCCAAATCTTTAGCTCTCCTTTGTCTAGCAATTTCCCATCCCTGGTCCTCCCAAAATATCTACATCCAAATTTGTTCCACCCCGGAACTGGCCTAGCTCAGTATAGTCCGCTCCTGGTAGCCTCCAGCAACTTCACTAATTTACTGGAGTCTGACCTTATTGACTCCTCCTGAAGACCCTCCCCACACTCCTTCTCTAGACCACCCATAGATTCCTCCCACAACCTTTCTGTATATAAGACCTCATCATGCCTCCATGTGGTGTGAGAGCACCATAGAATTTTCTAGCACAGACTTGTTTTGTGTCAAATGATTCTGGTCTGCTTGTCCAATACAAGCTTTACAGATACTGAGACTCCTTAAGAGTCTACCCAATATGGTGAACTTTTAATAAACTTTGCTTTTCTTTGGCTGAGAGAAGGCTTGAGTTGAATTCATTTGGCAGGATATGGCATGTTGGTATTTTGGGGTCTCGAGCACCCCTAACCCTATACCTCATCATTTTATGATAACCCTCTACAGGAGAATGTGGCAGTCAAGGGGCAGTGAGAGTAGATTCAACCTAAGGAAAGTGGCTGCAAAAGGCATGAGATCTGAACCCCTAAAAGGAAAAGCCCTTGAACTTTCCCACATGGCCCAGGTCCCTAGCATTCACCTGGTAGCACCTGACCCTTCACAGTTAATTTTTTTATTTTGGTCCTCTGTTTCCAGACTACTTGGCCACTCCTAGATCACATCTAGATCTTCCCATAGTCTTTATAAAAGGTTCATCTTGCCTCCATTAAAGTGTTCAGACTGAATCTGGCCAGCTTGTTAATACAAGTGTCACAAAAAAAGCTCAGATTCTTAAAATCTCACCTACTCCAACCAGTGTTTTAATAAACCTTGTCTCTGACTGAAAGAAGACTTGGGTCAAATTCATTGGAGACAGGATCTGCATAGTTTGCCCTTGAATTCTGGGGTTCCCAACACCCCTAGACCTCAACTGGTATAGACCCAAAGGACACACTAGGAGTGGCCTAGGAGAGAATAATCTGTAGATATAGGAGTGAGTTATAGTTTAGCAAGTGAAAAAAACTTATTGAGCAAGAGAATTGTAGGGATTGGGAAGGAAGGGAGAGTGAAAACAAGTTAAAAAGGACCTTGGAAATCTCCTAAGTCTAAATCCCCTATGCAATTCAAGAATTCCCTCCACAACATTCCACACTGATAGTCATCCTGCTTCCTTTTAGACTCTATTGATAAGGGAAGCTTGTGGATAAACAGAACCATAAAATAAGGGAGTCCATTGCATCATGGTGGTGGGTGGGGGGAAGGAGGAAAGAATGATAATGGCTAAAATTTATATACTGGGCAAGCAGTTCCTCACAACAAAGGAAAGAGATTGGTAGTATTATGTCTGTTTTACTGCTGTGGAGGCAGAGAGGCTAATCAGATAGTTTATATCTTAAAAGGAATTTGCACACCCAGGTCTCTTTACTTATTGCTTTTTAAGAAAGAAGGAAATAATGTCCTCATTGTGGTTGTTCAGAGTCCTACTCTGCAAAGTCCATCAGGTTTTCTTGACAAAGATACTGGAGTAGTTTGCAATTTCTTTCTCCAATGTGTCTCCATTTTTTAGATGAAGAACCAAGGCAAATTGGGGTTGTGACTTGCCAAGGGTCACACAGTTAATAAGTGCCTAATGCCAGATTTTAACTCAGATCTTCCTCACTCCAAGCCTTGTTCTCTGTCCACTGCACCAGCTAGCTGCCCCTGGGTCCTAGCGAAGTATATATAGGAGAGAAATATTGGGCATCCCTAAGCAAAGATTGGAACCTGAAATTTAATTGCATGATGTAGCTATTAGAGAACCTAAAATGATATGAATCTTGATAAGAGGATCCAAAACAGGGAAAGTAACAGTCTTAATGTACTTGTACTAGTTAGGCCAGACCTGGAGTATTGTATGCAGACCAGAGTACTGGGGACACAGACATTCTGGGTGGAGCAAATTTAGAAGAGGGTGACAGAGTGGAGGCAAGAGACAGGGAGAAAATAAACAGAGCATCTTAAGGGCTGTCATGTTGAAGTGACCAATTAATGGAAGGTATAGGGAGGCAAATACACAAAATCAAAGTTTTAGGGTTGGAAGGGGCTTAAAATTTCTTCTTATCTAAACTTACTTTACATATGAGGAAACCGATACATTAATGAATTAATGAATGATGAAACTAAGGGACCGATCTAAACTAACAAAGTTAGCTAGGTGCACTCCCTCCATTTACTGCCAGGCTTGGGTCTAAGCTTCACTGCAACATGCTTTGACTCCAGCTGATACCAGGAAGAGCATTACAACAACTAGACCTGTCCAAAGGATAGAATGGAAACAGATCATGAATTCCTGGAGCAGAGAATCTCAGAACTGGAAAGCGCCTTCTCATTTTCCATTGAGGTTCACACCCGGAGAGCCATCCTTAACTTTTCACTCACCCTCACCCTCCCACCACTAAAATCCAATCAGTTGTCACGTTTTGTTTCTATTTCCAGAACATTTTTCTAATCTGTTACCTTCTCTCTAGACACATGGCTGTGGTTCTAATTCTGGCCCTCATCACCTCCTTCCTGGACTGATGCAACAGTTCCTTAATTGTTCTTTTTGTCTCTTCTCTTCCCACTCCAATCCACTTTCTACTTTTTTTTTTCTGACCATGTCACTCTGCTGCTCAGTAAACTCCAATGGCTCCCTCTTGGTTCTAGGTTCAACTTCAAATTCCTGTCTGAAGGCAGCACAGTGGATAGAGTCTGGAGTCAGAAACACTGGAGTTAAAAATCAGGTCTCAGACACTTCCTAGCTATATGACCCATAGTCACTTAGCCTCTTTTTGCCTCAGTTTTCTCACCTATAAAATAGGGGTAAGAATAGCCGCTACCTCACAGGGTCATTGTGAGGATCAAAACGTGATATTTGTAAAAATCACTCCGCACAGTGTAGTACATTGTACTAGCTATATGAATGCTTATGCTGTTCCTCTCTTCACCCTTCATTTGACATGAAAAGCCATTTGTGATTGGGTTTCTAACCTCCCTTTTGAGCCTTGTTTTCTACACTTTCTAGCTGTGTGATCCTGGGCAAGTCATTTAACCTTGTTTGCCTCAGCTTCCTCCTCTATAAAATGAGCTGGAGAAGGAAATGGCAAACTACTCCAGTATCTTTGCCAAGAAAACCCCAAAAAGGCGTCATGAAGAGTCAGACACGACTGAAATGACTGAACAACAATTTTCCAGTCAAATTGGCCTTCTTACTGTTCGTCACACAACACCAGAACTATCTCTTATTTGCCTTTTGCACCAGCTGTCTCGCATTTACTCCCATGTAATGCAGCCCCACTTCACCTGAATCTTAGAAGCCCTGATTTCTTTCAAAGATAAGCTGTGGAACCTTTTATAGAAGTCTTTCTGATCTCCCCAGCTACTAGTGCTTCTTCCACCCCACCCCCTTAAAAAAAAGTGTATGTGTGTGTATTTACGAAACGGCAGCCTCAGTCAGGGCAGATTTGGGTTCAAGTCCATTTTCACACATACTGGCTGTGTGATTTTGGGCAAATCACTTAAGCGTTCTAGATTATTGTCTAGGATTCTAAATTTCGGAGAATCTGCTAACTTCCTCATCCAAGACTTTGCATTAACAATGAAATCGGATTCAGTTTCTAGCCCTATACTTTGTATATACTTATGTAGCAGGTTTAAGTTAATTGCTACTACCGGTACAAGAGGTCTTGCAGAGAGAAAGTAAGCTCCTCTACCGAACGGAGCTCATCTTTCATAAAACTTTGTTTCCTCAGAGGCTAAATCAGTGCCTGGTTCATATGTAAGAGCCCTTAAAAACTGTCAATGCCTTTTGAGGTCTTCTAGCAACAGGCAGGAAGGGGCAGTAGAATGGAAAGAGCACTGAATTTGCAAGTCTAGAAGCCTGGATTAAGGTTTGTAAATAGCTTACAATACATTATTTCAGATGAGTCTCAGAACCACGTCAAAATAAGCACCGAGATAATAATATTATGTAAAGCGCTTTGCAACACAAAGCGCTATGTATCAGATATTATTATCAGCCCCCTTTTGCAGTTTAGGAAAGTGAGGCTCATGGAAGCTAGGTGACTTGTCAGAAAGGTGGCAAGTTTTTGTTTGCACCCCTGCTCTTAACACAGCACTTAATAAATACTGGTTGATTCCTTGGACTGGAAGAATCTGGATTCAAAAGTACGCCTCCTGCACAAGCAAATGCAGCACTTCTCGCTACTCCTCGGTGTCTCTCCACGCACACCCCTCTCCACCCCAGCCTTGGTGGAAGATGGTATCCTATTGGATCCCGGGTTTCACACTTGATGAAGGGCCAGGAGAGGAGGCAGCAAGGCTGGGCGCGTGAGTAAGCAGCAGGCAGCCAGGGGAAGGAGGCGGCTCCCGGGACGGCACGCGCCCAGCCCCAGCAAGAGGGGAGGGAGAAATGCGCGCGCCGTCCGGTGCAGTCGGGTTTCGGCGGCAGCGGGTTGGTGCGTCATGATGGCAGCACGGCACGCGGCCCGGGGCGGGGCCGCGAGCGGGCGGGCGGGGCGGGAGGGGCGGGGCTGGAGGGTCGGTGGAGGGGGAGGGGGTTAGAAGGAGGAGGAGGAGGAGAACATGGCGGCTGTGCAGAGCTGCTGAAATCCTCGTTCCTTACGGCCCAGGGAGCGAGGACTGAGCCGTGATCCGCTCTCCGCCCTCTCGTCGTGATCCCCCTCCTTGCGAGCAGTGGCCTCTCTCTCCCCCTACCAAGCCTCCCAACCCCATTTAGGGCCTCAGTCTCTCCCTGCGCTGAGGGAGAGCGAGCGAGGGCGCGCGCGCCCGTCTTCCTTCATCCCTCCCCCCCCTTGGGGGTGCGGGGGAGGGGAGCGGGGCAGATCAGGGACCCCGAGGGACCCTGCGGGACTCCGTAGGAGGAGGGGGCTGGGCTCCCGCCGCTGGGGGCCTGGCGGGCGGCAGGCGCCAGTGCTGAGGCGGCGGCTGTCAGCGGGGCCGTCAGCGGGCCCAAGAGCCGAAGGTGGCAGCGGCGGCAGCAGTGGCGGCAGGTGAGCGGTGCTGGACGAACGGAGCTCGGGGTGGGGGTGCAGCTGTCACGGGCGCCCGGCAGCGGCAGCGGCGGCTGAGTGAGGCCCGAGGGGGCGGGGAGGGAGGGAGCAGCTGGTCCTCCCCCCCTCCTCACTCCCTTTTCTTCCCTGGCTCCCTTCGTTTCCCTCCTCCACCCTTCTCCTCCTCCTCTTCCCTGAGTTCTTCCCCTTCCCCTCGGTCGGCTCCCGGGGGTGGAGGTCGCAGCTGTCAGGGACACCAGCTGGGGGCAGCTCGGGGTGTGGAGGGGGAGAGCGCTAGAGCTGCGAGTGGCGGCGGCGGCGGGAGGAGGAGGCTGAGGCTAGCAGCCGGAGGCCGATTTTCTCGTCGCCCTGATTAACTGGGACGCGTCGGTTCCAGTCCTGGGAAGATGTTCTTTGGACCCCGCTGGTCTCCGGGGGTGGGGAGCGCGAGGTGAACGCTACTTGCGGCTCCTCTATTAAAGGGGACGGCCTCGGGACCAATGGGCTCCCCAAGCCGGACAATGACTTCTTACATCTTCGAGAAGACCTAAGGGAGAAAGATCTCTTAGGTGCGCACTCGGAGGCGGGAGACCACTTCTTAGAGCTGCGTGACCTTGGGCAAGCCACTTAACCTAGCTGGGTCTCGGTTGCCTTGACAGCTAGTTGGGAATAATGATACCTATTTGACTTGATAAGGGCCTACACCCTGTTGAAGTCTTTCCTTCTCTGAGATACACAATTTTATGTCAGCTAAGGGGGCTTCCAGAGACACTTCTTCTCTTCTCTCTGGATGACGAATATTGTAAGTAGAGGTGTGTAGGAACGTTAGATTTTTTTTTGTTTGTTTGGATTGTGTTGGAAGGATTTGAGTGTAAAAACAAGGATTCTGTCTCGTCAGCTGAGAAACTAACTTGCTTGTTGGTTCAGTCCAGTCTAACAGTCACTTATGAAGTACCTACGATGGCCCAGGCATTGGTGCTAGGGATAGGTGGATACTTAGTGACAGAAACTTCTGCTCTGGTTAAAAAAAAAAAAAAGGTAATGGGAGAATGGAGATTGGGGGTGTTCTCAATTTTTTAGTAACTTGGTAGTGTCCAGGCTGATACTACTAAAGTACAGTAGTGATCTGGCTAGTTAATGACTGAAATATGGAAAACAAGAGAGCTGGGTTCAAGTCCTATTTCTGTCATCTTTGTGACCTTGAGGAAATCTTAATCCTTCAACCTCTCAAATTTCTCTGAAATGAAAGGATTGTATTAAAACTAATATCCCCTTCTAATCTATCTGTGCTAAGAAAATGCAGGTGTGAAAGTGGAGGTAAAAGTAGATGGTATTCTGAGGTGAGAGATGTTATAGTACAGTGGAGAATGTTATCAGGTCACTCAGAGATGAATTAAAGGATTACAAGCAGTTAGGGTCCAGTTCAGGTTAGAAATTTGCAGTAGAGTTAGGACTGCTCAAGGAAGTCAAAAAATTGACTTCTGTAGTAGGAATGGAGAAGAGGATAGATAGGTAAACTTAATATTTAGCAGGTGGAAGAATGGAAGACAAGGTGATGGGAAAGGGTGGAGGTCACTGCCTTGCTGAAATACTTGATTATAGGGTCAAGACACTAAAAAGAGGAAAGGTGCCATAGCATTCAATCAGTGAAGAAGCATTTAATTAGTTCTTACTATGTATCCCGCACTGGGCTGGGTGTGGGGAAGACAAAGAATGGCATAACATCCTCTCTGCCTTCAGTGAGCTATCACATTCAAATTGGGAAGACAGCATGTGAGTAACTGTACATTCTGTATATATATATATATAGTAAATGGAAGGGCTTCTTAGAGGGAAGGCATAAGCAGTGAGGACAAGGAAAGGCCTCTTAAAGAAGGTGAGATTGGGGCTGTCTTGAAGGAAGCCAGGAAAGGTAAGAGGCAGAGACAAGAGAGAGAACATTTCACATGTGGGGGACAGACATTGCAAAGGCAGAGAGTTGGGAAATGGAGTAGTGTTTTGCTCCAGGAATAACAAGAATGGCAGACTGAGAATAGGAAGGATTGCTGCTGCAGTGGTCATATGAAGGTAAAGAGTAAATTTAAGAATCCTGAGACACAAGATTAAGATTAATAATAGATAAAATTAATGGTGATGCTGATGACAGTAATAGTTAGCATTTACCTACTGTGTGCCAGGTACATAAATGTAAAATGAACTGGAGAAGGAAATGGCAAACTACTTCATTATTTCTATAACAAAAACCTTAAAAAAGAGGTCATGAAGAGTCAGACAAGACTGAAATAACTAAACAACAATAATGTGCCAGGCACTGTGCTTTACAAATATTATTTCCTTTGGTCCTCATGTTGGAATATAAAACCTGTTATTTTCCCCATTGAAGATTTCCCAGTTGAGGAAACTCAGACAAGTAGAGGTTAAATGATTTGCCAAAGGTCATATAACTAGGAAGGGTCTGAGATTGGGTTTGAGGTCTTCCTAATTCCAGGCTTGGCATTCTATCCAATGTGTCAACTAGCTGCCTAGATTGTGATCAGAGCTAAGTTTCAGAGTTCTGTATCTAGAAGATGGAGCAATGTTCTGCTGATAATGAAGTTTCACCAGTTCAGTTCTGCAGATGTTTAGCATGTGGTGGCCATGTGCTAGACAGTGGGGATACAAAGGCAAAAATATTTCCTACCTTCAAGGGGCTTACAATATACAAAATATCCTTGTGGGTGACCTTCATTTATCGTAGAATATAGTGTTTCTTAATTCTTTTGAATATTTTAAGCTATCTCATGATAATATGAATATGATTTGGGTTTTTTTGTTAAGTAATAATTAAAAGAGAGGAGTAACCTGTGAAAATGATCATCATCTTTAGGAATTTGAAAGACTTGTTTTGCTTGGCTCTTGAGGACAGAAATAGAGGGAATTGGATGGAAATGTCAGAAGCAGACATTTGCCTCTTCATTATTAAGAAATGCTTCCTAATACTTAAGGTTGGTTACCCTTTGGAGGTAGTGTGTTCCCATCACTGGAAGTCTTCAGGTAGATTCTATAAATGATATTATTCTTGTATGGTTTGGATTGGGTGACATCTGACTTTTTTTAGAGTTTTTATTTTATTTTTCAACAAACAACCATTTATTTTCTCTCCCTTTACCTTCAATTTAAAAGGAAAACACATTCAAAACCTAAGTAACAAATATGCATAGTAAAGTAAAACAAATTCTCATAATTGTCCATGACCAAGAACGTGGATCTCATTTTGAATCTTGAATCTGTTACCTCCTTTATCTCTGATACTTTTCCAACTGATATTCTTTGGCTCTGTGTATGCCATAGAGTTCTGTGTATGCTTCCTCCCTGAAGACAAGAGTTAAGCCAGAAAGCCATGGTTCAAGTCTGTTTCTGACACTTTGGGGCTATATGATTAAGGGCAAGTTATCTAATTTCTCAATGCCCCAGGCAACTCTCTAAAATTCTTAAGTTTCAAAGGTGTTTACACCAATTGGTAGAGGAAGTTCCTCATCTGTAATTCCATAAATTAGTGAAATCTCTAATTAGGTTTTTTAAAAAAAGTTTCTGTGACAATAAAAGCTTTCAGTTAGGGTAGAGAGAAAAACTTGTCAATATCTGGATTCCTTTCTTTATGACCTTTATAGTCTTTTATTGGTGTTAGTAGTTGAGGCTGTTGAAGATATAACTGTCTTAGTGAAAAATGTATGATTTAAAGTCATTATGATGTTCAATAAAAGGTTCTTAGAACTTTGGATATTTTTCTTTTCTTGATGATAAGGGTGAATTATGGGAGCACTTTATCTATTTGGGATGATTCCTTGTTGCTTTCTCTCCTATAGTTAGTGAATGAATTCAGCAAATAATTTTTGACCCCTGTGTGCAAAGCAAATCCTCAAATGTTAGAATAATATATTACTGAAATGAAGGCTAAAGAGTTCTGAGTATTTAAAAGAGGAGCATTTTATGTGACTATTAAGGGTTAAATTGCTTGGGGGCTGCCTCATGTTCTGGGAGTGGTTCAAGGTTTATTCTTTAAAAAAAAAAATCTTGGCCAAAGGGGCCCCTCAGCTTATTTCACAGACGTGTATGATGTGGGAAGGGGGTCAGATTTCTTCATATTGAGGATAATGTGAAAGGAAAGTTTTGTGTGTGTGTTTGTTCTTTGGCATTTAAAATTACAAATTGTTTTTGGTTAGTAGTAATGAGATTTTACCCACTGAAATAAATGTTTTATGTGCAAAACTCAAGTGTTTCACCTCTACCATGATCATTCTCAAAATGATATATTGACTTTTAATGAAGATAAAGTTAAAAAGTACATTAATTCAGGCCCAGGACTTGTTAAGGGCAAAAACATGAGTTATAAACTTGTGATTGCTGACAGAATAAGGCTTTTTTCCCTTTCTGTTTCTTTTCCAAAATGTTTCTTGGCTAGAGGGAAGAAGATCCATAATTCAGAGAGAGAGAGAATGAAATGCTCTGTAGTAAAGAATCTCTGCCTGTGAGGCACAAACTGGTACTTAGTTCTTGAAGATTTTTCTAGGCTTTGTGCTACTTTTCTATTAGCTGTACTAGCATAAGCACAATTTGATTTGTGAGAAACAAAACTTCAATTTTACATGGTTTATGGCTAACCCCTCTCCTGTTTCTCTCTGTGAAAATCTGTAGGATTGTGGGTTTTAAACTGTATTTTGTGTAGTTTGAGCCAAGGAAATATTTTAGTTCGTGTGTGTGTGTGTGTCCTAGTTTTGTTGAGGGAAAAATGGTGGTATTTGGTACAGCTTATGGTTACTATTCCACTTATGCCAGGGGGATATAGACAGTGTTTTTTTTTTCTTTCCCCCTTTCTGCCAGCAGTTGTATTTTTCCCAATTCTTATGTTTCAGTTCTAGAAATCTGGGCTGAAAACAGAAGCAGCAGATTGTAACGATCCCAGAATTTGCTTATGCCAGAATGCTGTAATGCTCCAGAAGTGCTTGCTGTTGGTATCCTGGTATCAAACTTTAAATTTTTTTGTTACTGTAGTTTCCTAAGTGTGTGTTAACCCTTTGGTACATTTGAAAATTAAGTTGCCACGATGTCTAATATGTGTGGCTTCATTTTTTATAATATGGAGAGATAAAATAAAGTTAAATGCTTTGAAACTATTGTAATCTGCATGTATTCTTTTTTTTTTTTTTAAGCAATTGGGGTTAAGTAACTTGCTCAAGGTTACAGGGCCAAGTATCTGAGCCCAGATGGCTTGTGCTCTTACTGGCTGAGCCACCTGGCTGCCCCTAAGCAATTGGGGTTAAGTAACTTGTTTAAGGTTACACGGCCAGGTGTTTCTGGGTGGGTGCTAAGTGTCTGAGCCTGGATTCGATCCCCAGGTCATCCCGACACTGGGGGCTCTTACTTGCTGTGCTACCTGGCTCCCCCAATCTGCATGTATTCTTTATGTATAGTCAAAAGTTGTCTGAGATGAGACCAGTATATAGAATGGTGAAATAGTAGTGCTGAATTTCAGGGGCAAGTGTGGGAGAATGGGATATTTCTCAAAATTTTGTTTGATTGTTTTTTGGGTTTTGTTTTTAAATTTTTTGGTTTAGCTTGAGGACTAAATTTATAGAGGGAACTCCCAGTGTGGAATCTTCCTCTACTAATGTAGATCTCATAGCTTATTGAGTTGTTTTGGGCACTGACTGGGTCCATCTATGTTCATACAGTTGAGAAGTGTCAGACTGAATTTGAATTCAAGTCTTCTTGACTCTAAGGTCATTGCTCCTTCCACCATGACAAGCTGCTTTTCTTCAGCATACTACATATAAACAGTTAATTTTCTTCTTTAGAGACCTTTCACTATTCTCCCTGCTTTCATTTTCCTTATAAGTCTCTTGTGACTGCACATCCCTTTCCTTTGTTTTCCTTTGACTATCTGGAATTATCTGACCATGGTTCTGATTATATTATGTTTTGTCCATGGCATCCTGAGTGGGAAGATCAGTATAGAGCACATTCTTCAATCAACAACCATATATTATATGCCTCCTGTGTTCCAGGTACTATATTAGAGGGATTCAAAGACAAAAATGAAACTGTCCCTCTCTTCAAGTAATTTGTTTTTTTTCCTTTGGGGTAAAATATACACATACAAGTAAATACTCTGTCTATCTGCCTATCTATCTAAAATATAACTTGGTAGGTGGAATCAAGAAAGGTCTTGTGTAGGAGGTTTCACTAGACCTTAGATCTGAAGACCCTTAAAAGGCAGTATGGTATAGTGGAGTCAGAGGACCTGAATTAAAGCCCTGTCCCTAATGTTTACAGCTAGTATGACCTTGGGCAAGGTCACTCAACCTCTCTTGGACCAAATTTTCTTATCTATAAAATGAGGCATTTGAACTATGTGGCTTCTAAGGTCCCTTCCAGCTCTTGACCAGTATTCCTTATAACATAGATGATGAGTTAGCAGAGGAGATTGAGAAGTAGTCAGACAGGTAGGAAGATAACCAAGAGTGGTGTGCCACCAAATATCTGGGAGGTGAGAGTATTCAGGAGAAGATTGTAAACACTCTGAAGTGCTGTAAGAAAGATTAAGAAGGATAAGGATTTTGAAAATGTAAGTATAATACATTTAAAAAGGTCATTGGATTTAGCATTTGTGATCTTTGGTGACTTTGAGAGCAATTTCAATTCAGTGAAGCCCCAAGCCAGATTGCAAATGGTTAAGAAGTCAGAGGAGAGAAAGTGAAATTAATTCTTAGAAGAGGAACATTTTTGCGGTCTTTTAACTGAGAGATATAAGTGAAATTTTAAGTATGGAGGACACCTAGGCTTGTTTGTAGGCAGCAGGGAAAGATGAATGACCAGCATTTATGGTGTTTAGGAGATTCTTGGGATTCCCATAGCAGCTGCCATGGCATTAACAATTTCTTGCTGAATATAATAGTCACAAAGCCATTAAGTAGTTTCTTGGGTTCTTTTGAGCTGTTCCATCTGGTGAGTCTCCCCACCCCAGCCCCCTTTTAAAAATTAACACCTTTCTATCCTTCTCTAGTTCTGGGCTGCATGAGCAGCTGGAGAGGCATAGGAATGTTTGTTCCATTTGCAAATTTGAAGAGTTATTTATGCCCTTGCCTACTTGTTTGGTGCACAAGGAAAATTACTCTTGCCTCTCTACCTTTCTTTTTAGATATTTGAGGGTAGTGACCAGTGGGTTACTAAGTATATATTTTGTAACTCCTGGGCTTGCTAATTCTGACTTTTTTTTCAAAGGGAAGCTGATTTTTAATCACATTTAGTAATAACTTTTTTAGATTCAAACCTTTCCCTCTCATCCTTACTTGTTGTTTGGTGTACCTTTGGATGAATGAATGAATAACATTTATTAAGAGCTTACTAAGTGAAAAACACTGTGCTAAGTGATGAGGATATACATAGAAAAATAAGGCAGTCCCTATTCTTTAGGAGCTGACATTCTAATAGGGGAGACAACACATGTGAAAAGTTTCAGCTACAAGTCAAATGGATGGTTATTGTGGTCCTTATAGAGCAGCAGCAAAGCAGTTGCCTCTCATTTGATGTAATTTTTACTGATAAAATTCATATTATTTTGAACTGATCACAAGAACTTTCTTTTCTTGGTGTTCAGTAGCTTTGGCTTTAACACCTGCAGGAGTAGTGACCAGACTGCATCTCCACAAAGACTGCTTTCCAGGATAATGACTGAGGGCACTGGGCTGAAAACATTGCCTTTTCCAAGGCTCTTGAGCTCAGGGTCCTGGCCTGTCCCCATCAGGGTTTGAGGGGAGATGATGATCAGGGTGGTGGTGGTGATTTGACTTGCCTGGAACATATTGCATCTACACTCTTCCTCAAGGTGCTTTGCTGCTTTAGTTGGACTGGCTTGTCTACTGTGTAGGTAACAGTTGGCATAGAAATGGAGGGTTGGTCACATTTTACTCACTCATCATTTACTACCATCCTAACCTTTTGTTTTGGAGAGATTTTGCTCTCATGAGTTGCTTCTACAAATTTGGGCAAAAAGATGTGTATGGAGTACCAGGTACTTGTATGTAGGCATGGAGTTAGCTAGTTGTGCCTCTAGTTCAAGTTGAAGCACTTATAGCTGTACCTGGCACACAGTAAGTGCTTATAAATTTCCTATATTAGAGATGGTATTAATGCTCACTATCCAATATCCAGTAAACATTTATTAAGCACCTATTATATGTCAGACACTGTGCTGAGTGCTAGGGATACAATCAAATAGAAGACAGTCCTCAGGGAGTTTATGATCTAATGCGGGGAGCTCACACACCAAAAGTAAGGGGAGGGAAGGGACCTGGCGCTGGGGACATCATGTTCTTTAGAGTTGAAACTAGGTAGAGCAGCAGATGCAGAATGGAGTGAGTCAAAAAGTCCTGTTTTCTGCCATGTATAAAGGAAGGCATTGTGGGAGAAGTTTGGTACTTCACTGACCAACCCTCCAGTCAGAGGGGAAAGGAGGTTGAGGGAGGTGGTATCAATCAAGACTTGAATTAGCAGCATGATGGTGAGATTGATGAACTTCATTTGGGAGAGGCAATACCTATATAGATACAACTCCAGAAAATCAAGTAGAATAGATGGGAATTTATCCCCAAATATTTAACAGTCTTATGCCACTACCAGGACTGCTGTCCTTGGAGAATCCCATCTTGTATTTTACCTTATTCAGAAGGAAATAATTTGATGCCAGAACAAAGCTATAGGTTGCTAATGAATTTTTTTCTTATTTTATTTTTTTCCCTCAGTTACATATAAAAATTTTAACTTTGGAATTCTCTCCCTCCCCTCCCTGCTCCTTGAGAAGGCAAGCAGATACATATACAGATTATACATATAGAATACGAATCATATATGTGTAGTCATGCAGCTTTGGAATCTTTTGAACCCTGTGACTGTCTATTCCATAAGAGAAATTGGAAGGACCTCTAATTTTTTATAGTGGTAAGATAAAAATTGATCACTTAGTTATCTCTGATTATAGGAGGGAGGGTTTGTCATTTTTACTCCTCTTAATTCTCCTTTCCCACCACACTTTAGACTTCCTTGTTGTCATATTTTGTCTTCATAGTTATAAGCCCGGCTTAGTACACTGCCTTTATGGAATAGAGAAATTAAATTGATAGACACATCTTCTGAGGTAAAATCTATCTCAGTGGTCAGACTTTTAGTCAGAACTTTTAGTAATTTTTTAAAGCTCTGTATTAAATTCTTGAAGAATATGCAAAAGAAATATAATGTCTTCACTACCCTTTAAATATCTCTTATTTAAAGGTATGTAATTATGTTAGGGATGGGAAATAAAGAATGAATTAAGATGGTTCTAGGCTTCTTATATTATGACTGGCAAAGTAATGCATCTTTTCGTCTCTTAGATCCACAAAGAGTCATTTTCAGCCTTTGTCCTTTTTTCTAATTTTTTTTTTATTTTTTTTAAAGCAATCGGGGTTAAGTAACTTGCTCAAGGTTACACGGCCAGTTATTTCTGGGTGTGGTGCTGAGTGTCTGAGCCTGGGATTCGATCTCTAGGTCGTCCCAACACTGGAGCGGGTGCTCTTACTCGCTGAGCCACCTGGCCGCCCCTAAGCAATTGGGGTTAAGTAACTTGCTCAAGGTTACATGGCCAGGTGTTTCTGGGTGGGTGCTAAGTGTCTGAGCCCGGGATTTGATCTCCAGGTCTTCTCAACACTGGAGCCGGTGCTCTTACTTGCTGTGCTACCTGGCCGTACCTTTTTCTAATATTTTAAACTAATTGTCACTAGATGGATAGATTAGGGAAACTGATACCTGCATTTTAACATGGTGTTTGACAGCTTCTCTCAGTGTCCTTGGAAAAAGATGGAGAAATATCGACAGGATGATAGTATAAGTAGACTGGACTTATAATAACTCATTAAATGACTGGATGTAAAGTGTGTTGATTAATGGATTGATGTCAGCCTGATGGGCTTTTCTGGTGGCACTTTGCTCTAGTACTTTGGCCCCATTTTTGATCAAAAGTTTTTACTTAACTAAATTTCTGTTCCATACATAAGCATGACAGATTTCTCCGTTTATTAGACTTGGGCAGATTTAAAAAAATAAAACATATGAAAAAGCAAGCAGTCTTGTATGCAACAGTGAAATGACAAAGGGTGAGGGTAGTCTGCTCTTTTACTGTAAGATAAATAGAAATATTTTTTTTTGGAGGGCAATTGGGGTTAAGTAACTTGCCCAAGGTCATATTGCTAGTTTTTGTATTAAGTGTCTGAGGTCGGATTTGAACTCAGGTCCTCCTGACTCCAGGGCTGGCACTCTGTTCAATGTGCTACCTAGCCGTCCCATAAATAGAAATATTTTTAAAGATCTTGCTTTTTTTGGCTACAGGCTATTTAGATCATTAAATACAGAAAAAAAAATTTTTTTAAGTCACTTCTTTTCTTTTCCAAGTACCTTGGAACTGTTTCCATCCACCTCTGGCCACTTCTGAATTACATCCAAAATGTTATCTGTAAAGTCTCTCTGAAAGATGATTTCATCCTTTGCTGTAACTAAGCTACCACATGAGAATTTCTGAACAAAAAACCTTGCTGCTTCTTTAAGGTCAATTTTGAAAGTTGCAAAGCCACACAACACACTCTTATATATTTCTTCTTTGCTAGGAATTTTGGCTGTTGTAGCCTTCTTTTGGGGGAGAGAGAGAGAGAGAGAGAGAGAGAGAGAGAGAGAGAGAGAGATTTGACTTTTGCTTTTCTTCTCTTTCTCTTCTGCCATTTTTTTTTTTTTTTGCCTTTTTGGAGGGCAATTGGGGTTAAGTAACTTGCCCAAGGTTACATGGCTAGTTTTTTTGTGTGGGTGTTAAGTGTCTGAGGCCGGAACCAAACTTGGGTTCTCCTGACTCTGGGGCCGGAGCTTTACTCACTGTGCCACCTAGCCACCCCCATCTTCTGCCATTTCTTGACATTCCTGATTTCCATATTCTTACTTAGGTGAATTTTGTACAGTGAGCTTTGCAAATTCATTTGGAAAATTCTTTTCTAACTACTGTCTCTAATTAGCAAAATCACAGTAAACCTCTAGCAGTAAAGGACCTGAAGTGGATAAGTAAAATGTGTCTAAGCTGGTATTGCTTTTCAGGTTTCCTTTGCAGTCGGGAGTAATAGACTCAGGAAAATCTGCAGCCATCTCACAAATGTTTCCATGCACAGCACCTGCCACCTCCAGCTACTGCAGTCACACATGCAGCTCCAGCCCCAGCCCCAGCCCCAGAAACCTTGCTTATTGGAAATACTGGGATGTCCTATGAGTCTGTTGGTTGGGGGTCTCTTTGGTTATTTTTTGATAAAAATGCTTAACAGTGATTTAGATGAAAGGTAAAAGGGGCATGTTTAATTGGTAGAGGAATAACTAGTACTTCAGATGACAGAATAGGGATCCAGAAAGATGACCTAAGGGGTTGGGTAAATCATATCATCTCATATCAGTCAACTTGGTGATGTTGGAGTAAAAAAAAAAAGTCAGTCTCAGGCTACTTTAATAGAAGAATAACATCCCCTCTAAAATAGATAAGTGGATAGGTATTAGAACTTTGATTTCCTTGGCAGCATAGAGAACTCCTAGATGAGGAAATTTTCTCTACTAATGCAGGTCAGCATCTTCTCTGCAATTTATAGTTTTTGGGTGTTACCTAGTGTACCGGGCCTTGACTAAGGTCATATAGCTACTGTGCATCAAAGGTGACGCTTGAACCCAGATCTTTCTGGCTCTGACATTGGCTTTCTATCCACTCTTCCCTCTTCCCCCTCCCTCTATCAGCTCCCAAAAGTAGATTATAATTCTTATGTACTCTTTCCTAATTAAATGACATTTGGAGTATTGTGTTCTGAGTGTCACATTTTAGGAAAGACATCAAACTGTAGGGCATCTAAGATGATGGAAGGACTTCACAGTCTTGAGAATGGCTGAAGAAACTGGGAATATTTATTTGATTTGTAGAAAGGGTTTGATATGATTAGTCTTTGAGTATTTGAAGGACTGTCACATGAAGATTAGTTTTATTTTGCTTGGCCCCAGAGGTCGGAACTAGGACAGATTGAGAGGAGGTTACAGAGAATTGAGGTAGATTTCAGCTCCATATTAGGAGGAACTTCCTAATGAAGTTGTCCCAAGGTGGTATTGGTTGCCTTGTAAGTTAATGAGTTTCTTGTTACTGGGGGGCTTCAAGCAGAGGCTGAAAAAACCACTTGTTGAGGATATTATAGAAGGAATTCAAGTTAACATCTGAGGTTCTTTCCAACTTTCAAGATTCTATGATGTAATCTAAATTCTATTGATTCTGTCCTTGTGATTTGGGTTGGTTTTTTTTTTTCCAGTTACACAACTCATAGTCATTTCTCTCTTGTCCTCATAATTCCTTGCCTCTGGTTTCTTTGAGGGAAGCTAGGTGGCAAAGTAGATAAAGTGCCAGACCTGGAGTCAGGAAGACCTGAGTTCAAATGTGGCCCTCAGACACTTAAGCTATGTGACCCTGAGCAAATCCCTTAACCCTGTTTGCCTCAGTTTTCTCATCACTAAAATGAGTTGGGGAAGGAAATGGCAAACCACTACAGTATCATTGCCAAGAAAACCCCAAGTGGGGTCATGAAGAGTCAGACACGACTAAAACAAGTCTTTTCTTTATTCCATGCTACAGTGTAGCTGCTAAAATGGTCTTTTTCAAACACCTTTTATTATGGCAATTCTCATTCAACAGTGGCTTCCTTTTGCCTAGGATATCAAGTCTGAACTCCTCCTCACCCTAGCATTTTAATCCTTTTTTCCTTTTCTAGGAACCTGTTTTCTCATTATTGTATTTATACAGTTTTTGTTACACATTTTGCTTGCTACCTACCTCCCTACCTGACACAACAACAAAACTAAATTTGCTTCAGAACCTTTTCATGTGTTGTTTCCTTTAAAATGTAAAACAAATTCTAACTCCTCCTGGTACTTGTCATTTTTATTCTAGATATTATATTGATCCAAATACTGGTTTCTTGTTTGTCAAATCTGGATGCATCCTATATTTGCTGGGTTTTTTTTTTCTCTATACTTACATATTTTTCTTTCAATACAAGCACCCTATTTATGGGTGCACCCCATTACCAATCCCCAGTCTACTAAATTAAATTATTAAGTGCCCATGGTGCTAGACTGTAGTAATACAAGGACAGGTTGGTGAGAACTTGAATAAGAGTGGTGGCTTTATGAGTGGAAAGAAGAGGATAGGTGTGAGATGTTGTAGAGAAGGAATGGGCAAGACTTGGCATGATTGGAAGGCAGGAGAAATTTGCAGATGATGACCAAGCATATTCAGAAGTTTCCTGTGTTTAGAGTAATATAGCATTAATTTTCTCTAGTTAATTCAGCAGCAGTTTATAAAGGTTTATGGTTGCAAGGACAGCAATGAAAAACAGTCCTTGCCCTCAAGGAACTCATATTTTTAAAAAATTAATTTATTTTTAGTTTTCACATTCATTTTTTTATGAGTTTGAATTCTAAATTCTTTCTCCCTCCCCTTGCCCCCCCCAAGATCACATGCAGTCTGATATAGGATATATATGTATGTATGTATAGTCATATTAAACATATTTCCAAATTAGTCATGTTGTGAAAGAAGAATCAGAACAAAAAGGAAAAACTATGAGAAAGAAAAAAATAATAACAGAAAAGAGAAAATAATATGCTTCAGTGTGCATTCAGATTCCATAGTTATTTCTCTGGATGTGAATAGCATTTTCCATCATGAGTCTTTGGGAATTGTCTTAGATCATTGTATTGCTAAGAGGAGCTAAGTCTGTCAAAATTGGTCATCATGCAATGTTGCTGTTATTGTATACAATGTTCTCCTGGTTGTGCTCATTCACTCAGCATCAATTCATGTAAGTTTTTTCCAGGTGTTTCTGAATTCTGCCTGCTCATCATTTCTTATGGAACAATAGTATTCCATTATATTCATATACCACAACCTATTCAGCCAGTCCCTGATTGATGGGCATCCCCTCTATTGCCAATTCTTTGCCACCACAAAAAGAGCTGCTATAAATATTTTTGTACATATGGTTCCTTTTCCCTTTTTCATGATATCTTTGGGATACAGATCTAGTAATGGCATTGCTAGATCAAAGGGTATGCACAGTTTTATAGTCCTTTTGGCATAGTTCCAAATTAAGGAGCTTATATTTTACAGGGATTGGGGGGAGACAACATGCAAACCAGTATGTACATTTAATATATACAGAATAAATTGAAGGCAATCTCATTGGGTAGGAATTAGCATTAAAGGGCTTTGGGGAATGCTTCTTCCAGAAGGTGGGATTTTAGCTTGAAATTGAAGGAAGCCAGGAAAGCTAAGAGGTGGAGATGAGGTGGGTTGAGAATATTTCATGGTACAGCATGGGAGATAGTCTGTGAAAATGCCTGGAGTTGGAAGTTAAAGAATATAGTTCAAGGAATAGCGAGGGCCAGTGTCATTGAGTGTAAAGTATAAAGGTAGGAAGGGGGACGAGTTTGTTAAGGTCTTTAAAAACCAAATAGGATTTTATGATTGATTCTGAAGGAAATAGGGAGCCCTTAAGAGTTTATTGAGTAGGGAGGTGACATGGTCACACCTGGACTTTTTGGAAGATCATTTTGGTAGCTGAGTGGAGAATAGAATGGAATGGAGGGAAACATGCGGCAAGAAAGCAGCCAGTATTCCAGGCTTAAGATTATGGGGGCTTGTAGCACGGTGAGAGAATTGTCAGGAAATGATGGGATTGATATAAGAGTAGTTGTAAAGTTGGAATGATAGGATTTGGCAAAAGATTGTATATGGGAAAGTGAGGGAGAGTGAGGAATTGAGTATGACACCTAGATTGGGAGCCTGGATAACTGGGAGGATGATGATGCCCTCAGATAAATAAATAAAAGGAACTTGAGAGGATGCATTTAACAACTAAAGACAATGGGAGATGAGCTGAGCCTTGAAAGAAGCTCAGGATTTTTAGAGAAAGAAGTGAGGAAGAGAGGGCATTGAAAGCATGGAGCATAGAAGTCAGTCAATAAACATTTTTAAACATCTGCTATTTTCCAGGCATTGGAAAAACACTGTGCTAAGTAGATAGAAATAAAGGAGATTACAGTGTAATGAGGGAAAACCATACACAAAGGCAAGCTGAAAGGGGAGTGAGAGTACCTTGCTCACTCTGGACTCTGGACATGATAGAGTCCAATCCAGGGAGTGTAACTGATGGGAAATAAAGAGTTAGTTGGCCTGTGAGCCTTTTTAAGTGGAGTTTTGGGGAGGAGTTCTTTGCTCTGTCCTGTAGCCCTCAAATCAGAGGGGCAGATGGCACTGAGGGTATTGAAGAAGTGTGAGTACTAAAACTAATGTAATCCCAAAGGATGCTGAGTTTCCTGGTAAAGAGGTTTCCTAGGAGCATAATGATGGTGGAGTCCAGTCCAAGCAATGCAGCTGACTACCAGTAGTCCAGAGCTAGAATGCTGAGTTCAAAAAACAGAAAGTTTGGAATGTAGAGTGCATAAAGGGAAATAGCATAAAATAAGTTTGGAAAGATGGGTTGGGGCCAGATTGTGGGGAATTTGAAATGCCACACTGAGAAATTTAATATTTTATTCTAGAGGCAGCAGGAAGTCACTTTATATTTTTGAGCAGGAGAGTGATATAGTGAGATTTTCACTTTAGGAAGATTATTTTGGCAGTTGTTTGGTCAGTGGGTTGGAATGGGAGAAGCTAGAAGCAAAGCGATCAATTAAGAGTTAATTGCAAAAGTCCATTTGAGAGGGCCTGAAGTATGGTGGTGTTTGTGTGAATGGAAAGAGGGGGAGTGATGCTAGAGATGTGGAAGTATGCATAGCAGGAAATGTTAACTGAGTAGATAGGGACAGGGAGGAGACAAGTATAAGTGTGGGGGTCACTGAATCATTTAGTCACCCATTCACTTAAAGATACTCTAGCTGTGGTATCATTTTATCAGATGAGAACACCTCTGCTGAATCAGTCAAAGGCATAATTTAGGTCTTTAGTTTGGAAGGTATGAAAACTATTGGATGAAGAAATAGTTCACAGGATTGGCTGGATACTGTCATAGTAGACAGAATAAATAGCAAGTCATTTCAGAACTTGAGGATTCTAGTGGCTAGCCAGCCTAAACTATTTAGTAAAGGAGATTGAGAAAGAATGGTCAGAAAGATAGTAGAACCATGAAGGAACAGTGTCACAGAACCAAGGAAAAGAGAGTATGTAGGAAGGTGTGGTTAGCAGTGTCATAATCTTCAGAGAGGTCCAGGAGTGTCAATTAGGAAAGTATTATGACATCACTATTCAGCAGTGAGCATGGTGATTGGATAGACATAGATTTGTAGTGGTCTCTAGTAGCATGGATTGCATGAATTTTTCCAGTAGTGTTCAGAGTAGAGAAATGTGTAGGTAACAGAAGTTTGGGATTTTGCAAAGTGTTAGTGGTGACAGGATAAAGGAACAATTGATACTATAATTGAATTGGTCTTCTTTAGACTGAAGATTGTGAAGGGAGAAAAGTAAAGACAGAACATAGGGGTAATGGAACGGGAGAGGAGGAGGGATGGAGGAATGGGAGACCTTAAGGGTGAAGAACAGGTTTAGGAGAAAGGTGGAGGGGCAGATGACGAGATGGAAGGATAGGAAGTTAAGTGATCAAAGGGGAGTATTAAAGTTTAGGCTCATGAAGGTAGATAGTGAATCCCTCATTATTACCTTGACAAATTCTAACCCTAGAATACTTCTCTGCTTCTGAAGATGTTGACAGGGTACACCACACATTTGTTACTTAACCTAAACCGAACCCTTACCACATCCAGACAATTATTTTTGAAAAGGATAATTTTTATTATTAAAAGCATAATTTTATTTTGAACTTGACAGACTGACAAAGATATAGTTCCATACACAAAGAAGAATAGAAAAAGGAATATATGGGAAAATTTTGCACAGTCTATACAGCTTGAATTTTTTTCAAAATTATATGATGAATTTATTAGCACATTGGTTTCCAAGATGTCCTGCTTGTCTGTTTCCTGAACAACTTTTTTTTTGTTCTTCTATTTAAAAAAAAAGTTATACTGTGACCCTCTTTTATGTATTACTATTATTGGTATATATACCAATAATACACCTTTTCCCTCACATATCCTCCTCATTTAAAAAATGAAACAAAACACAACCATCTCATAACAGATAATCATAGTAAAGCGAAACAAATCCACACATTGTCTGTGTCTAAAAATATTTGTCTCATTCTGCACCTCCAGATCCCCACCTCTTTGTTAGTTGGTGGGTTGACCATCATCCTTCATGATCAATTTGTCTGGTGTTGTGATTGTTCAGAACTTCTAAATTTTTCAAATTTATTTTTCATTAAAAATATTATAGTTATTTAAATTGTTCTAGTTCACTTCACTCAACATCAGTTCGTATAAGTTTCCCCAGGTTTTTATGACTGCATTCCTTTTGTTTTACTATCCCATTACTTTCATAATTATTCATCTGTTCCCCAGTTGATAGGCAGTCATTTTGTTTCTGGTTTTGGCTGCAGTAAAAAACATTGCTATAATTATTTTTGTACATGAGTTCTTTCCCTCAGTCTTTTTTTTCTCCTTCCTGTTACTGATTGTAATGTTTTTGTGTTATAGTCTATATAACAACACTGAGAGAATGTTGTTATTACAAAGTTGGAACTCTATTATAAAGAAGACTTCCATAGCAGGTATTTAACAAATGGTTGAACTTGGAAAAGTAACAAACTCTTGGAGCCTGTTTCCTTATGTGAAATGGCAATAATAATATTTTGACAGTTTACCTTAGCATGTTGTGTGTCTATCTTTTTTTCCCCTCAATCTTAACACCCAAAGAGTGTTTCCCTATGCAAATTAGAACAAAGAGGATTATATATAAAGCTATGAATCTGTATTGTATATAGCTTGTTTTTCTTTTATTCATTCTCTTATTTTCAAAGCTGTCCTGCTTATCTGTGTATACTACTGACCATGTTTTCTGTACATTTTTGAAAAATGAATCAGTGACCAAATTTTTTTTTCCATTTTGATGACACTTATGCTAGACCCACTTTGGTCTCCCCTTGAATTTTCACACTGAAAATGAAAAAAAGCAAAACAACAACTCCATCACCCCAAACAGGCCTTGTATCAAATAATCATAGTGAAGCAACACAAATCCTCATGTTGGCCATGTCCATTTTGTACCTCCTTGAGACTGTTTATTTCATCAGTCAGAATTCTTAAGTCTTTCTTAATTGCTTTTTGTCTGGTTCTGTTCATTTCATTCTATATCAGTTCCTACAAGTCTTCACGGGTTTCTCTGAAACCATCCCTTTTAAAATTGTTACTGAACTCTAATGTGCTATTATTTTCACATGCCATAGTTTGTTTAGCCATTCATTAATTAATAGATCCTTGCTTAGTTTCTAGGTTTTTTTTTTTACCATTACAAAAAGAGTTGCTATAAATATTATTGTACATGTGGATCCTTTTCCTGTTTCTTTGAGCTTTTTTTGTGGAGGTGAGGGTGGGATATAGATCTAGTAGTGTTATGGAATCATCACAGTTTAGTGTCTCTTTGGGTATAGTTCCAAATTGCTTTTCAGAATGGCTAGATTAATTTATAGTTCCACCAGGAGTACATTTTACTGTGCCTGTCTTACAGCCTTTTCCAATATTTGTCATTTTTGCTTTTTTGTTGTCTGCCAATCTTATGGATGTGCAGTGGATTCTCTTTTTTTTTTTTTTTGCCTTTTTTTGGAGGGCAATTGGGGTTAAGTGACTTGCAGAAGGTCACACGGCTAGTTTTGTGTTAAGTGTCTGAGGCTGGATTTGAACTCAGGGCCTCCTGACTCCAGGGCTGGTGCTCTATTCACTGCGCCACCTAACTGCCCCATGCAGTGGAATCTCAAAGTTGCTTTTATTTGTATTTCACTAATTATTGGTCGTTTGGAGCATTTTTTCATATGGTCACAATACTTTGAATTTTTGTCTTTGAAAATTGCCTTTTTTTTTTTTTACTAGTGGGGAATGACTCTTCTAGTTATTTTAATTAGTCCCTTATATATCTTGGATATGAGATCTTTATCAGAGAAAACTACTACAAAGATTTTTTCCCCCTCAGTTAATTGTTTCCCTTTCATTTTTTAAACTATTGGTTATGTTAAAAAAAAAAAACCTTTCCAATTTTATGTAGTCCAAATTACCCATTTTATATTTTTTGATCTTCTCTATAGCTGACACAAACATAGCAATGGGACACATTCAATTTATAGATATGTTTTTCTGATAAAAAATTTAGATGTAAGAATATTCTTAGTTTTACAATATTCCTTGCTTGACTGTCTTCTTAGTCTCATTTGATCAGATGCATTTTTTTTAGGGATGGGAGAAGTTATTTGTTTTGCAAAGCACTTTCAGTTCCAAATCATATTGGAAATTCTCCATCGAATTTCTAACCAAGTTTGTCTATTCTACCTTTACAACATGTCTTGGAGCAGTTCTTTATTTTCACTGTTATTGCTACTATGCCTGTTTAAACTCCCATTGCCATTTGCCTACCTTATTGTAGCCTATTGATTGGTCCACTTGCTTCTGGTCTCCCTGTTCCCTAGGACACAAGCTACCAGAATTAATTTTCCTGAGGTGTAGATTTAACCACATTATTCCTCTGCTCAAAAGTTTTAGTAGTTCTCTGTAGTCTCTAGAAAAAAATAAAAATTTCTTAGTTTTTATTGTCAAGACCCTCTACAGTTGGGCTCAAACCAGTTTTTAAAATCTTATTTCTCATGAATTCCCTTCACACACTTTTATGTAGTAGCTTAATTGGCCTACTAGCTTTTAATCTGCATTTGACACAGAATTTAGAGCTGGAAGGGGATTCAGAGTTCATGTGACCCAGCCCCCTGAATTTATGAGTAAATCATGGCCCAGAGAGGTAAAATAACTTGCCAGTATTACAGAAGGAATCTATTGCAGAACTGGAATTTATATCCTGGCACTCCACTTCAAATCAAGTACTTTTGTCATTTTACTTTATTGTGTTTACTCCCCTCTCTAAAGATTCTTGAGATATTTATTGAGTACTTATTATGTTCAAGTAACTGTGCTATGTACAAGGAACCATGCATGCTACATATAATAGAAGATACAAAGATTAATCAGACAGTTCTTGGCCTTAAGGAGGAGCCTGCAGTTTAGCAATGTCACTAAAATAAGTACACACATAGCTGTAACATAAGGCAAAATATGAATCATAAAAAAAGAAAATACAGGGATTTATAGTAGACATCATGAGGAAGGTAGCATTTGAGATGGACTTTTTTGCCAATTCCAGAGAGTGAAACAGCATGAACTATTTCATGGACACCAGAAATCCTTTAGTTTAGCTGAAGCAGGTGAGGGAGTAGTGGGACATAATTTTGGAAGAGGAGGATGAGACCAGATTGTAGAGGACTTTTAATACCATGCTAAAGTTTAGATCTTATTTGACAAACAGTGGGGAACCACTGGCAATTTTTTTTAAAGGAGGAAGGGGATATGGTTAGAGCTGTGTTTCTAGAAAGAGTAACATCTACTACTTATGGACAGGAAAAATTGGAAGTTAGAATGAAGGTGAGTTATAAGTCAAGTGAGTAGGAAGATCTGGTAGTAGGAATGAAAGGATAGAACTGTACTTACCCTGCAGATATACTTGGCACAGAAGCTCACATGATAGTGGGAGTGGGAATTTGGTAAGTTGGGTTGAAGCCAAAAGCTCTCAAATGACAAATGTTTGACAAGTTTGTAGTATCAGCTCATTGTCTTTAAATTTGACCCTACACAAGATTTCCTTTATTACTTCCTTGTTTATTATTTCTTTGTTTTGTTCTTCCTTGGAAATCCTTCCTTCTTTCCTTCCTCCCTTTCTCTCCTTCTTCCCTTCCTTTCTTCCCTCCCTCCCTTATTCACCAGAACCTGCTAATGAGCTACAATTCCTATTAGATGATTCTGCTTTTCCCCTTTGGACTTTATTAACTCCTTGGCTTATCTCTTTCTTGTTTGTTAACCACCTAAGACCTTGATTCTTTGTATTTTCTGTGGAGGAAAAGTACTAACTTTTGAGCTGGATGACTTTATAGTTTAGGTATACCTATACTTGAAATTATGGCTTCAGGAATTCCACACAGACCAAGATAGGGTTTTGTTTATGATCTTTTAGCCAGCTGGCCATTTCTATCTACTAGGCCATGTCATACTTGACAACAAACAGCCCACTCCTGAACTTCATATAGTTAATGGAAGAACTGTGACAAATATTCAGACAAGGAAACTGGAAGCTGTCATGGTGAATCTAATTGTTAAATGATAAAATATGACTGATCCTTTTGAACCCTTGATAGGGCTCTTGAATGGAATTGGAATGTGATTGCCCCTGTTGATTTTTTTCCAGCATGTCTTAGCCAAGCGAATGAGTTTGATAAATGCAGCCACAGCTCTCTCAAGATATTAGTCCCAACTGTATGTGAATGAAGTGATAACTTAGTTCTTTCCATTAGGGATTTAATTTTCTACCCCTAACCCTTAAAATTCTGCTACCATTGAAATAAGGAAGGAAGGGCATAACCTTGAATGACCTTTACCTGATCAAACTGAAAGGCTAACATGGTTTAAAGAGTGATTGTGTTTGTACTGAGCAAATGGGGTAGGGGGCTCAGGCTGTTCAAGGTTCAGTCATTATCCAGACTTGAGGATTCCAGAAATGCAGGATTTCTGGAAAGAGATCAAGAAGAGGTAGTATATAGTACAGTGGTGTATGTCTGCACAGAGATGCATAACCTATGTGAACATGTACAGGTTGGATTAGATTGCTACTAAGTTCCCTTCCTTAGTTTTTAAATCTATCATTCTAGTTTATAGCTTAAGAGGATACCTAGGAAATTTTAGTGCCTCCTGTGTGTTCAGTGGGGGCAGGAGTTCTAGGGAAAGCCACACAAGCTACTTCTTAATTCCTTAATTAAAATGTTTATAATAATTATATTTATCTTATAATAAATGGGGGTTCTAGTAGATTTAGTATAAGTCGTATAAACTGGGGACTACCAGTCCCCTTTCTACTACACCTTTCCCTATACAAGATTTTGCTGATTCATTTTGCCAAGGAAGCTGAGATTCTTTGTTCTGATCTTGTATAACAAAATAATTTGTCTAGAGCAGTGGTTCCCAATCTTTTGTAATTGTTGTTCCATGAATCCCTTTCAATGAAAAAAAAAAAGATTGTGATCTCCCAGGGTAATTTAGTATGCAATTTATAATATTCTTTTAGATTTATTAAATGCTTATAATAACCTTTGACCTTCTCCAAAACCTTGAAATTAAAATTTTCATTATATAATTATAAAACATAAGATTTTATTCTCCCTATAATTATAAGTACTAAATATAAAATTGTAAAACTAATTATAAGATAATTATTAATATTTTATGTAGGATATTTTTTTCTGGAGGGCAATTGGGGTTAAGTGACTTGGCCAAAGTCACACAGCTAGTAAGTGTGTCAAGTGTCTGAGGCCAGATTTGAACTCAGGTCCTCCTAACTCCAGGGCTGGTGTTCTATTCACTGTGCCACCTAGCCACCCCTAGAGAAGGGAGTAGGTTGAGCATTTTTTTTTTTTTTTGCTTTTTTGTAGGGCAGTTGGGATTAAGTGACTTGCTATGTGGGATATTCTTTAAGAATGAAAAGAAGTAGTCCAATAAGACCTCATGCTTTTTATTTGTAAGACTTAATATTAAATTTATTTTGCAAGCTTTGTTGAATATACATAATATTTTAGTGAAATAAGTTACAACTTGGCCAATATTTAACGTAGTCATTTAAACTTAATTTTAATGTACCTTTTTTATTTGAACAACAGAACAGGTTTAAAACAGACCTGCACACCTTGGCAGTAGGTAGGGCTAAAATAAAATAGGCTAAACTTCTTCAGGCCACATACAGGTTTTTAGCGGTTCACTTTCCAAGTAAATGTGTAATTAATGATTAAACTATTTCTCAAAAACACCTTTTTAAAATTGGGACATAATCCAGGAATTACAATCAGCAAATACTTTTTTTTATATGAAGTCACCTTCAGTAAAAGACTTCCCAGCAGCAGCAACTTCTTTAGAAAATTGAAAACAGCAGCAGCAGTTTCTTTAGAAATCTGAAAACTAACCTTAGTAGCCACCTAATTTTCCGAGTTTACTTTCTTGAAAAACCATTGTTCTCTACTGAGACTTTTCAACAATTTGGATGCTTTAATTTGTTTTTCATTGGTGTCCAATTTGCTTAAGTTAGGGTATTTTGATTCAAAATGGCAATGGAGATTGTTTTTACTGCCGAATTTCTTGACAAACAAGGCACAATATTTTCTCTCTTGAGTAAGTAAACAAGTATATCCTTGTCCACTCTGGATTAAATACTCTATGTTCTGATTCACTTTTCCATTTATTTCTTTTTATCACTTATTTTACAAAGCCACCCCAAAAACTTTAATGTTACAACCAAAAAATCTAGACTGCAACTGCTCACATATAAAGAAATGCTGAACTGAGTGTCTGACCTTAGAGAGAGCACCAGACACTATTGTAACTTGGAGCAGATTATGCCTCTATTATATAAAAGCACATCAGTGGTACATTGCACTATTTGTCAAATTATCAGGTTTGCAAATCTCTCTCAAGTAAGAATACCTAGGAAGAATTTAGCTTTAAAAGTTTTCTGCCTTACAAATATTTTTGCCTTTAAAAAAAAACATGTGAGTGGTTGTTGATCAAGAAGAGATGGACAAAAAAAGAATTCTAGTATGTGCTTTAGAATGGACAGATGATAAATCCTTTTGAATAGGAAATATTTTATGTGCATTTTTTTCTGGCTCTGAGGACACTATTATTTAATTTTTAAAATGTTTTGATACATTGTTTTTATACCACAGCACCCTCCCTTAAAAAAAAAGTAAATCAGATTACTTAATAAAGCCTCCAAGATTGATAGAGCATGTAACAGTATGCTTTCATGGTACAATGTTTCTTTATTGTGAGGAAATGTTTAGCAACATTTGTTATTACATTTTATCTGAATTTTGCTAACCGTATTTGCATTAGTTATAGTTATTGTATCTATTATTCTCTAGGTTCTATTTACTTTGTATCTGTTTGTATAAAATTTCTTTTTATTCCTCATATTCATTATTCCTTTTGTCACTGTTTAATATTCCAAAATATCCATATAATATAGATTGTTGTCATTCTTCATTTGATGCAATTGTACTTTGTTTCCAGGTGTTTTTTTTTTAATTTGCTATTATGGAAAGTGCTTCAACAAACTTTATTATATATGGGATCTTTTTGTCACTTATCTTCTTGATTAGTGTCTAGTAGTGGTAGCCTTGGGTCAAAGAAGGTGAACAGTTTAGTCACTTTTCTCATGTAATTCCAAATTATTTTTGAGAATTGTTAAAGAATTCATAACTTTCCTGATGGTATATTAAAGCGCCCATCTTCTCACAACCTGTGTAGGGTAAGGCACTGACAACTGGGATATTGTGGTAGTAGAGGTAGAAAGAGATCTGGGGAAAACCTCATCTAGAAGATAGTGCTTGAATTGAGACTTGAAGGAAGCCAGATATTCTGAAAGATGGAGGTGAAGCTGAAGAGCATTCCAGGTTTGGGGTTGACCAGAAAAAGCAAAAGGGAATGGAATTAGGAGATGAAATAAAGGGTGTGAAACAAGAAAACCAGTATAACTAGAACTTAAAGTTCATGGAATGGAGTAATGTATGATAAGACTGGAAAGTTAGGATGGGATCAGGTTGTAAAGAGCTTGAAATGCCAAGTAGAGGAATTTATATTTTATTCTAGTGGTAAAAGGTACCTCAGTATCTGGTACCTTATCCTGCCAGGTGTAAGGACCTCAGTGTCTGGTATCTTATCTTGCCAAGATGATCTTCAGAATCTTGCTAAGACAATTCAAATAGAAGTGATTCAGGTTCCTGGCATGGTGCTGGTAGACTACCCAGGTTTCACAGGCACAAGAATGAGGTCAGCACAACGCCTCTATAGACCTTCAGTTTGGTAGTCATACCTCTTCTCTCCCATACATTCCTTTGGAGCCTCCCCAACACTGAACTATCTCTGGCAGTGCATGTGTCAACCTCATTATCAACATGTACATCCCTGGATAGATAGTACACTACCAAGGTAAGTGAACTTATCCATAGCATTCAAAACTTCTCCATTTGGAGATCATCCATGTAGGGATGGTGTAGTGGTGGCTGATTGGAGCACCTGTATTTTCTTGGTGTTAAATGTTAGGCCAAAATTAGCACAAGAAGCAGAGAATTGATCCATACTTTGTTGAATCTCAGCTTCAGAGGCTGCATTTAGTGCATAATCATCTGTAAACAGAAAATCATGCAACAACACTCCCTCCACTTTGGTCTTGGCTTGTAGCCTTTTTAAATTGAAGAATTTAACATCATAGCGCTTTTATGATGCCCTGAACGCTATTTATGGGCCAAAGACCTATGGTGCATTTCAACTACTGAGTGCTAATGGAGCCACATTGATTAGTAAGAAGGATGTGATCCTAGAGAGATGGGCTGAACACTTCCATAGTGTTCTCAACAGACAATCATCAATCAATGCTAAGGTCCTTGACCATTTACCTCAGGTTGAAGTCAATCCCTCCCTAGCTGAAGCTCCAACTGAAGAAATTTTGAATACCATTAGGCTCCTTTCATGTGGCAAAACACCTGGTGCTGATTCTATTCCCCTGAGATTTACAAGGTAGGAGGTTCAATGCTCATACAAAAGCTGACTGAAATTTTTCAAGTTATGTGGCAAGAAGAGGTTATTCCCCAGGAGTTCAAGGATGCCTCCATTGCCCATCTCTATAAAGGTAAAGGAAATAGATTGTCCTGTGACAATCACAGGTAATTTTCTCTCTTAGTCTTTGCTGGCAAGATTATTGCCAGAGTCCTCCTTAATAGGCTGACCCTTCACCTGGAAGATGGTCATCTAACTGAGAGCCAATATGGCTTCAGAAAGGGCCAAGGAACAATTGATATGGTGTTTGCTGCCTGACAACTCCAGGAGAAATGCCAGGAGCAGAACAGAGGTAGAACATCTACACAATGTTTGTAGATCTGACAAAGACTTTTGATACTCTTAGTCATGAGAGTTTATGTAAAATTATGTCAAAATTTGGTTCCCCAAAGAAGTTCATCTGCATTGTACATCAGTTTCATTACAGCATGCTTGCCTGGGTTCTAGATAATGGACAATGCTCTCTTTCGTGCCTTCTCAGTCACTAATGGAGTGAAACAAGGCTGAGTGCTTGCTCCCATGCTTTTTAGCATGGTGTTTTCAGTTTTTGGCAAATGCTTTCAGTGAGGATGAACATGGCAAGGTCAGATTTCAAGGTTAGTAAATTCATTGATACTTAGCAAAACAGGAAATCCTTTATTTTGGGGATATAACATATCCTTTGCTTTAGGAATTTATTTTGATTTTGATTTTGACTTTAAAAAATGAGTAATCCAGTTATTTGGTCTAATTTTCTCTAACATATTTACTGTTGTTTCTTGTTTGATATCGATGCTCTGAAGTTTGACCATGGCATTTCTTGGTGAATTTAAACTTGAGATTTCTTTCATTCTTCTTGTATATTTTCTCAGTCTGTAGTTTGCCCTATTTCCAACACTTTTAGAAGTTTGGGCAGTTTTCTTATATGATCTCTTTTTTTAAAAAAAATTACATTTAGACTTTAAATTTCATTTTTTTTCTGTAAGGTCTGTAACTTAGATTTTTTTTCTTTCTACTCTATCTTCAAGCTAATTTTCTTTGACTTTATGTTTAGTCGATTTTTCTTACACATTTGGATTTTTGAGCCTCAACTGTTCTTCTTCCCAAAGATATGGTATTAGAGAGATTCTCTGTCATTTGCCATGAATGTGCTACCTTTTTTGGTCTTTTTGGTTATTTTTAGAGATCTAAAATTTCCATTCTTGTTTCAATCTTCATTTCTTTTAATTTTATGGCTTTTTCTGAGCCTTTCTTGGCAGTTGTATTTGAGGGGTCTTATAGATTTTATTGCAGTACTTTTCCCTTTGGGAATTTTTAATTTGATTTTTGGTAGTATTTATTAATTGCAAAAATTCATTCTCTTGATTACTAATTTTTCTTAATCAGTCTCTTTGTTGGTTTTTCTATGATTAATTTTTTCCCTAAGCCTTCTTTACTTTTTTTTTTAATTCTTTGCTCTTTGCCCCATTTCTTGCCATTTTATGATGTTGTGGAGAGGAATTATATTTAGCCATTACCTCTCACTTAGCCAGTTTACTAGAAGCCCCTTGCCTTTCCCTTATTTTTTTCCTTTATTTGTTGTGTTTATTGCTGTTTGAAGGGTACTGAGGTAGGGGGCTAGCTTATGTCAACTTTTTGACTTAACTTTCTTGTCAGAAGTCCCTGTCTATTTCTGTATAGCATTGGAACAGACAGACATAGTACTGTTGGGTCCCTCTTCTAATCCACAACTTGTTATCTCCTGTTCATACCATAGAAGCTGGATAAATTCATGAAGATCTACTCACTAAGCTGTGAGGAAATAGGAATTACTTTGTGAGCTTTTCTTTTTATTTGACACATTTTGTGTCATTTTGGAGTCACTGCAAAGTTGATCTTAGATATCATCTCACCTCTTACTTAGTGTAAGTTCCTGAGATCAATATTTTAAATAACTTTACTATCCCATATACCTTCATACCATTGTTGTGTGCACATGCGCATGCACATACACACACATAAATGCTTTCTCTAAATGTGTTGTTCTATGCTGAGCAAGATTGGCTTTACAGTTTGAGAGACTGACTGTAGGCAAAAGTTGATCAGCAACATTCTTAGACCTCATTCCAGGCCTGTGCAAAAAGATGACTCTACCAGTAGCCAATGTGAGCTTACATTCACACTACCTTGGGTTAACTAGAATTAAAGAAGATGTTTTAAGTCTCTGTTATAAAACTTGAAATATCATATTATTTACAGTGAGTATGTGAGTATGGTACTCCTGAATTACTTTGTGAAGGTAAATTCCTTAAATTTTGGCAAGGATAGAGCTAGATGAGGAGGATGGGATATAAGAAAGGACTTGAGAGATCTTCTAGTACAGTGCCCTAATCATATAGTGGTAGAAAGTGAGGCATAGTAAGTTCCTAAGATCACATAATAAGAATTATAGAGATCCTTTAACCCTGGGGACACTTGACCTACTAGAAGACTGATGACCCCACCAGCATCACCCAGCATTTTTATTCCATCTTTTCCCCTTAGGGTCATAGTTTACATGATGTCAGTATTCTAGACGGTGGTGTGGTTAGATTTGCAACAAATGTTATTGCAGTGTTTCTGGCTCCCCCAGTTCATTGAAAAGTGTCTATTTGTTGCATAACCTCTTCTTCCTGATGGCAGATGGTAATTTTAATAATAAGAGTATCAAATTAACATGATATTTACAGCTTTATAAAGTCTTTTTCTCATTATAACTTTCTTTTATTCATTTCCAGTAAACAGACATTGAGATAGATGTATGTATTATTTGAGACAGGGATAAATAACCATCGATAAAAGACTGAAGATTGAGGTAGCAGGGTCATTTGTATAGTTAAGTGCTTTATAGAGGTTTTTATGTCTTGACAGTTACTTTTTCTTCCAGTTTTTTTTCTAATTTCTTCTTTTTCTTTATAGGTCCCAAACCTTATTTTTCCCCTAATTTATTAGGAGTAAACTAGAGTTATTGATTTAGTTCATTTTAACCAAACACATGAATTTCTTTAAATTTTTCTTTCACAGTGTTTCTCAAATTCAGCTGTCCTTTGCATTCTAAGTGCTATCACCTTTCTTTAGACTCTTATTACCTTAAACCTGGAAATTGCAATAAGTTTCCTCTCTGCACTGCTTTCTCTGTACCTAGTATTCTTGCATGTTACTGCCAGATTATTCTTACTAAAATACCACATTAATTATGTTAGTGTAGCTCAGTAATATTCTGTGGCTCTCCATTACCTACAGGATAAAGGCTAATCTTTGCATTTAAAAAATCCTTTCTACTAGTTATTTGTCATTTTTTAAAACTGCATATACTATTTTTTATTATAGGATATTTTTTGTTTGCCATCATCACTTCCCAGTCGTCTTCATGACATGCTAGCTATATTCTAGTCATCACCTTTATTTTTCATGAACTACAACCTTACCTTCTACATCTGGATCACTGACATTATAAGTGGGCTTTTGTGTTATCTTGTGGGAATCAGGTGGGGACAGCTATATGGCATAGTGGATAGAGTACCAGGTCTGGAGTAAGGAGGACTTGAGTTCAAATCTGGCCTCAGACACTTATTAGCTAGATGATCCTGGGCAAGTCAGTTAATTCTGTTTTGCCTCATTTTCCTCATCTGCAAAATGAGCTGGAATAGGAAATGGAAAATCATTCCAGTATCTTTGCCAAGAAAACCCCAAATTGGGTCATAAAGAGTCAGATAGGACTGAAAAGACTGAACAACATCAAATTATGGTTCATCTTTCCTCCATTAGAATATAAACTCTTAGAGGATTAGGACTATCTTCCTTGTATTTTTATCTGTGTGCTTCCTATACTGTCTGGAACATAGTGAAACATTTTATTTTGATTGATCAATCTATTACTCTATCTTCTATCTAGGATCTTAGAATCATATGCAGTCTAGATTTGAAAGGGCCCTTAGAAAGCATTTCATTCATTTTAGAGATGAGGGAATTTGGGTCCTTATTAACTATTTAACACTTCAGGAGAGCTTAACTGACTTGTCCAAAGTTACAAAGGTAGCAAGTGGTAGGGCTGTGATTTGAACGAAGGTTTTCTGATACCAAATCTTTTTTGACTCTTCTACATCATACTTATTCCCCCTTAACTATATTGCAAGCTTTTTAATTTTTTTTACTTTATTTTAATTTTTTTTAAGCATTTGGGGTTAAGTAACTTGCTCAATGTTACACTGCCAGTTATTTCTGGGTGTGGTGCTAAGTATCAGAGCCCGGATTTGATTCGAGGTCATCCCGACTCTGGGGCCGGTGCTCTTATTCACTGCGCCACCTGGCTGCCCCTTTATTGTAAGCTTTTTAGAGGGCATGTAGACCATGTCTTAATATTTCACTAAGTTTCCTATAGGTATCTAAGAAAGACTTGCACATTGTAGAGTCAATATTTTTTGGAAAGCAACAGTTTGTAAGTTGGAATGCTAACTTACTAATTTACATAGGTGAATGCTTCCAGTGGTGGGAATTGTAGTATTTTCCCTTCCAAGGATGAGGCTGCTTAAGGATCTGAAATGGTTACATATAGTTGGATCAGTGAGTATGAGAACCAGTCAGTCCATTAACAACACCTTCTAGGTGCCAGAAATTATACTGCGCTGAGGGTTATAAATACAAAGACTGAAACAACCCTTCCACTTAAGGAGCTTGCATTCTATAGGGGGAAGCAGCATATATATATATATATATATATATATATAAGTATTTACAGAGTAAATACAAGATAGTTAAAACAAAGTCAGAACACTGCCAGTTAGGATAAGAAAAAAACCTCACATAGAATGTGGTCCTTGAGCTGCTCTTGAAGAATTCTATGAGGTGTCATTAAGGAGGGGGTGTTATATTCTAGGTTTAGTGGACAGTAAGCACAAAGGTATAGAGATAGGAGGTGGAGTGCTGGGTCTGAGGAGCATAGAAAGGCCAATTTGACTGGGCCATTGAGTGTGGGAAGGGTAATGAATAATGAAGTTGGGGGATTATTTTAAGGCCAGGTTGTAAAAGGCTTCAAAAGCCAAACAGGATTTTATTTTTTAGCCAAGAGGTAATAAAGAGCCACTGAAGTTGATTGATTTTGGGAGTGTCATGCTCAGATTTACAATGAATGAAAATCACTTTGGCAGCTGTGTGGAGGATGGACTGGAGTGGGAAGAAACTTGAGGTAGGAAAACTAATTTGGAGGCCATTGCATTACCTGGGCAAGAGGTGGATAAGAGCCTGAGCTAAGGTAGTGATTTTATGAGTAGAAAGAAGGGATTAGATTGAAGAGATACTGGGGAAGTAGAAATGGCAATATCTGGCAATTGAATGTGTATGTGAGATGAAGAGTGTGAAGTTAGGAAAAATACTGTGATTATGAACATGGGAACCTGGAAAAATGGTAGTGCCTTTGACAGAAATAGGGATGTTTGGAAGAGCAGTAGTTTTTTTTTTTTTTGATGTTCTAAAACTTTATTTTATTTTATTTTTTAAAGGAATATTTTCCCCCAAATGCACATAAAAGCAGTTTTTAACATTCTTTTTTTTAAGTTCCAAAGTCTATCCCTCCTCCCTTTTTCTACCCCATCCTTGACACAGTAAGCAATCTGATATAGGTTATACATGTGTAGTCAGCAAATTCAAACCAAAAGAAAGGAAGAAAGAAAGAGAAAAAAGAAAGAAGACTCCATTATGTATTCAGATGCCATCAGTTCTTTCTCCGGAGGTGGATGGCGTTTTTCATCTTGAGACCTTTGGGAACTGTCTTAGATCATTGTATTTCAAGAATAGCTAAGTTATTCACAGTTGATACAATTGTATCAATGATTGTACAATATTGTTGTTACTGTGTACAATGTTCTGGTTCTCCTCATTTCACTTTACATGAGTTCATGTAAGTCTTTCCATGGTTTTCTGAAAGCATCTTATTCATCATATCTTATGACACAATAATATCTCATTACAATCATATATCACAAGTTGTTCAGCCACCACTCCCCAATTGATGGGTATCCTCTCAATTTCCCATTCTGAGCCACTACAAAAAGAGCTGCTATAAATATTCTTGTACATGTAGGTCCTTTTCCGTTTTTTATGATCTCTTTGGGATAGAGACCTAATTGAGGTATTGCTGGAAAAAAGGGTATGCACAGTTTTTTAGCCCTTTGGGTATAGTTCCAAATTATCATGGTGGCTTTTGAAAGGAAAGAGGAGTTCTCTTTTGTACACATTAAATATATGATGCTTGGTGAGATATCCATTTTGAAATGTCTATTAGGCAGTTGTTGATATGGGACTGGAACTCAGGAGAGGGACTGGGACTGGATACATAGATCTGTGAGTTATCTGTGTGGAGATGATAATTGAATCCAGGGTCACTACCAGTATAGTCAGAGTAGAGAAGAAAGTCCAGGTCAGAACCTTAGGGTATAACCTCTATTGGAGGACAAGATATGGATGATGATCCAGCAAAAAGGAGACTGAGGAACAGGCAGATGGATGAGCAAGAGTATTAAAAAAAACAAACTGGCATATAAGCTGAAACTTTCCAACAGACAAAAAAATTTAAATTATTACACATCTGTAACTTCTCGCTTAGTGATCAGACCTACACTTAAATGCTACATTTAATGCTATAGTCTACATTTCTGCTTCTAGATGAACACCTTCACTATCTGTATATTATGAATTCATTATTGTTAATGTTGTTCTTTATATGGTTGTAGTCTTTGTATATTGGTCTTCTTTCCTCCTTTTCCCATAAACCTTCCCATATTTTTCAGATTTTTATTTGGGATATGATGTATAATTTTAAGGTTGAAACCATTTTGGACACTATTCTGTAGCAATCTTTTTGCTTCTCGAAAGTGAGTATTCTCATGCTGGAATTCTAATCTCCTCTGTACTATAGGAGAACAGGAAAAACGTCCTGGACCTTTTTTTGCTTTGAGACACCAGCTGAATACTTAGGATGGTGGTTACCCTTTGTGAAAATGAAGTAATAGATCTTTTTTCAAAACAAGTAATCACCTTACTGACTTAGTAAATATTTCTTAAATGCTTTTAAAATACATTTTTATAAGTATCTTTTGTTTTTTGTATCTCTTACATTTGCCAATATATCCCTTGTCCCATAGCCCTCCAGAGAACCATTCTTTATCTTTTTTTTTTTTGGCGGGGACAGGCATGGCAATTGGGGTTAAGTGACTTGCCCAAGGTCACATGGATAGTGTTAAATGTCAGAACCATTCTTTATAACAAAGTAAAAAGTGTGTGTGTGGGGGGGAGTTTAGCATTTCTAACTGATGTAATGAAAAATTCTGACATCTATGATGTTCCACATCCATAGATCCTGATCTGTGTAAAGTAGTAGGAGAAAGGTGTGTTTTTATGTGATTTTTGAGGAGAATGTTTTTAGTTTTATTATTAGGAAGGTAGTTGAACGGGATGGACACAGAGGCCAGTGATGGGAATCTGGAGGACTTGGGTTGGAATTTCAAAAATCTGACATTCTTTGTGATTGAGACATTTAATTTCTTTGCACCTCAGTTTCCCATTAGCAAAATGAGGATGGTAACGTTTCCTTATCCTACCTCTGCCATATTGTTAGATTTAATCATATATGTAAGTAGCTGACATTTATATAGCACTTACTATGTGACAGGCACTATGCTAAGTACTTTACAAATACTACTTTGTATTTAAAACAGTCCTGGGAGGTGCTATTATTATTCCCATTTTACAGATGCGGAAACTAAGGCAAAAAAGATAGGTAGAAATATATATTCATATCTATAGAATATTTATTAAAAATGCTTAATGTTGGTGGATATTCCCCCTTTTTCTTTCCTTAGGTCTATTCATGCTAATGGAATGTTAACTGAAACTAGTAGAGGTGACCTTTGTTATAAGAACAGTCACTCAAGAATACTTCCAGATGAAGACCACATTGGGGATTCCTGCTTATGTTAAGGTATTTAAGGCATAGTTCATATTTGATTCTTGGGTTTCTCCCTTACTTAGATTTAATTTATGTAGGCTTCTTAAGTTGAGAATTTCATATTTTAGCATATAAAATGTGTACAGTATGCTGAAATTGTTGTAACCTTCTAAGAAGGTTGGTAGGTGTTCTGATAAAGGGAAGTAGTGGAGCATGACTCCTAAATAGCAAAGAAACCTAAAATAGATTCAGGTGAAGATTTGGCATAATAATAAATCTAAAATAGCAGGGGAGAATTGTGATAAATAACTGATAGTTTTTCTTTTTTTCTAGTATTGGGAATTTTGAAAAATAATACTGTTTTACAATACATTTTGGAGAAGTGAAAAACCTTCACCCATCTACTTTTTTATTATTCATCTTAACATTTTTGTACTCTTTCTCCATGAGAATTTTGTTATGTCTATCTAATTTTCTAATATAACCTATTAGTAAATACTTTGGTTTTGTATTAAATCTATAAGTTTGTAAAGTATTGAAATTATTACTGTAGTTAGATTGAGCATGTAGAGGGGATATTAATTTCTTTTTAAAAAATGAATTTGATATTTATTTTTTGCATTCATTAAAAAAATTTTTTATGAGTTCTGAATTCTCCCCTACACTTTCCCCACCCACTGAGAAGGCAGAAAAATGTTTTATCAGTAATGCATGTGAAATTATGCAAAACATTTTCATACTGGCCATGTGGCAAAAAAAATAAACAAAGTGAAAACTTTATGCTTCAGTCTGTATGCAAGACTGTCAGTTCTGTCTCTGGGGGTGGATAGCATTTTTCATCGTAAGTCCTTCAGATTGTCTTGGATCATTATATTGACCAGAATAACTAAGTCATTCACAGTTAATCTTCATTACAATCTTGCTTTTCCTGTATACAATAGTCTCCTGGTTCTGCTTATTTTACTCAGCATCAGTTCATATAAGTCTTCCTAGGTTTTTCTAAAACCATCCTGCTTGTCATTTCTTATAATAGTATTCCATCCCAATCATGTACAACTTGTTGAGCCATTCCCCATTTGATAGGCATTCTTCCTCTCAATTTCCAATTCTTTGTCACCACAAAAAGAACTGCTATAAATGTCCTTTTGTACATGCAGGTCCGTTTCCCTTTTTAATGATCTCTTTGAGATATAGACCTGGTAGTGTTATTGCTGGTTCAAAGGATAAGAACAGTTTGATTGCCCTTTGGGCGTAGTTCTAAATTGTTCTCCAGAATGATTGAATCAGTTCACAACTCCACCAACAGTAGTGTCCCAGTTCTTCTACAGGGGCTATTAATTTCAATAAATATTTATTAGGTGCCTTTTAGGTACAAAGGACTGTGCTAAAAGCTGGGAATCAACAAATAATCATTTTTAAGCACCTATTTTGTGTCTGTCTTAAAGGAAGTTGTGGATTGTGAGACACAGAAATGATAGTACATTTCAGATGTGGAGCAAAACCGTATGAAGGCATGGCAGTATGGAGTAGGGAAAAAGGAGCTTATGAAAAATATCATCCATTTTCTTAGTGAAATAGAAGTCGTCTACTTGGTGGGAGAATGGAAAGTGTGAAAGATGAAAGAGCAAGAAGATAAAAATGATTTTTGTTCAGCAGTGAGATTATGTAAATCAGTGGGTAGTGGATTCATTTGACATAATTGCATGAGTTCTATTGGTGTTCAGTAGTATATGAATAGAAGTAGAGAAGGCAGACTGGTGAAAGTAACCTGTCATTGGTGTTTGGTAAATCTTGTTGCCAGGGATTCAAGGGCATTAGAGAATATAGAGATTAATTGGATCAACTCAACCATTAAGAGTACAGAGCCAAATTTAAGGTCAGAGACAATGTGATGGACCAGGAAAATAGGAAATGGTCATGGTCATGGGGAGGATAAAGGGTAAGTACAGGCACAATGAGACAGGTATAAAAAGATAAATTATGATCAGAGCGATCAGTTTCAGAATTCAGGATTATGGAGATGAATAGTTATGTATAACGTTGAGATTTGTTTTTATCTTAAATTAATTGACTGTCTGAATTTTCTTTTAGCCAAGACATTCCTTTTTTTTTTTTTTTTTTTTTTTTTTGCATCTTCCAGGAAAGAAACATTTTTCACAGTCAGAGTCTTGAAGGAGTTTTTCTGTGAGTTGACTTTGGCTCATCTTTTTATAATCTTTTGAGAAGAAAAAAAAAGATAAATGTGGATTGTACAGATTTGGGAGACGAATTTAGATAGTATAGAGAAGAGTCATTGGAGCTCATCAACACAGTTGTGATTGGAATATTCTGGATGGAAAAGTAACATTGATTATAGAAGATTGAGCAGATACTTTCCATTTTTTCTGCCTAGATTCAGCAGGGTTTCTCATGATTGTTCAGGTTAGCAGTATCTAGTCAAATCATAGCCTTTTGCTGTTATATCAAGTTTTGGAAGCACAATACAATATAACAGCCTAGAATCCAGATTCCACATGATCTTTCTGGGTGTGAAGTGAGGTAAGGTCATCTGAATTGAGGGAATATGAGTGAAGAGTTAGAACATCTTACTTGAGGGGATGTAATTGAAGAGGTATGGCATCTAGATTGAGGGTAGAGTTGGGACATCTGAAATGATAATCTGGGCCTTCTTGGCATTTAAATAGGATTTCAGGATTTGTAACAGGGAGGATTGAGTTAGGCAATAAATTTCTTGATCAGTAATAGAGAGCATCTTAGGCACTGATAGATTTCTTAACAGGGATATGGATTGAGTGATACTAGATTTGGAGTGAACCTTAAAGGAGGAGAGACAGCTGAATGATGGCAGTAGAAAGAGGCCTAAGAAACAGTAATATGCCTTTGGGAGTAATATTGCCAGACCTTTGTTTTTAGAATATCATGAATTTGTCTACTTTGTGGAGATTGAAAAAAGAGAGATAGGCCTTGGTAGAGTTGATGAGGACCTGAATTATGGTGATGGTTTTGTGTGTGTGAGTGGAGAGATGTGAGTGATTTTGTGGAGGCAATTAATGTGGGAACAAGGGAAAGAGAAGAGTCAAATGACCTGTAAAACTGCAAGGATAGTTTACTTCACAAACAAAATGGCAAGTTTGAGGAGGAAGGAGGAGGGCTTAGATTATCTCTAAAGTCTTTTACAGCTCTTTGTAGTATGACTATGATGGCTATCAAGTTGTATTGTTGTGGGAAAAATTAATTTGTAAGCAATTAAACTTTTTCACACATACTGCTTTTTAGTTTTGTTATCTTCATTTTCACTTTATCCATTTGATTTTTTAAAAAATCCAAATGTATCCATGTGACCTTTGGCAATTCACTTTACCTTCCTGAGCCTCAATTTCCACATTTGTAAAATGATTGTGGTAAACATCATGGCTCTAGATTTATGATTCTTTAATTTTACATTAATCTCTTCATCATTATCCATTTGACCCTCTGTTTTAGTCTTAAGATCATTTTTAGGCCTGCCTCACACAGTGTTAAGTAAACTTCAGTTTTGCATCATGTGAAAATTCAATAAGCATGCTACATTTTTGCTTTCATCCAAGTCATTGATAAAAATATTAAACAGCACAGGGCTGGGCAGATTCCTCAGGCACTTTACTAGAGACCTCCTTCTAAGGTAACATTGACCTTTAATGACTTTTTTTGTGCGTAGTCATTCAACCAGTTCTGATTCCATCTAATTGATTATACGAATACATAGGACACATTTTTCCATCTTTTCCACAAGAACTGCAGAAGAAACTTTTATTAAATGCTTTGCTAAAATCCAGGTAAATTGGCAGTATGGTGTCATTGTCTGTTATATATCTAGTCCTTTGATTTTATATCATATTTCTGGATTTACTAATTTTGTAACACTTTTGAAAGAAGAAATAAGGTTAGTTTTGCATGACCTGTTTGTGAAAAAACTTTATTATAATTTTTTTATGTTACCTACATTTCCTAATCAAATACGCAGATGACATAAAACATTAAAGAGCATTTCACACACTGGATAAAAGAATCGTAATCTAAAAGAGCATGACACACTACAGTATTGGACTGAATCTAATAAGTCATAAGGATAATTGTAGAGTTTTGCATTTGTGTAAAACAACAAACCAGACTGCACCCTTATGAAATAAGGAGGACATTGTTAAATAGCACTTTGGAAAAGATACTGATGTTTTAGGGGCTTGCCAACTTAAGAGTTATCAGTATGATAGGGAAGTTGAAAAATCTAATTAAGAAGTGTAGCTTCCAGGAAAAGGCTGTGATTGTCCTATATTCTATCCTAGTAAGAACACATCTGGAATGTTGTGTTCAGTTTGTGATAACTGTGGTTTAGGGAGGACATTGATAAACTGGACGAAAGAGAGCCCAGAATCCATGCCATCTGAGGACTGATATTTATTTCATACACAAGAAAACTCAGAGGATACAGGATAACTGTATTTAAGAATCTGAAGTGATGTTATTTTCAATAGACTTGTTGAGGGCCAGGATTTTCATTTTTATTTTTGCATCCCTAGCACCTAGCACAGCATCTAGCACATAATCAATAGGTACAGAATTAGAAATAATGAGTGGAACGTTGAAAAAAGCACATTTATGCTTGATGATGTTAGAAAAAAATTTAATTGATTCTATGAACTTTATTCTGAATTGTATTTTAATGAGTACTTGCTATAATCATTTCTTAAAATCTAAGCTTATGAATTAGACAAGGAAAATCAGGAGCAATGGCTATCTTCAGATTAAGGATTATTTTATGTAGTTAAAGTCTTTGTTATGATAACTTTAATATTCAAAATATAAATGTATGCAAATTGTCTTTCCATGGAGATTTTTTTTGTCCTTTATAAGGAAAAGCTAACAATTAATTAAAGCTCTCTAAAAGTGAAATGGGTTATATCATGTAGTACTTTACCTTTATTGAAACCCTTATCCTCATAGACCTTAGAATCTTTTTATTTTTTTAAGTCTTAATATTTTCTTTTTTCCATGCAAAAATAGTTTTCACTTTACTTTTTTATAATTTCAAGTTCCAAATTCTATCCCATCCTCTCTCTCTTCCCCCCTCATTGAGAAGGCAAGCAATTTGATAAAAGTTATACATGTGCAGTCATGCAAAACATATTTCCATATTAGTCATATTGTTAAAGAAAACTGACTTTAAAAAACCCCTAGAAAAATAAAGTGAAAAAAAGAAAACCAGTATGCTTCAATCTGCAGATTCCATAAGTTCTTTCTCTGGAGGCAGGTAGGACTTTAGAGTCTTAAGCCTTAGTCTGCTTTTGAGGTGTAATGGAGGTAAGAGGCATTTCAGACTGAGAGAAAAATGGACTTGTGAATCAGATATTAACATTTTTTTTTCTGCAGAGGTAGGACTTATTATGGGGAAATTATTTTTGTTTGGTAATAGTGAGAAATAAGGTTGAGTAATGGTAGAAATGAAATCAGATTATGGATCAACTTGAGAGCTAGAGGACTAGTTGACAAAGTAGGAGATAGGGAACCATTAAAGGTTTGGAATTAGGTTTGGGATGATTGTTGAGTAGCCAGCTGGAATTATTCATGTTTTATTCAGAAATATTATTATTTTAGTGTGTTGTAAAACTGCATTTCAACTTGAACTATTCTTCTAACATGGTTGTTGTTATATCAGATATTTATAATATGTATAAAATATTTATATTTATAATATTTATACTACACATAAAATTTATATATAATATTTATAAAATGCTTAGCATAGTGCCTAGTACACTGTAGGTAATTAGCAGATGCTTGTTTCCTTTCTTCCTCCTGGATAATCTCTTCTCTCTAGGTCTTCCTGACATTGTTCTCTTGTGGTCCACTTCCTACCTACATATTGCTTCGTAGTCTCCTTTTCTGGGTCATCATTCATATCATGCCCCATAACTGTGAGTGTTTCCACAGTTGACTTTCCTGTAGATAGTTTCCTCCTTCCTTCAGGATCAAACATAAAATCCTCTAACTTTTAAAGCCTTTGGCAACCTGGCTTCTTCCTACTTTTCGAGTCTTCTTACATTTTTCCCCTCTGTGTACTCTGTGATCCAGCTATACTGGCCCTCTTGGTGTTTTTCACAAATGAACCCTCATCTGTTCTCTCCACACCCATTCTTTCTCTTGGTAACCTCATCAGATTCTCTGGGTTTAATCATTGTCTCTATGAAGCTGGCTCCTAAATATTCAACTCTAGTATCACCTCACCAAGGGTGCTTTGGGTATCTTGAAATGGATGTCCAGTAGATATCTCAAAGTTATGATGTTCATCTTCACTTCTGTCTTCTTGCCTCCTATCCCATCTTATCCTTCTTCTGAATTTCCTTACTTCTGTCCAGGTCACTACCATTCTTTCAGTCGCTCATGTTTATAACCTCATTGTTATTATTCATCAGTGGCCAAATCCTGTTTCTGTGTCCCATTTTTTATATATCTGTTCCTTTCTCTTTAAATAAGAAGTTGCAATATTTATATTTCTACCTTTTTGAACTGTGGCTTTTATATCTTGCAAAATAACTGTTGTCATCTCTCTGTTCTTGCTCCCATTTTGCTTTCCCAAAGTTTGAATTTGCTTTCTATATTTTTTGGTATGTATCTGTGTACATGTTTTACTCCTGTAGAATGTGAGCTCATTGACTGCAGGTACTGTTTCATTTTTCTTTAGTATCTTCAGCACCTAGCATAGAGGGTCATAAAGGGGGCTGAAGGAGCCAGGAGGTATAAGTGAGGTGAAAGAATATTCCAGGCATGGAATTCACAGCCAGTGAAAAGTCATAGAGTCAGGATGAAGTGTTTTGTGAGAAATAGCAAGAAAGCAGATGTTGTTCAATCATAAAATATGTGGAGGGGGAAGTATAGTGTAAGAACACTGAAAAGGTGGGGAGGGGCCATGATATGAAAGACTTTAAAAGATGAAGAAGATTTTATATTTGATCCTAGATTTAAGGGGAAGCCATTGTAGCTTATTGAGTAGGGACATGACATGGTTACAACTGTACTTTAGAAAGATCACTTTTGCCACTGAGTGGGAATGGGGAGAGAGTCAAAAATAAAATATTTCTTTCTCTGCAAACTATCCCTTCCTACCCTTTTATTGTCCAGGGCACCACTATCTTCCCAGTCATCTTTGATTCTTCCCTTGAATTCAATCCACATGTCTAGTTTCATGCTAAGTCATGCTTTTTCTTCTTTTATAACATCTCTAGTATCCCTTTCTCCACTCACACAGTCCACCACCCAGGTAAAGCCTCTCATTATTTCATATCTGGATTATTGTTGTAGTCATTTGGTTAGTTTTTCTACCTCAAGTCTATCCCCTCTCTAGTCCATCCTCCATTCAGCCATCAAAGTGATTTTCCTATTACCTTCAGGATCAAATACAATTTTCCATTCTGCTTACATTTTGTTCCCCTAATTTTTCTCTATGTTCAGTTGTACTGTCCTTGCTGATCCTCACATAAGACATCAACTGATTCCCTCAATTGTACTGGTTATTCCTCATGCCTGAAGTGTTTTTCCTCCTCACCTCCACCTTCTGGCTTCTCTGATTTCCTTAGGCACTCAGTTTATAGCCATCCTTCTCCAAAAGGCCTTTCCTATTTACGTTTCTCCCTTCCCTTTGTGATTACCTCCCACTTATACTATGTGTATCTTGTATGTATATATTTACTTTGACAGCTGTCTTTCAAATTTGAATGTGAGCTCCTTGAAGGCAAGGGCTATGTGTTTGTATTTTTTTATATTTCCAGAGCTTAGTACAGTGCCTGACACATAGTAAATGCTTAATCAGTATTTGTTGATTGAATAATCGATATACTAGGATCTCTGCCAAGTGCTGGAGATTAAAAGAAAGCAAAAACTGTTCATATACACAAGGAGCTCACATTCTGGGGGGCTTGAGGAAGCCAACATGTCAATAACTAGTTATATAGAAACTATCTAGAGTAACTGGAAGTTAATTTGAAAAGGAAGGCACTGGTGGCTAAGTTGAGGGGCAAGGGGATTGGGAGGATTAGGAAAGTCATCCTGTAGAAAATGAGATTTGAACTGAGTATCCAAGGATACTAGAGAAGGTAGGAGGTGGAAATGAGGATGGGTGAAAGCATTCAATAACATTGAAATTTGCAGACCAGAGATGTGAATTACCCTAGACACATGGGTTTTCCTCCCTCACGTGTTTCCCATTTAGGTGGTGCAGTGAATAGGATTCTGGGCCTGGAATTGAGAAGACCTAAGTTCAAACTCAACTTCAAACACTTCCTAGTTGTGTGACCTTGGGCAAGTCACTTCCCCTCTGTCTCACTCAAGTTTGTCCATTGTAAAATGAGGGCAATAATAGCTCCCACCTCTCAAGGTTGTTGTGAGAATCAAAATGAAGTAATATTTGTAAAGTACTTATTAGCACAGGACCTGGCACATGGGTATTTAATAAATACCTATTTTCCTTCCTGCCCCCTGATTCCTGAAAATATCTCTACTCTTCACCATAGAAATATTAAGTACATTGGTGGGAGAGAGTGATCTAGGTTTATATGTATGTTATGATAGATTTTATTATTTATGCATTGCTCTAATGTATGTGTAGCTATATTATTTCTTAATGTTTTGTTCCCTTATTGTAAAATTAATGGTTATGTTTAAGATCTAAATCTGTTGTGTAAATAGCATGCACAGTATACATGTGTTGCCTTGTGAATACCTTGTTGTATAGATAGAACATACATTGGATGGGGGCTTAAAATTTAATCAGGGGAAGTGTATTTCCTTTCAATAGATGAATTCTAGGATCCTGCGTATTTGAATGAATCTGCATAGTTCTGGTTTATCTCTGAGAACTTATGTTTGACATACCCCATGAAATGAATTAGATAAATCTGGTGTGACATTTATGTAGGTGTTTATATTATCCCTACTTTGTAGATCTATTTTGTAGACCCTCTATGGTAATATTACATTTAAAAAAATTTACATAATCATGAGGGATAGCTATGTGTAAAGAAAAGCATGGAGTTTATAATTATTATTATTTTACATACAACTGGGAAATAAGATATACAGGCACTGGGGCATAGAGATCCATCTTGTCCTACTGGAAAGTCGGAGAGGGGATGGAGGAGGATATAGGAGAGCAGATTGGGAGAGTGGGGTATACATTGGAATCACTGTTTTGGGGTCGTGGGCAGGGGAAAGACAGGGAGAAAATTTGTAACTCAAAATCTTGTGGAAATGAATGATGTAAACTAAAAATAAACATAAAATTTAAGAAAGCATGGAGTTGAGAGATGGAGCATTACATTTGGTGAATGGCAAGTTGGTTAGTGTAGTTTGGAAGTAAAGTATAAGAAGAATAAAAAGTAAGGAAGAAAACAGACTGGGGAAGGCTTTAAAGGCTAGAGAATTTTATATTTGATCCTAGAAGTAAAATTGAGGCATATACAGACCCGTACTTTATGATGATCACTTTGGCAGCCGAGTGAAGGATGGATTGGAATAAATTTGAGCTAATGAGATCAACCATCAGGCTGCTGCCATAGTCTGAGGTGAGAGGTGATAAGGGCCTGCTCTAAAGTTATGTCTCTATCAGTGGAAAGAGAAGATATGGAGAGGTGTTGTAAGGTAGATATGACAAGGTTTGATAACATATTGGATATGTAGGCTGAGTTCAAGTGAGAAATTGAGTACTTACAGACTCAAGGAGGGTCTCAGTTTCTGGCCTTGGTTGAAATTGTATATAACCTGTCAGAATGAGGGCATCTCGGCCAAATCAGTAATCATGTTGGATGGTTGTTCAAAGAGGATTTATTCCTCTACTAAAGTAAAGGTGCCACTAAAGTTTTGGTATTTGAGCAGGAGATCTTTGTGGGTGTGATGTGTTAACTTATAGTTTTATAATTATACATGTAGCAGTATAAATTGTAGTAGGTAGATCATGTAGCTGGGTGGCACAGTGGATAAGGTGCTGAGCCTGGAGTCTGAAAGACTCATGTTTCTGAGTTCCAATTTGTCCTTAGACGTGTTATAGCTGTGTGATCTTGGGCAAGTTACTTAACCCTATTTGCCTCAGTTTCCTCATCTATAAAAAGAGCTGAAGAAGGAATGGCAGACCACTCCAGTACCTTTGCCACGAAAACCCCAAAAGCAATGTAATAGGAGATGACCGGGGGAGGGGGTTACATTAGGAAATAGAAGTTATATAAGAACAAAATCTATAAATAACAAAAATGTAAAGAAAAATATCTACCTATCAGTAATCAGTATCAGTTAAAGAGATTGGCCAGTTATTAAATAGTTTGCATAAAAAATTTCCATATTACAGTACTCATTCATCAAGGTACTTAACTGAGGCTTTTGTTCCATACTCAATCCTGGCCTGCTTCACTCATAATGGCTTACCTCACTCTAAACCATCAAGTACACCTCAGGGAACATAAACTTATGACTTGCCCCAGACAAGAAGACCTGATGTCTACTTCAGAGGTGTCCATATTACTTCTAGGCCGTTTGTCTTAATGGTAAGTTGTCCAGGCAATAGGAAAAAATTTCATAAGACAGAACCTCCCAAAAGGAGCAGAACCTTCTTAGGTTTTAGAAGTCCCCATTTCTCTACCAGTTCACTTTTCTAGAAGCTCATAGATAATGTCAGTTGCTTGTCTGAAATCTTGCTAATTTAGAGGCCTGTAAGACCTTCCTTTATTTAAAAGCATAGGAATATAAGTGCTTTAATATAGTGAATAGTATGTACCTAAAACCAAAAGCTAACATTATCTGTGATGGAGAAATATGAGAAGCTTTTTCAGTAAAATCAGGGTAAAGCAAGAATGTCCACTGTCATTACTGCTATTGGATACAGTCTTAGAAATGCTAGTTTTTACAGTAAGACAAGAAAAGGAAGTTGAAAAAATAAGTAGAGACAAAGAAGAAATAGAACTAATTGTTTGAAAATGGTATGATGGTTTATTTGCAGAATTCTAGACATTCAGTTTGAAAGTAATTAAAATAATGAATAACTTGAAAAGAATAGCAGGATGTAAAATATACATATAAAAATCTTTAGCTTTTTTGTATATTATCAATAAAAGATAATAGAAAGAAACTAAAAATAGTCCATTCAGAATAGGTACAAGTATAGAATATCTGACAATGTACCTACCAAAATATATATGGAGATTATGTAATTAAAACTGTAAAATTCTTTATTGAAATAAATACTTAGATTAACAGGTTATGGTTGGATCTTAAAATATTAAACATTATAATATCACATAATTTATAGATTCAGTGCCAATCAAAATTACTAGATGAATATTTGATACTAAACAAAATAACAAAATCAATCTAGAGAACCAGAAAGTCAAGAATTTCAAGGGAACTAATAAAAAAGTCTGAGGAAGGTGGGGCACTGTCTCCTAGGCCCCAGAAGCAGAGAACAAATTTAAAAGCCAGAAAAAAGGCAACAATATGAGCAAAAAGAATCAAAGAAAAGTAATGACCATAGAGAAGTATCTTGGTGACAGGGAATATCAAAACACAAATTCAGGAGAGGACATCATTGTTAATATACCCACATCTGATACCTTAAAAGGGAATATAAACTGGTCTCAAGCCCCAAAAACTTTCTTGGAATGGCTCAAGAAGTATTTTAAAAGTCAAATAAGAGAGGTAGATGAAAAAAATTGAACAAATCCTTTAAAAATACAATTGACAAAATGAAAGAAAAGTACACTGAAGAAAACTCCTTAAAAAATAGAATTGGCCAAATGGAAAAGGAGGTATAAAAGGTAACTGAAGAAAACAATTCATTAATAATTAGAATTGGGGAAGTAGAAACTAATGACTCTATGAAACATTGAGAATCAGTCAAACAAAATCAAAAAAATAGAAGAAAACGTAAAATACCTTGTTAAAAGAAGCAACTATAAAATAGATCTAGGAGAGATAATTTAAGAATTATTGGTCTACCTGAGAATCATGGTGAAAAAAAAAAAGAGGCTGGACAATATCTTTCAAGAAATCATTAAGGAAAACTGCCCTGAGATTCTAGAACCAGAGGGTAAAATAGTCATCAAAAGAATTCGCCTCCTGAAAGAGATCCCAAGTTGAAAATGCCAAGGAATATTATAGCCAAATTCCAGAATTAGCATATCAAAGAGAAAATACTGCAAGCAGCCAGAAGGAAATAATTGAAATATCTTGGACTCACGGTTAGGATTACACAGGTACTTGCAGCTTCTACATTAAAAGATCAGAGGGCTATTCTGTCAGGCAAAGGAGCTTGGATTACAACCAAGGATCAACTACTCAGCGAAACTGAGCATAATATTTCAGGGGAGAATGTGGACATTCAGTGAAATAGGGAATATCCAGACTTTCCTGATGGAAAAGACCAGAGCTCAATGGAAAATTTGATCTTCAAATACAAGACTCAGAAGAGGCATAAAAAGGTAAACAGGAAAGGGGAAAAAAAAAACAAAACCAAACATGTTATTCAGTAAGGACAAATTGTTTACATCCCTACATAGGAAGATGATATAACTTTTGAACTGTATGTATATTACATCATATAGAAGGGAAATATATAGACAGGGGGTGGCTTTAAGTTTATTTTGATGTGATGATTAAAACCTAATTAAGTATTGAAAAATGATTGTAATGGGAGAAGAGAAAAGGAGGAGGCAGAAAAGGGTAAATTACATCACATGAAGAGGCACAAATATCTATTATACTAGAGGGAAAGAAGGGAGGGAGTATTGTTTGAACTTTACTTTCATTGAATTTGGCTCAAGGAGGGAATAACATACTCAGGTATAGAAATCTAATTTGCCTTGTAGGCAGTTGGAGGGGAAAGGGAAAAGAAAAAGGAGGGAGGAATAGAAGGGAAGAGGGGAGGAAAAATGGAGGGAGCCTAATAGAAGGGAGGGCAGATTGAAGGAGGAGGTAGTCAGAAGCAAAACTCTAGTGAGGAGGGAAAGGGAAAAAGGAGAAAGAAAAACATAAACAGGATGGAGAGAAAGACACAGATAGTAATCATAACTGTGAATGTGAATGGGATAAACTCTCCCATAAAATGGAAGTAGATAGCAGAATGGATTAAAAATCATAATCCTACAATATGTTGTTTACAGGAAACACCTTTGAAACAGGGATATACACAGGGTAAAGGTAAAAGGCTGGAGTAGGATATATTATGCTTCAGTTGAAGTAGAAAAAGCAGGGGTAGCAGTTTTGACCTCAAACAAAGGAAAAATAGATCTAATTAAAAGAGATAACATAGGAAGCTATATCCTGCTAAAAGGCACCATAGACAATGAAGCAATATCATTACTGAACATATGCACCAAGTGATATAGTATCCAGATTCTTAGAGAAGTTAAGGGAGTTACAAGAAGTAATTGACAGCAAAACTATACTAGTGGGAGACCTCAACCTCCCCCTCTCTGAGCTGGATAAATCTAACCACAAAATAAACAAGAAAGAAGTTAAGGAGGTGAGTAGAATTTTAGAATTTTAGACCTGGAGAAAACTGAATGGGGATAGAAAGGAATATACATTTTTCTTGGCAGTATATGTCACCTACACAAAAATTGACCATGTACTAGGGCATAAAAACCTCACAATTCAATGCAGAAAGGCAGATATATTCATTCCTTTTCAGCTCATGATGCAATAAAAATTATATGTAATAAAGGGCCATGGAAAGACAGACTAAAAATTAATTGGAAACTAAATAATCTAATCCTAAAGAAGGAGTAGATCAAACAACAAAACAGAAACAATCAGTAACTTCATCCAAGAGAATGACAATAATGAGATAATACACCAAAACTTAAGGGATGCAGCAAAAACATTTCTTTGGGGGTCGTTTTATATCTCTAAGTGCTTATATGACTAAAATAGAGAAAGAGGAGATCAGTGAATTGGGCATGCAACTAAAAAAGCTAGAAAAAGAACAAATTAAAAATCCCCAACTAAATACCATATTAGAAATTCTGAAAACCAAAGGAGAGATTAACAAGATTGAAATTAAGAAAGCTGTTGAACTAATAAATAAAACTAAGAGCTGATTTTATGAAAAAGCCAATAAAATAGAAAAACCTTTGGTTAATTTGATTAAAAAAGTAAGAAGGAAACCAAATTACCAGTATCAAAAATGAAGTTGAATTAACCACTAATGAAGACAAAATGAAAACAATAATTATGAAATATTTTGCTGAACTGTATGCCCATAAATTTGACAATCCTAGTGAAAAGGATGGACATTAAAAAAAATATAAATTGCCTAGATTAACAGAAGAGGAAGTAAAATACTTAAATAACCCCATCTAAGAAAAAGAAATGGAACAAACCTTCAAATGAACTTCTTAGGAAAAAATCTCCAGTGCCAGATGGATTTACAAGTGAATTCTATCAAATATTTAAACAGCAATTAATTCCAATATTATAGATTATTTGGGAAAATAGACAAAGGAGTTCTACCAGATTCTTTTTATGATACAGATATGGTACTGATACCTATACTGAGAAGATTCAAAACAGCAAAAGAAAATTATAGACCAATTTCACTAATGAATATAGATGCAAACATTTTAAATAAAATATTAGCAAAAAGATTACAGCAAGAATTAATATTCTTATCACAAGAGTAATACACTATTTATTCCAGGAATGCAGGGCTGGTTCAGTATTAGGAAAACTATCAGCATAATTGATTATATCAACAACAAAAGTAACAGAAACCTTATGATTATCTCAATAGATACAGAGAAAGCTTTTGACAAAATACAACACCCATTCCTATAACTAGATGGGTACTCATGAATTGAGGAATGTCTGAACAAATTGTTGTATGTGAATATAATGGAATATTATTGAGTTATAGGAAATAATGAAAGGTTTGGATTGAGAGAAACTTGAAAAGACTGGCACGAATTTATTTAAAGTCAAATGAGAAGAACCAGGAGAATATTTTATACATTTTACAGCATAGTAAATGAAAACTGTGATAGGAACCCGCATTGATGTAGTGACCATTCATGATCTCAATAGACTCTCTTTATGCCTTTTCATTTTGACAGAGATTAGGTAGATTAAAAAGTAGAATGACTTGTATATTTTCTGACATTGCAATATGTATATAAACTGACTAATTATTCTTATTTGTTCAAAGGAAGACTTTTGTTTGAGGAGAGAGGAATTTAATCAGAAATCAGGACTTGTAGTGATTTGTGATGCCAAACAAAAAAGGAGTACAAGAACGAAAAGCACACCAATGAACTGTTTTAAAAAAGCGCAGAAGGACATGGGAAAGATCAGAATGGGATCTTCCTCAGGGTAGTGTGTTGATTCTACTAAACTAAATTTATTACATGCTTTTAAAAAACTAAAGTATACTTAATAGAGATTCACTATTTTATATATAATCTTTTTGTTTTATGTGTATGGAAATGTAAATATTTGCTTATGTTTTCAGGTTCATAGTGACAAAATTTTAAGAAAATTTTAAAAATGAGCAGAGTTGAGAGTGATTAAGGAGTAGAGGAAAGAGTTAGCAAATATGAGATTTGGGAAAGGGAAGAGAAACCATTATTCATTAGAGAGAAACCAGGTGCAGAAGGGCCTGGAGAAAGAAATATGTAGAACAGGAAAAAAAAACCAAGAGATCATGGAACAGAGGGTAGGATAGAGAGAAGCAAAGAAGAAATTATAATAAGAGACAAAGAAAAAAAAGTGAAAAGATCCAACAGTTCAGATGACCATATCCAATTGTACCTGTAGTTTTACAGTTGCTGATACCTCTTTGAACGAAACTTTAAGTTCAAGGAGTTAATATTTTAGTGACTTAGTAAAATACAATTTTTTTTTGTAGATTTTTGGAACACTCAACTCATTGGCAATCATTTAAAACATTGTGGTAAGTTTTTTTTTACCCTTTGTCCCAAATGTGATCCTTGTTTAAATGAACTTTTTGCCCCCAATTCAATGAGCTATTATTTGTTAATGCAAAGATTAGTGCCTGTTGGTTTAGAAATAAAACATGTGGGGCAGAACCAAGATGGCAGTGTAGAAGCAGGAGAATACCATTATCTCCCTCCATAACCACCTCAAATACCTACAAAATATGACTTTAAACAAACTTTGAGCTATGGAACCCACAAAGTGACAGAAACAAATCTCCCACTGAAGGCAGCCTGGCAGGCTGGCAGGAAGGGTCCATCACAACAAGCTGAGAGCTGAGCCCAGCTCCTCCTGAGTCCATGGTTTTAGCCCCAGGGTGCTCCTGACCAGCCAAGGCTGGAGGGACTTCAGGAAATTGGATCACCAGCAGCTGTGCCTGTTTTCAGAATAATCAACCCATAAATGCCAAAGGCAGAGTAAAAGGTCATCATGGACTTTGGGAACAGAGGGTCTGAGAGTGTGGTCTGGCCTCTGCCTCCATAGGGAGAAGTGGCTGAGACATGGTGGCTGCTTCAGAGCTCTTGGCCTGCAGATTGTAAGGGTACCAACCAACTAGTCTGAGGCATAATTGCTCTTGTTTTAACCAGCTTGGATCTGGATTGCTGTCTTGGGTGGAGGTTCTGGAGTACGTTACCAGGTGTCAGAGCCTGTGGAGGCTTCAGAGAAGGCACCAAACTAATGGTTCTGGCAGCTGTGAAAACCCCAGTTATTTTGGACAAAGTTCTCCTCTCTGGAAGCAGAGTTCTACTGTGGCAAAAAGCTCAAAAGTCAAGTAATTGAGTGGCAACATGAGCAAGCAAAGGAAGCAAAGCAAGCACAGCAATCCAACTTTTTGGATTCCTTTTTGAGGGACAAAAAAGATCAAAGCATGGAACAGCAAGAAGACAACAAAGTCAGAACTCCTGCACCAAAAGCTTCCAAGAAAAATATGAATTGGTTACAGGCCATAGAGGAGCTTAAGAAGGATTTTGAAAACCCAATAAGAGGAGTGGAGGAAAAATTGGGAAGAGAAATGAGAATGATGCAAGAAAATTATGAAATGAGAGTTAACAACCTGACTGAGGAAAATAACACCTTAAAAAATAGACTAACTCAAATGGCAAAAGAGGCTCAAAAAGCCAATGAGGAGAAGAATGCCTTAAAAACCCGAATTTGCCAGATGGAAAAGCATCTCAAAAGCTCACTGAAGAGAATCATATAATGCAGAAAACCAATATTTTCAAAAGTAATGAAGCATATTCATTTGTAGTGGTTTTTTTTTTACTAAAAATAATATGTATATATATTTACAATGATGTTTGAATGGAACAAAAATATTACCTTTAATAAAATGACAATCATCTTTAAAAAAAAGAAAACATGTAAAACCAAAAATCTGCGACCTTTTAAAGGACAAAGTATAATTTGGAACATTAATTTTTTTTCAGTTTGATTTTAATCTTTACTGTTAGGGTCTGATTGCTAATTTCATGTAACATAACATGTCTCACAAATTTTACAGGCAGTAGCTTCTATTTCTATCAAGTCCAGTAAGACTAGTTGAAGTATAAAAAAAGAACATAAAACTTACCTCTTCAACATACTTAATGATCTCTAGTTTTCCTTATAAATTTTAGGAATATTTTTTGGGAAAGGCTTACACTTTTCTATATCTCATTCTATTAAAAATGCATGTATCTTCTTTTGGCTTGAAGAAAAAATGTTTCAAACGCGAATTCACCTAAATTATTAGCTATACATTGAATAATAGTTGATGAATTTGAATGATGTGCATAATACACTGGAATACCATTTAAACATTTAAAAATTAATTTCACTTCTTTCCTAAAATACTTTTAAAATAGCATGTTTTGAAACTACTTGTCAAATCAACTGCCATGTTATTTTCTTAATTTCAGGTTCCTTTTACTACTTCATCAGAGAATAAAGTAATCTGATAAGAAAACACTAAGATCCCGCAATGAGAGGTGTAGGAACAACTAGGTAGGTTTTGTGTGATAATAATATGGTCTTCATTTTTAGTGAATTTCAGCATTAACGCTAGAGTGGTGTCTTAGGCCAGGATTCTTTCAACTGCTTTAAAATTTAGATGATTGTCAGGTATACTACCTTATCTTAATATAATAAAAATTTATGTCTCAGAGGAAATAAATGCGCTAAAGCATTGTGAGTAAAATAAACTTTTTCATCATTTTAATCAGACTTTTAGAGTTGGAAATGTCCTTGGAATTTTTCTAGAACCTTAGAAGCTATCTAGCCCAACTAACTCAGTTTACAAATGAGGAAATTGATGCCTAGGAAATCTATAACTTGTCTAAGGTCATTCAAGTAAATAAACATCAGAGGCAGGGTTTGAGCCCATGTCATCTGAGTGAAGAATCAGCCATTGTAATATGCTACCTGTAAAGGTCATTTATGTAGATAATAGATGAGCAGGGACTAGAATTTAGAATGGATGTTTCCTGATTTCTGGTTCAGTGGTCTTACTGTTATACCATAAGGCTACCTTATGGGAAAGAGCAAATTTATACTAGTTCAATTCTTATGTATTTGGATTCTGCCCTTCCCCAGTTTGTAACCAAGTGAAATAAATATTTCCCCAGTCCTGTTTTTGAACTCAGAATGAATTAATTTTTATTTAGTAAAATTTTATTGAGAGGCAGTATGCCATAGTGTATAGAAATCCAGTGTTGGAGTTGGGAAGACTTGCCTCGCAAATTACATCATATGGGTTTTTTGGATGACCTATTACCACAGATCAGATCCCATGAAAGAAATGTTTCTTATATCAATCACAGGTATAGACTGCTATGAATGTTAGCATCTTAACCTAGGACTCGGAGCAGGCACTCTAGAACAATACCCCGAAGTGGGCTTTAGAGTAACTGAAACAAAACTCATTTGGTAGAGGCAAAGGAGTGGGCTGTGAGCTGTTACAATAGAGTAAATGGAAATTTTTTCTGCATGAACTATTATAGACATTGGGTAAACTCTGTACCTGTTGACCATTTTGCCTTAGATTTTAGGTTTCTCCCTTCCTTTCCCTCCCACACAAAACAGTTTACCCATGACCAAAAATTTTTTCATAACTTTTTTAAACTCATTTTTAATATTTTAATTAATTTATTTTTAGTTTTCAATATTCACTTTTATATATATTAACTTTTTTTGAGTTCTAAATTTTCCCTCCCTCCCCTCTCCAAGATGGCATCTGATATAGGCTATGCATGTACAATCATATTAATATATTTCCACATTACTTATGTTGTGAAAGAAGAATCAGAATAAAAAGGAAAAACCATAAGAAAGTAAAAAAAGAAGAGAAAATAATATGCTTCAATTTGCATTCAGCCTCCTTAGTTCTTTCTCTAAATGTGTATAGCATTTTCCATCATAAGTCTTTTGAAATTATCTTAGATCATTGTATTGCTGAGAGGTGCTGAATGTAACAAAGTCATTGAATAATGTCTTACGCATATTTTTTAGAGTAAAATTAAGTACATTGCAGTTTAACATAGACATCTTAATTATGCAATAAAAGTAAAATACATTTGTTTATAGATAAAATTCCTAGTTTTCATATTTGTAATGCATAAAAATAGTGACCTTAATAAAAGTGGATGGTCTTTTTTGAGGCATAATTTTTTAGAACATGGTGCTTGATAATTGTGTTTCAAGACGCTAGTCAAGTTTGATACTTTGTTCTTTTAGCTGCTGCTATAGCAGTAAACTCTTTAATACAAATAAGGTTAAGATGGCTAGCAAAATTTGTATCTCCTTGATTAAGAAGAACTCTTTATTAACCTGTAGTCAAAACATAATAAACTTTTCATGTTTAAATGCTTGTTTCATTGTAATGTCAGAAAATAAATTTAGCTGTTTGAGCAAGAATAAATTTATATTGGAGTGGAGCCAAGATGGTGGAGTAAAAGCAGGGAATTGTTTGAGCTCGCCCCTAAGACCCTCCAAATACCTGTAAAAAATGACTCTAAACAAATTCTAGTGCTGCAGAACCCACAAAATGAGAGAGTGAAGCACACCTCCAGCCCAAAATCCTGGAAGCCCCACAGGGAGGGTATATCACATTGGACTGGGAGTGGTACGCTTTCTAGCATGGTCTGTGCTGGATGCTATGAGACTGGAGCAGCCGTCACAGGACTAAATCACTGTCAGCGGTGGTGATTTCCAGATTTCTCAACCCACAAACACCAAGAACAGCATGAAAGGTCAATGGGGGAACTCTGTGGGACCAGGGTAAAAGAGGAGCACATTGTCTGCTCCAGCCCCAGGACGGTTGAGGTGGTTTTTGTGGTGGCAGCAGCAGCAGAGCCTGCTTTGGGTGCTCTGGGCCCTCAGATTTTGGGGGATCTAGGGGTTTATACTAATTCCGAGAAGCCTGGGCCAATATACCTGCTTCAACCCCCACCACCAACCATATGCCCACCGGAAGCAGAGTTCTGCCTTGACAGGGAGTTAGGAAATCAAATATTTGACTGGGCAGATGGATAAACAGCATAAAAAAAAGTCAGGCTATAAAATCTTACTTTGGTGACAAAGAAAAACAAAACACAACCAGAAGAAGACAGCAAAGTCAAAGCTCCTACATCAAAAGCCTTCAAGAAAAATTTAAATTGGTTGTAGGCCATGGAAGAGCTCAAAAACGATTTTGAAAATCAAGTAAGAGAAGTAGAGGAAAAATTGGGAAGAGGAATGAGAGTGATGCAAGAAAATCATGAAAAATGAGTCAACAGCCCACTAAAGGAGACCTTTAAAAATCCTGAAGACAATAACACCTTTAAAAATAGACTAAACCAAATAGCAAAAGAGGTCCAAAAAGCCAACGAGGAGAATAATGCCTTTAAAAACAGCATTGGACAAATGGAAAGGAGGTCCAAAAGCTCATTGAAGAAAAGAATTCTTTCAAAATTAGAGTGGAGCAAATGGCAGCTAATGACTTTATGAGAAATCAAGAAATTATAAAACAGAACCAAAAGAATGAAAAAATAGAAGACAATGTGAAATATCTCATTGGAATAACCATTGATCTAGAAAAGAGATCCAGGATAGATAATTTAAAAATTATTGGACCACCTGAAATCCATGATAAAAAAAAAGAGCCTAGACATCATCTTTCAAGAAATTATCAAGGAGGGGCGGCTAGGTGGCACAGTGAGTAAAGGGCCAGCCCGGGAATGGGGGAGACCTGAGTTCGGTTCTGGCCTCAGACTCAACACCCACACACACACACACACACACACAAAAACTAGCCTTGTAACCTTGGGCAAGTTACTTAACACCAGTTGCCCTCCAAAAGGCAAAAAAAAAAAAATTATCAAGGAAAACTGCCCTGATATTTTAGAACCACAGGATAAAATAGAAATTGTAAGAATCCATTTATCACCTCTTGAAACAGATCCCAAAAGAAAAGCTCCTAGGAATATTGTAGCCAAATCCCAGAGTTCCCAGATCAAGGAAAAAATATTGCAAGCAGCCAGAAAGAAATAATTCCAGTATTGTGGAAATCCAATCAGGATAACAAAAGACCTAGCAGTTTCTACATTAAGGGATCGAATGGCTTGGAATGTGATATTCTGAAGGTCAGAGGAGCTAGGATTAACACTAAGAATCACCTACCCAACTAAACTGAGTATAATACTTCTGGGGAAAAAATGGGAAAAAAAACTATTCAGTGAAATAGAGGACTTTGAAACATTCTTGCTGAAAAGACCAGAGCTGAATAGAAAATTTGACTTTTAAGTACAAGACTCAAGAGAAGCATGAAAAGGTAAACAGGAAAGAGAAATCATAAGGGACTTATTAAAGTTGAACTGTTTACATTCCTACATGGAAAGATGATATTTGTAACTCATGAGACTTTACTTAATATTAGGGTAGTTGGAGGATATAGATAGATGATAGATAGATAGATAGACAGACAGATAAGACAGGGTGAGTTGAGTTTGAAGGGATGATATCTAAAAAATAAAATTAAGGGATGATAAAGGAATATATTGGGAGAAAGAGAGAATGGGATAAATTATCTCACATAAAAGAGATAAGAAAAAGGTTTCATAATGGAGGGAAAGAGGGGGGAGGTGAGAGGGAATGAGTGAACCTTAGTCTCATTGCATGTGTCTTAAGGAGGGAATAGCATAACGCACTCAATTGGGTATCTTACCCCACAGGAAAGTAAAGGGGAAAAGAGAGAAGTGGGGGGTGTTAGAAGGGAGGGCAGATTCGGGGAGGGGGTAGTCAGAAACAAATACATTTTTGAAAAGGGAAAGGATTAAAGGAGAAAATATAATAAGTAGGGGGCAGAATAGGAAGGAGGGAAATATAGTTTGTCTTTTCATAACATGATTATTATGGAAAGTGTTTTGCATAACTATGCATATATAACCTGTATTGAATTGCTTGACTTCTCAGTAAGGGTGGGTGGGGAAGGAAGAAGGAAGAGAATTTGTAACTCAGTTTTCCAAAGAATGTATAAAATTGTTTTTACATGCAACTAGCAAATAAGATATACAGGCAATAGGGTAGAGAAATCTATCTTGCCCTACAAGAAAATAAGGGGAAGGGGTTAAGGTGAGGGGGGCGTTATAGAAGGGAGGTCAGGCTGGGGGAAGGGGTAATCAGAATGCACACCATCTTGGCAGAGATGGGGAAAAAACTTGGAAGTAAAATCTTATGGAAATGAATGCTGAAAACTAAAATTTGATAACAAATTATATATATATATGTATATATATATATACACACACACACACATATAAACTGTCTACTAAACATAAACTTAAGTAAAATAAAAAATAATAAATATTAAATTATTTGAAAATTATATTGTTCTCCATGTTAAATGAGTTAATTATCTATGTTTAGTAATATTTTCTCTAGTCTAGCTAAAATCGGCCATCTTACTGTTTCTTGCACTTGGCACTCCATTTCCCCTTTCCTTTGCAAAAGTTGTCATGTTTGCCTGCAATACACTAAATCCTGACCATTATCTTTTAGAATCCTTGGCTTTTTTCAAAATTTGCCTCAAAACCACCTCCAATTTCATGTCTTTTCTTGATTTCTCCCTCTGGCTGTCAGCCCTGTTCCCTTCTCCTTCCCCCTGAAAAAATTGCCTTAAATTTATTTTGTGTATGTTTTTCCCACCAATGGAATATAAACTTCTTGATGTTAGCAACCTTTATTTTTTGTCTTTGCATCCTCACCACACTAACAAATGCTTATTATTTAATTGATTGTAGAATATAACTTATGCACCAAGATTATTTAACTTATAATTTATATATTTTGTGAAATTCAAAAGAAGTAGAGTGTAACTTATTTATTTCATGATTCTATATTGACTGATAATAGTGGTTGCAGATTAAACTGCATCAAGAGTCAACATATGCTACAGTAATGTCTGTTAAAATGGTTAGCCATAGAGATTTAGCAAAGTCTTATCAAAGAAGCATTCTTTTACATGTAACTTTTATTTTACTTTTTGTTTACCAAGCATTAATTTTCTCTGCTCTCCCACACACATTTTTCCTTCTACCCCTGCCCCTTGGGAAAAGAAAGAAAAAACCCTGCAACATAGAGACACAAACAAGCAATGAAAATTCTCATATTAACCATGTCAAAAAGTCTATGCTTTTTCTTCATTTTGCATTCATCGCCTCTGTGTCATGAGATGGTTAACATGCTTTATCATCAGACTTTAGAAATCATGGTTGATCATTGGATTGTCATTGCTTCAGCTCCTTAATTTTAATCTGTGTGAATCATTGTATTTCAAGTGTGTTTCTTGTGAATGACAGATTTGTCAGATTTTGCTTTATAATCCATTTTACTGCCCTTTTACATTTTATGGGTAAATTCATACTGTTCATATTTAAACTGATGATTAATTGTATGTTTCCCTCTTTCATGTTTCCTTCCATTGTTTTATTAATTTTTTTTATATTTCTTATATATAAGAAGAGGATGATAAGAATGAATATGCTCAACACCATTGCTGTAGGTTTGGTGCAATCTGCATTTACTCTCCAGCATCTTTTGTCTCTTCTGCATCCACAGCATAATCATAGGTTCTTGTCCTTTTTTTTCCCTGTCTTTTAAATCTCTCTTCAAAGAGCCTTTATCTCTAGGCTCTTAAGGCTAATCTATACTTTTTTATTCCTTCCTTTCCCTTCTTTCCATCTCCTGTTTTCCTGTTGAATAAAGTATATTTTTATTTTCTTTGGGAGTGTGTGTGTGCTTAGTTGACCAATTTAGATGAGAATTGAGGTTGAAGTGTCATCTGCTCCAGTCATCCCTTCCTTCTTGTATATATGTTTTCTGAAATACTTATGTTCATTGATTATTAGCTCTATTTTTCTTCTCTATTTTTTCCTTTAGTGGATTACTTTTCCTCTTACTTTGCAGTTTTCTTTTAAGATCATCAGACCATAACAAAACTACAAGGCCCTCCATCTTATTAGATTTCCTCTTAAAACCCTTAATGATCAGACTCTAATGAGATACACATTATCTGCTCAGCCCCACATCCCTTCCAATGTCAGATATGTCAAAATGTATGGAGTTCAAGTAGAACCAAGGTGTTGGAGAGGAAACATTTTTTGTTATAAATTGTCTAGCATACTTCCAGAATGACCTACAAAACAAAGACCAAATTGTGATCAAAAAGCTAAGAAAAAGGCATAGTGAACAGCCTATTTTTCCTTTTCCAGCTCAGGGAAAATTAAGAAGACAGAGTGATTTGTAGATATTAAGTAGGAGTAGGGGTGGAGGTTGCTGGTTTGCTTTCAGTGGTGAGGACATTTCTTGTACCAACAGGCAAAATGAGGGCTGTCTGCTTTCTGCTCCACGTAACAAGATGCCCCTCTCAAGTTAAACTCAGTCACTTCTAATCTTATCACCATGGTGCTAACTCAAGCTTTGACTGATGCCAGTTCCCTCATTCTCCTTTTCCTTCTGTTTGGGGGGTCAAGTATTAAACTTCTTCCAGTGCCTTACTTTATAGAAGGCAGAGAGTGGACTTTTGCTCATTTCATTCTCCACCTACTTCTCTCCATGGTTTTGACTCCACTAAATAAGATACCACTTGGTTCCATTCTCCCTACCCCCTATCCCTGTGTCCTTTTGTGTGTTATTTCCTCCTATTAGATTGTGAGCAACTCCTTGAGAGGCAGGTACTATCTTTTTACTAATTGTGTACCCAGTGCTTAGCACAGTGCCTTGTACATAGTAGGTGCTTAATAAATGTTTATTGCATTGGCAAAGAGGAAAATGATAATTTGCTGAAAATAGGTTCATTAATGCACTGTTGGTTGAACTATGAATTCTGGAAAATAACTTGAAACTATGAGCCAGAAGTTCCTGAACTGTGCATACCCTTTGACTCAGCCATACCACTATACCTCAAAGAAAGATAAAGAGGTAAAGGATCTCTCTTTGGAAACTAAGGCTCTATCCTTCTATTGGGAAATGAATAAAGAAATTATGGTATATTATAAGAAATAACAAAATGAATAGTTTTAGAGGTAACTGGAAAGATTTCTATGAAATGATGCAGAGTAAAGTCAACAGGAGAACATGTGATAGTAACATATTGAAAGACAACTTAAAGACTTAAATGTGATAGGTAGAAGGATAAGCCATGGGTCTAGAAGACTGATTATGAAAATAAGCCACTCATCTCCTGCCAGAGAGGTGATAGGTGATGAATTCAAAACAGAAGAGGGAGATACACATTTGGAAATGGCCAGTGTGGGGATTTGTTTTTGCTCAATTGTGCAAGTTTATAGCAAGGGTTTTGTTTTGCTTCTTTAAAAAAAAAATTGTTCAATGGTGGAACAGTAGTGGGAGTGACAGATTAAGTTTAAAAAAGTTTTTTAAAATGAGGTCAGCCAACTAGATCTAGCAGGTGTTCAGAGAAGTATGTGGCACAAAGGATAGATTGCCTCAGTTGTAGTCAGGAAGACTTAATGAGTTCATTATTAAAGGAAACAGGGTTCCAAGAGGCAAAGGTTAAGAGGAACAGTATTCTAGACATGGGAAAGCCAGTGAAGTGTTGTGGGATGGAGATGGTGTGTCACTTATGAGGAACTGCAACAAGTCCAGTTTGACTGGAATAAAGAAAGTATATGAAAGGAAAAAATTGCATATTAAGTGTGGAAGATCAGATTGCAAAAAAGGTCTTTAAATGCCAAACAGGAGTTCCATCTCTATCTATCTGTTTGTCTCTCTGTCTATTTTCCATTTGTCTTCTTAGAAATGATAGTTGCTGGAGTTTATTGAGTAGGGACTTTACATTGCCAAGCCTCTATTTTAGGAAAACCATGTTGGCAATTGTATGGAGTCTGGGTTTTAATAGGTTGAGACTTGAGGCAGGGGTGACCAATTAGGAGTTATTTGCAGTAGTTCAGGTGAGATTGCTTGGATAAGGGTGGTAGTTTTGAGACTATAGAGAAAAGGAATGATTTAAGAGATACTAAGATGGTAGAAACAAGATTTGATAACTATGGAACATATGTGATAATTTCAAGGAATGAGTTGAAGCTGATACTGACTTTGTGTGTCTTGAGTTCCTGTAGTGCCCTTAAAAGAAATGGGGAAGTTTAGAAGAGGGATGAGTGGCAAGATAATGCATTCTGCTTTGGATATGTTGAATTTGTGATGACTACAAAGACTGGTTTGAAATGTCCAGTAGCCTTTTGGTGATTTGAAGATGGAGATCAGGAGAATTTGTGATAAGATGTGTGGATCTAAATCATTTGGATAAAGGTGAAAAATAAAGCAATGGAAACTCTTCAAATCACCAAGTGTGTGGAAAAAGGAGATCCTAGGATAGCACCTAGGTGTGAACCAAGAGATGGAAGATATGAATGATATTCATGATGACTCAGTAAAAGAGATAGAGGTGTATACAGATTGGTAAGAAAAGAACTAGGAGAGAATAGTGTTGGGAAAACCCAGAGAAGAGAGAGTATCTAGGAGGAAAGGTCAGTCAATAGCATTGAAAGCTACAGAGAGGTCTGGAATATATACACTGATACATAATTTTATATGGAATCGTTTTCTGTCACTAGTTAAAATAGTTTTTGCTTTCTGTCACTTTTTAGGAATTCAGAGAATTGCTAAGGGACGAAAAATATGTTAGGAAATCCAGATTCCAGGTAAATCAGCTATTGAGTTCTTTGCTTTTGTAGAATCCCTATTTTTTAGTAAATGAGGATGTAATTATCCAATTTAATAAAGGTTGCTGAGCATCATGACAACTTAAAAATAAATTACTATCTTTTGTTTGTATAAACTACATAAACTACACTTCCTCCCCACATCTCTCTCACTATTTAAAAATTTTTTTTAAGGGATTATTTAATACATTCACATTTTAATTTATGGGAGTCATGTTTGTTTTCCTCCATTTGTCTCTAAAACTGGGTTTTTTTCAACTTATGATTTTTTTTCCTTCTGCTGCAAACACAGTACTATATCTGTTCAGTTACTTTACCTTAATTTTTTTTAAGGTGGCACTGTTCCACTGACTCTCTTTCCCTCAACCCCACATCCTCTCCCATTTGTTATCCGCTTTCAGGAGTTTTGCTTAATTAACCCTTTTCTACTTCCTTTCCTTAGGAGTTTTGCTTAATTCCCTTTTCTGCTTTTATTTGGTTATGTAATCCCCCCCCCCCTTTTTTTAATTCCTCTCTCAGTCATGTAGATTTCCCCCTCCTCTTTTCCTTCAACTGGTCCTGTTTTTTAGTTTTTATTGTCATTAAATGAAAGAGATTAGGCACCTTGTCCAGGATCACACATTTATTAAGTGTCTGAGGAAGGATTCAAATTCAAGTCCCTTTGGCTCATACAATTTATTCACTGTGCCACCTGCTTCTTTGAATAATCTGGTAGGACTAGCTGGTTGACTTCATTCAAAAATTTTTTTTCAACTTACTTTTACATGCATTTATAATCGTCGTTCCCTTAATGAACAACAAATTTTAAAAACGTGAAAAACAGAATCCTCATTGTAAACATGTATAATCCAGCAAAAACAAATTTCTCACAAAAATTTCCTTTTTCCACCCCTTTCTAGAGAACTCTCACTTTTTTCATTATCCATCTTCACTTTCTATTTCAGCCCTTCATTCTCTGATTCATGACCTCTAGAATTATTTGGTCTTTCTCAATTTTCCTTATGTACATTGAGAAAGAAATCTTTCACTAGTGTCTCCTATTCCTTGTATTTGAAGGTCTTTCTTGTGATGGCTTGCAGAACTTATTTCTGAATTGAATTGTTAAATTTTAACAACTATGTGCCTTGGAATTCACAGCCTTGGGTTTTTTCCTGGAGGTGATTTGTGTATTCTTTCAATTGGTATTTCATTTTCTATGTTCAAAGTTCTAGACAGTTCTCTTTTATTATTTCCTGCATTATGGTGTTAAGACTTTTTGTCTTAATCATCTTTTGCTGGGAGACTTCCAATCCTTATGTTGTCTCTTTGCATCCTATCTGAGTTCAGCTCTATTTTTCTTGGATAATGACTATATTTTTAAAGATGATGTTTTTTGCTTTTATTCTTGTAGATTGTCTTACTTTCTTATACATGCATTCCCAATCTATTGTTTTTTCTCTTGTTTGGTGAGATTTAGCCATTGCAGATTCCAATTTTTCTTTTCTGCCCATTATTTTTGCTGTGCAAAACATAACTTCTGTTCTCATAATTTCCTTTTCTCTTTTGAAACAGTCAAGAAGAGTGTGTTGTGGTTTCATGTTCTCCTATGTTCTCAGGGTCTTCTGTCTCATCAATCAATGAATAATTTTTCTTTGTTTTTCATTATTTATTCATAGATGCTTGAAGTAATTTACTAGATCTGGAGGCCACAATTCCTTCTGTTGTTAATATTTTCCCTGTTGATTTGTTTGTGCTCAGCACCCCTCCCCCCATGTAGTTATGTTATGAACCCTTCCATGTTGTAATGTAATTTCATAAAAGAAGCATTCACTTTTAGACAGGGTGTCCCTAGGTTCTTTCCCTCATGCCCAATCTGCCTCTTCATTATTACCTCTACCAGATATCTGCCTTCATTGCTGTTTCCTTGGGTACTTTGGTTTCTCTGTTTTCACTATTTTTGTTATGTCCCTGTCTGCTACATTTCTGCTGATTGGGGTGTTTGACAGGCCAATAATCTCTTCAGTTCCAGTCTTCAAAAAATGTTTCAAATTCTTCCTTATCATTGAACATCCATCCATTTTTTGTCCTTCATGGTTAAGCTCAGATTTGTAGGACAGATCACCTTGGGGATGCTTCCTGAGCTCCATTGATTTTCAGGACACAATCTGTTTCTTCCTCCTTTTTCTAGGAAGTTTTGCATTAATCAAACATTCTTTCCTTTGTATTTGATGGTCTTTCTCCTCATGAATTTTTGTTTCTGAAGTGAATTAAATTTAACTTCTACATGTCTTGGAGTTTGCAGCCTTGTATTTTTTCCTAGAGGCAATCTGAATTCTTTCAATTGGAATTTCATTTTCTGTGTTTAAAAGTTCTGGGCAACTCTATTTTATTATTTCTTTTGTTATGATGTGAAGGATTTTTGTCCTGTTGTGTTCTTCTGGGAAGAAATGTTCTTTAGGTTGTCTCTACAAAATCTGTCTTCAGGTTCAGTATGTTTTACTTGCCTAGTGACCATATTTTCTTTGAAGAAATACCCAAAACTAGCACTTCTTCAGAGTTATCCTTTACTTCTGTGTATATGTGTTCCCAGTGTTTTATTCTCTCTTTTGTTTCTTTGCTGAAACTTGCCTTTGCAAATTCAGGTTTTTCTATTCATTTTTCCTGTGTGGAACATAAATTCTGCTCTCATAATTCATATTTCTTTTCTAAACCACTCAGGAACAGTGTTTATAGTTCCATGTTCTCTTTGCATTCTAAAAGGTCCTCTGTCTCATCAAGTGTTGAATCATTTTCCTTTATTTTGCAGTATTCACTTGTAGATATTGTATTTCCTTCTGTTGTTACTGGGTATCTTTTTTCTGTTGATTTATGTATGTATGTTTCTTCTTCTGAAATCTTTGGTACTTTTAGTCTTTTTTTATCCATCATATTTTCCTTATCACTCACTTCCTGACCCCCTCCTCTCTGATTGCAGTTCCCTGGGGGGCTAGATCTTAAAGCCTACTCTCACGCTAGACAATTCAGTAGCCCAAGTCTCTGCCCCCCACTGACTTTTGCGTTGTCATAACTAGCTTTAGCCCAGAGCTGTGATTTTTCCTTTAGGCGAAATGAAGTACAGCAGGGGTGCAGTGGGGGGTGGAATGTCCTGTGGTGTCCTGTCCTACTCTCTCTTTTCCTTAGATCTCTGACCCAGCACCACCACTTAGGAATCTGTCTCTCCCCCACACTACACCCCTTCAGCATATCAAGATTTGCTGCATTAGTGCTTCCAGGTTTTAGCCCTCTCAGCAGACTTTTGTCCCTGGAGATCTGTGGTCAAGGGTTTTTGTTGAGGCCTAAGCAAAGCTAAGGTCTTCAGAGCATTAGAAAGAGATATGTGGGGACCAGGGTCTAGGGGTAGGTTTTGATGTAAGCCTTGTGTCATGTACTTGGGTTAGTTAGTTGCTGTTGGTAATATGGGAGGTTAGGAGTAGCAAACTCAGGGTTAGAGATCATTGGTTAATGGACTTTGGCTTTTTTCTTTTCTTTCTTTTTTTTAACTTTCTTGTAAATTCTTGGTTCTTGATTATAGACCTTGAAGATAGCTTAAGTTGTTTATTTTTGGTGCCTAAGTTCTGTTTTGGAGAGTTTCAGAGGTCATGGGGATTTGAGATAATGTATAATCTGCCATCTTATTGCTCATGAGTCTCAGAAGTTGTTTCGATTGTTCTTTATTTCTTTAAGGAAGTATTGAATATGCTTTGGTAGGTAGATTTCTAGACTTTTTATACATTTTGTAGTTATTTTGAGTGAGACTTCTATTATTATTATTTTTTTGCTTTTTTGGAGGGCAGTTGGGGTTAAGTGACTTGCCCAAGGTCACATGGCTAGTTTTTGTATTAAGTATCTGAGGCCAGGTTTACACTCAGGTCCTCCTGACTCCAGGGCCGGTGGTGCTCTATTTACTGTGCCACATAGCACCCCCGCCTCTTTCTATTAATTTCAACTGGATTTTATTAAATGGTTTTGATTTTTGTGAATCGATTTTAGCACTTGCAACTTTGCTGAAACAATTGTCTTTAATTAGTTTCTTTCCTCATTCCTCAGGATTTTCTAAATATTCATTTCATCAAGCAAATGAGGTAGTTGCCGCGCGCCTCCCCCCCTCCCCCCCTCCCCAATTTGGTGCTTCTGCTTCTTTTCTTCCTCTCTTAAATCTACTGAAGTTTGGCTTTCAGCCTTATTATTCAATCTGCTCTTTCAAAAATTACCATTTTTTAAAAATTGTGAAAATTGAATGATCTTTTATCAGTACTTATTCTTGATCTGTCTGCAGACTCTGACACTGTTCATCACCCTTTTCTCATAGATACTAGGTTTTTTAACACTGCTCTCTCCTGCTTCCTTTTCCAACTGCCTACCCACACCTCAGTATCCTTTGCTAGATCTTCATCCCCTATCATGTGCACCAAATGTGGATACTCCCCGAGGCTTTGTCCTGGACCTGTTCTCTTCTTCCTCCTCTATATTTTCTCACTTGGTGATTTCTTGAATCCCTTTAGTTCATTCATCATCTCTGAAAATAATTCCCAGAATTCTCTTGAGTTCTAGTTTCACATCATTAACTAACTGCCTTTTAGACATCTTTAACTGGCTGACCCATAGATATCTGAAACTCAACATGTCTAAAACAGAACTCATTAACTTCCCCCTAAACATTCCATTTCTTCTCAGATTTTCTATATCTCTTCAAGTAATTTCCATTTCCTGCCATCCCAGGCTTATAGGTGTTACCCATCCTCAAACCCTTACTTTTAGTGACTCCTCATAACCAGTCTGTTGCATGTCTTGGCATTTCTCTTATTGTTGTCATCTTGTTATAGGCCCTTATCATCTTTCACCTAGACTATTGCAAGAGCCTTCTAGTTAGTTTCTCTAGTTCATCTCTTCCATGTCCAATCTGTCCTTCATTCATGTGCCAAAATGCTTTTTGTTAAGCACAGGTACCCCTCTTCCCCAGTAAGCTCCAATAACTCTGTTATCTCCAGGATCAAATATAAAATTCCTCTTTTTGGTGTTTGGAGCCCTTCACTCCTGCCCTCATTCTACTTTTCCATTCTCCTGATACATTCATTCCCTCCACATATGCTATGATTCAGCACCTTTGGCCTTTCTATTTTTCTCACACAATATTAGAACTTTCAACTCTGACTTTGAACTGGCTGTACTCCATGTCTAGAATGATCTGTCTTCCTGGCTTCTTTAAAAGTCTGCTAAAATCCTACCTTCTGCAGGAGGCCTTTTCAAGTCGTCACCAACCCCCACCAACTACATCCCCCCTAAATCAAAACAAAAGTAGTGCCTTCCCTCTGAGATTACCTTCCATTCATCTTACATGAAACTTGTACGTACAACTTTTTGCATGTTTCCCTCATTAGAAAGTTATCTTGTGGGCATGGATCAAATTTTTGCCCTTCATTGTATCCACAATGCTTAGCAGTGTCTGGCATGTTCTTAGTTTATAATACATGTTTATTGGTTAGCGATATTGGTCTATAGTTATGTGGGTTTTTTTTTTTTTTTGCTTTTTCCTTAGGTATTAGAATGATAATTAGTTATAAATGGAGTTTGGTTTCTTTTTTCCTCAATTTTTGAAAATAATTTGTGTTGTATTGGTATTATTTGGTTTTTAAAAGTTTAATAGATTTTTTTCTGTAAATACATCTGAATCAGCTCCTTTTCCCTTCCTCTCCGCGCCTCCCCCGCTTTTTTGTATCTTTTTTGAGGTAGCTTAATATCCTTTTTTTTTCTGAAATTGACTTTTTAAAGATATTTTTCTGGTGTTTTGTTGTTTTAAGTATTTTGGGCTTTTGTAGATAATCCTCCCAATTGATTTTTTTTAGTTTTGGTATCATATAGCTCTAATAGATTTTGATCATTTTAAAAAAATTTCTGTTTGTTGGGATTTCACTTTTTATTTTCTTATTCATTCCCTCTCTTTTTAATCAAATTGGCCAAAAATTTATCAACTTTGTTAGTCATTTCATTTCTTTTTTGCCTTTTTTTTGGAGGGGGAAGGTTGGCCAGTTGGGGTTAAGTGACTTGCCCAAGGTCACATGGCTAGTAAGTGTGTCAAGTGTCTGAGGTCACATTTGAACTCAGCTCCTCCTGACCCCACTGTGCCACCTAGCTGCCCCTGTTTTATTTGTCATTTCAATGAAACAGTTTTTAGTTCTTTAGTTTTTCAGGTTTACAGTTTACTAATTTCTCCTATAATCAAGCTTTTTTCTGTTATGATTCTGTTGAATTTTGTAATTAGATTTCTGATTTTTAAGTTGCACATTTGGTTCATTGATTCTTTTTTTCTGTTTTGTTAATGTATATTTTTAAGTGATTTTTGCTCCCAGGACTGCTTTAATTTTATCCCAGAAATGTTAGTATATTGTGTTATTATTGCAGGAACAAAATGTTTACACATTTTCCCCTTTTTCATTTTCAAAGTGTAAATATTAACCTAGAAAAAAAGAAGAAAAAAGGAAGTGAATAAGGTAGTTATTTATCCCAATCATCTTTCATGTAGAAAAATTCATCAGGTTCATCCATAATAATTTTGGAATTATGTTATTATATTTATATATAAATATATTCATAATATATACAATAACATTATATATTAATATAATAATTATTAATATTAAATAATATAACATAAATAAATGTTAATCACATACTAATATGATTAATATATTAACATATATATTATATATAATATACTTGTATGTTATATATAATATGTTATATATCATATAAATAACATATTGGAATTAGGGGACCTCTGAAGTCCCTTCTAGCTCTAGTTCTTTGATTTTATAATCATATCACCTGGGTTTGAGCTCCAAGCCTATTCCTTTGACAAGATACTCTCTAGATCTCTGTTTCTTCGTGTTTAAAATGAGTGGACTACTTGATCAGCCTTTTAAGATGCCTTTCAGGTTATAGCATATAAAACATAGGAAATTGAAGTGAAATAATGTATAGAAATTATTCTTAAAGTTATCAAAATTGTTTTGCTAGAGAGAAAACTAAAAAGTATGCAATGGTATGAGTTCTTATTTACTGAAAATGTTTATGCTTCAGAGAAATAGCATAAAATAAAGAAAATGAAATATGAACTGGTTTTTGTGGCCATCATTATACAGTAAATTCTTATTATTTTAAATCACCATTGAGGCATTTTTTTTCCCCCTTCAAAATGACTACTTGAGAGGCTTCTCTCTTGCATCATAAAATGATCACAACACTTCTCTACATGTTGGTTCTCTAGAGATCTATTTTAGACAAGAGAAATCCTAAGAGAAACTTTCACACAAAATGTGAACTAGAAGTAAAGCAGAGAAGAAATTAGAATCTTGTTTTTTGGTCTGAAGATGATTTATGGCACCTCAGCACTGGTATTGTTTTGCCTGCTTTTTAATTGGCCTCTACAGAATTGTATAAATCTTATTTCTTTCACTGTGTCTCAAACCTCACAATTGCCAGACTTTGATTTTCACTACTTTTAAAAATGGTATGGATTTTTTCCATTATAATCAATTATATGTGCCTAAAATCAGATTATTGCTGAAAAAACCTAGCTAAACTTCATTGTTGTTGATTAGAATGGTAGGAACTAAAATTATGATGTGCTACTTTTCTTTTTTTGGTGTGGTAGCCTTAAGTCATCAAGGTTTTATTTAGCATTTGAATAATTAAAACCTTTGTACTTTAGTCTCTTGTAACTACTTTATGACTTTAATTGAAGTTGAATATTTAGAATAGAAATATTTTGAATTTGTTTAAAATGTAGAATTGTTGTTTGCTTTTATAATATAATTCACTTAAATGAAGAATTTCAGAAATGAAATCTTAACTTATCTAGTTCTTAACTCTGGATTTCTACTTTATCAGAGCCATTTTGGTAAGTAAATTTACAGAGCTACCATGGTTCCTTTCCAAGTACAGATGTAAATCGGGTGTGGTTTGTGCATTCTTTTCCTTATTGAATTAATGAGCTTTTGTGTGAAATCTTGATTGAATTGGTGAGGCCTCAAGCCTCCCAAACTTTACAAAGGTTGTCAAACTGAGGAAGTTAGTGTAAGTGTACAGTGTTTATGACTCCTTAGATTTTAATTAGAGATGCTAGTAACATTTATCTTTTGAAGTATTACTGAAATTTCTGATCTGTATTTTATCGAGATTATATAGGGAGAGCCTTCCTCCTCAGACTTCTAGGATATTATGCTATTAATAACCAATATTTTATAGTTAGAGTATTCCCCCTATTATAGCCACAATAACATTTTACATTTGTGGAGGGAGTGCTTTACATACATTATTTCCATTGATCTTTGAGCATGACCTGGGTTAGGTAATGTGTTCTCTCCATTTTATAGAAGAAATTTATTGTGGACTGCTGAAGGTCACACAGCTAATATGGGTTAGAACTGGGACTGGAGTATAGGTCTTTTGACTTAAGGTCCAGTGTTCTTTTCCATTTCATCATACTGCAACAGACTTTTAGTATCACAGTTAGCCCTTCAAGGCAAAGACAGAAATTATAGGTTCCTTGAATTATGGTTCTGCTAATTTAAAAAAATTTTTTAAAAAGATAATTATAGAAACTCAACCAAGAACATTACATATTTAGTACTTTTGTTCCCTCCTACCTCACTTTTTTTTTCTGTTTAGTCAGTGGATTACCCCTACTCATTCCCTTCTTCACTCCAAGTCAATCTGTGTTTCTACAGATACTTGCTTTATAGTTGTTTTTCTTATACTCAGCAGTGTGATATGGCAGTCAAAATGTTAATTTGATGGTATGCTGTATTAAGAAAAATAAAATATTAATAAGGAAGGTGATATTTCTGCTGTAATTTTCTCTGATCTGACTATACCAGGTGTGTGTTTATAGTTTTGTGTCACATTTTCAAAAATATATTCACAATCTGGAGCATGACCAGGATGATGATGGGACTGGTTAATTAATCTCCCTCACATACATCAGTTGAAGGGACTGGGAATATTTAGTCTGAAGAAAAGATGATTGTGATGGTTATGAGAAGGGGAAGTTCATTGTTACTTTCTAGTCTTTGGAGATCCTCTTGTGGAAATATTAGACTTGGCTTTTCTTGGTCCTGAAGGTACAACTAGGAAGCAATGGGTAGAAATTATAGAGGCAGATTTTGGCTTGATGCAATAAAAAGATCTTAATGGTAAGAACTACTCAAAAGGACAATGAGATATTTTGGAACATGGTGGGGTCTCCTCTTGGTGAAGTTCTTCACCAGAGGCTAGATTTCTATTTATTTCAGCTATTCTAGAGGGGGTTTTATGCAGGTGTGGAGTGGAGTGGATGATCTCTGTGGTTCTTTCCATCTCTGACATTCTGTTGTTCTCTAAACATAATTTCCTCCTTGTCCTTAAGACCCCAATTTAAGAAAGAAAAAAAAATTGAGATAATTTGGTTTGTGGTCAGAAAACTCCACTGATCTTGAAACCATCTAATCATCTTTCTAGGCTTTTTCTCCCTCACTTAACAAATATGGGGTTTGGGGTAAATGATCTGAGTTCTTTTTGCCCGAAGTTCTATATTCTAATTCTAATTCATAATAAATATTTATTGAATATCTATTATATAAGTACTGTGATAGTTGCTGTGGAGGATAGAAAAGGTAATTTCAGTCTCTTGGCAGTATGAGATTTTAGGTGAAATTCAAATAAGTTTTGTGATGGACAAGTGCAAAAATAATTTTGAAAAGTGGTTGTGGTTTGGCTTGATATGTAAAGCGTCACTGATAAGATAGGTCTTAAAATGGATCTAGATGGATAAATAGAATTTGGATCAAGGAAGAGAAGGTGTTCTTGTTGAGTCTTCTGAAAAATAATTCTCATTCATCCTCTTCTCTTTTGCCTTATATCACATAAACTCTTATATGTATCTATTGCAGTAACCTTTCTAATTTTGCCACCTCTTAATTAATCTCCCTCACATACAAAGTAAGGTTGCATCTCTTTATCACACACTATTCCCTTCCACATACTCTAAGCCAGGGGTTCTTAAACTGGTGTCTAGATGCCAAGGGGTCTGGGAATTTAAAAAAAAATTAAAATTGTATTTCAATGTAGTTGATTTTCTTTGTAAACCTGTATTTTTTATTTTGTGCATTTAAAGTGTTCTGAGAAGAGGTCATGTGCTTCACCAGACTGCCAAAGGTGGGGAGGTCCATGACATAAAAATGATTAAGGATCCCTGTTTGTACTTAAACTAAATTGGGCTGCTCTTAACCAGTACACGACTTGTCCTACCTTCAAGACTTACTGTATACTGAGAATTCTATTCTGGTTGTTCCTTTTCTTAGGAAATTCAACAAACATTTATTAAGGGTTCATAGTAGTTAAATTAGAAAAAATAATGACACTTAAGGAATCCTAGTTAAAACAAGTATTCTGTCATGTCACATTTAAAAATGCATGCCAACTACATAAAGACATTGTGTTAACTATTTCAAGAAATACGAAGGAGTATGAATGGTTAGTGAGACATAGATATGTGAAAAGGTAATTCACAATACATAATAACAATTCATAACCCCTAATGGGAGAGAAGAAACTAAGCAGCAGTACTTGATTAATTGTTAAATGAATGTATATAAGAGAGTAAGTCCTATAGAAACTTAAGACAAAGAAATTTGGCTTGGGTTATGGTTGGGGTGGTAAAGAAAGGTTCTGTATGGGGCAAGTAGGTGGCGCAGTGAATAGAGCACTAGCCCTGAAATCAGGAGGACCTGAGTTCAAATTTGTCCTCAGACACTTAAAATAAAAAAAAACTAGCCATGTGACCTTGGGCAAGTTACTTAACCCCAAATGCCCTCCAAAAAGCAAAAAAAAAAAAAAAAAGGTTCTGCAGAGCCAGATTAATTAGTTAAATAAGGTGTATATATTTTCTTCTTATTGGAAGTTATAATTTATTAGATTTATCTACTATGCACATATTAAAATTTATTTTACAAGAAGTTGACATTTAACATTGTATAGTAGCATAATTTCAAAATTGAAGTGTTGAGTTTCATAAAATACTATATTTTTAAAAAATAATTGCTTATACATGGTTTTGCAAAAAAATAGATCATAAATCCCGAGTTTCCTGATCCTACTTTTGGTCCTCTGAGAGGACTGATGATGGTGTCAGTTGGGATATAGTAATTCTCTGGAGCTCATCCTTTGGAAAACAATCTTTTTGCTTTTTGCTTTAAGGAGAGGAGATCAGAATTCAAGCATTCCTTTGGGCTTATTTTAATCTTAGAATTATTATGTCATGACTCGATTGCTGCTTTTTACTCTTTGTTATTTCAATTATGGACTCACTGTAGTTAAATTCAGAAAAAATTCCAAGAGCCTTATTCCTTATCTCATTTTAGCCATCAATTCCTACTCCCAGTGCAGTTTGCCAAATTATACAGTGCTTGGAGAATAGGAAAAATAATGGGATAATTTTCGTGATATGCTCCCAACCTTTGTCTTTGCAGACCTAACTAAAGATTATATGAACTGTAATCATATAAAAATTCATACATTATTGTAATTTGTAAACAAAACACGTTGGATTAATTGAAAAATGATTGCAGTTTAATTCATTTTCATATTTCCCCCCAGTAATCTTCTTATGACAGATTTCACTGAAATATGATTAATATTAGAGACCTGTACGGAATTTTTGGTTTTTACATCACCCAAATTTTCCTCTTTTTCTGTCCCCGTCTCTTCTTGGAGAGCCATCCTTTATAACAAAGAATTAAAATGAAAAAAGGGGAATAAAAGATCATAAATACAGCAAAACTGATCAATGTATTGACAGAAATCTGATGTGACATGCAATTCACAACTGGGGAACCTTGGTTTCTGTAAAGAAGTGGGAATAAGAAGGTATCTTATTCTAGTAAGATCAAACTATAGTTCGTAATTTTTTGCAACATTCGTCTTCTATTGTTTTGTTCTTGGTCTTTCCATTTATTTTATTGTAGTTAGTGAATATTGTTTTCTTGGCTCTGCTTACTTCATTTTGCATCAGATTATATAAGTTCTTCCATGCTTTAAAAAAACTTTTACTAGATGCAGTATTATTTAAATATGGTAGTGTCCCATACTCTTGTAGTGTAGTAGATTTGACTAAAATCAATCAAAACCATAAAAACCTAACCTGGAGCAAGTATTAAAGTCCAAAACACTAAGCAGGTATTAAAACCAGAGACCCAAATATTAAAATATTTGTTTCTAGAGAAGCAAATCAGATTATTTTTTTTAACCTAAGAAAAATAAGCTTTAAGATATTTGAAAGCATCTTGCGGACATCATGCATCATGCAGACATTTGTTTCCCTAAAATTTAGGCATTTGAAAAAAAATTAAGGGAGAATAGACAATAATCAGTTTCGAATAGGGGTTCTTATCCTTTTTTGTGTCTTGATGTTTAGGTGAAACCTGCATTCTTTCTCAAAGTAATATTTTTAAATATGTAAAATAAATAAGATTAGAAAGGAAATCAGTTATTGAAATGCAGTAATCAAAATACTAACCAAAAAATCAGTTCATGTATTTCAAGTTAAGAATACCCCTAGTTTAGAAAAGGTCAAGAATATCAAGGTAACTAATGGAAAAAAATGCAAAGGAAGGTGAATTAGCTGTACCAGATCTAAAACTATTATAATACAGCAATTGTACACAATAACAGCAGTATTCTGTGATGATGAACCATGAAAGGCTTAGCTCTCCTCAGCAATGCAGTGATCTAAGATAATTCCAAAAGACTCATAATGGAAAATGCTACCTATATCCAGACAAAAGAACTATGGAGTCTGAATGCAGATAGATCAAAGCATGCTATTTTCCCTCTTTTTTTGTTTTGTGTTTCTTCTTTCTCATGGTTTTCCCCTTTTGTTCTGATTCTTTCACAGCATGACTAATGTGTTTAATATGATCGTCCATGTATAACCTATATCAGATTGCTTGTTGTCTTGGGGAGTGGAGAGGGGAGGGAGAATGGGCAAAAAAATTTGGAACTCAGAATCTTATAAAAGTAAATGTTGAAAACTATCTTTGGAAATTGGAAAAAATAAAATAATATTAAGTTAGAGGAAAAAAAGAGAATACCTTAGTTTAGAAGGTGGTACCCTTGTCTATACATACCCTTGTCCATAAGATACATCCTTATCTACCCCAAATCCTTTTTCCTCAGTCCCAGCGTATTTCTTAGGCTTTTGTGAAGGGCAAGTATGTGGACTTTTGAGGAAAGATTAGTTTGTTTCAGATATGCTGGATTTGAGGTGCCTGTGGGAACCATAGTTGTGGGATTAGAGCCTAGGAGATAGATGAGGGCTGTATGCTTAGATTTGGTAGTTATCTCTGTTGAAGTAATAATTGAAGCTTTATGACTGCTGAGAACACCAGGGGAGAGAATGTAGAGAGACACAGTGTAGACAAAGCCCAGGGTAACACCCCACACTTAGGGTGTAGGACATGGCTAATGATATAGGAAAGGATTTATAGAAAGGGAGGAGGTTGTCAGTGGTGTCAGATGCTGCAGAGAAGTCAGGAAAGATGAGGAAATTAGCTTTAGCAATTAAGAGATCCTTGGAAAAAGCAGTTTTAATGAGTAGTAAAAAAGAAGCTGGATTGCAAGGAGTTAAGAAATGAGTGAGAAGTGAGGTTGAGTATGAAAGAAAGGAGAGAGGAAAGCAGGGTCAAGTGAAGATGTATGTGTGTGTGTGTGTAATTTTAAAATTAAATTCAAATGAAATTAAATGGGATTATCAGATGTATTTTCTGATATCTAAATTTTCTCTTATTGTCTGCATTTGATAGGACTTTTAAACCACAATTTTCTTCTTAAAATGCTTATTTTTATAAAAACATCATTAAAGGTCAGTTAAATTGCATCTTGAATAATCATTTTTTATATTAAGCATAGTTATAGTTATTTCTTTCTCTGGAAGGGTTTAAGTTTGGTCTGTGGCTAAATCAAAATTTACCCTTATTGAAATATTTGAATGAAATCAAGACAGAATAGTTTTTTAAATGGGAGATTTTTTAAAAGTGTTATCTTACAAGACAAATTGATAGGGGTTATCACATAAGAATTTTTTCCAATAGCACCAAACTTTATCCATCTATACTTTTTTTTAAATATAAAATTTTTCAGGCAGCAAAAAGTCTTCTCACCCACTCTAATCCCCTCCCTCCAATTAAGAATGAAAGAAAAAACACAACTATGGCAAACAATATAGTTATGTGAAACAAATTTCTGAACTGGTCATTTCCAAAAAAATAAATCTCATTCTGTATTTTGAGTCCTTCTTTTACCCTTCTGTCAGGAGGTGTAGGTAGCATATTTCATCATCATTCCTCTGGAATCATGATTAGTCATTACACTTATAGGAGTTCCTAATTCTTTCAAAGTTTATATTTTTATAACAACTTCCATTTCATCATTTTCCTGGTTCAGTGTCAATTCATATAAGGCTTCCTTGGTTTCTCTTAGGTCATTCCTTTTATAATTTCTTGCAGAATAGTGGTATCTTATAATATTTATATACTGTAACTTGTTTAGGTATTCTCCCATGTGTGAACACCTCAGATTCCTGTTCTTTTGCAACCTCAAAAAGAGATATGTTTTCTTTTTTTTTAATAAATTTTTTGTTTATTTTTAGTTTGCAACATTCATTTCCAAAAGATTTTGAATTACAAATTTTCTCCCCATCTTTCCCCTACCCACCACCCCAAAACAGTGATTCCACTGAAAACCCCCTCCCCCAATCTGCTCTCTCCTATATCCTCCCCCATCCCCTCTCTGACTTTCCAGTAGGGCAAGATGGATCTCCATACCCCACTGCCTGTATATCTTATCTCCCATTTTCATATAAAAAAGATAATTTTTTTAAACATTTGATTTTAAAACTTTGAATTCCAGATTCTTTCCTTTCTTCCCTTGTCGTCCACTCTTACTGGGAAGGTAAGCAATTCAATATAGGTTGTAGATATATAGTTATATGGAAAAAAATTTCCATAGTGTATATATTGTGAAAGATTGACTATATTTCCCTCCATCCTATCCCATCCCCAATTCAATGAGAGTAAGGTTGACCCATTCCCTTTTGCCTTCCTGTTCTTCCCCTCCATTGTAACAGTTTTCCCTTGCCTCTTTTATATGAGATAATCTACCCTATTCTCCTCTCATTATATTCCTCTCTTACCTCTTAATTTTATTTTTTAAATATCATTCCTTCCTATTCCATTGATCCTGTGCCCTCTATTTATACCTGTACATATATATATACACACATGTATTCATACATACATACATATACCCTCCTATATAGACAGATATGTATGTATACATATCTGTCTATATATATATCTATATATACATTTATATTACCTTCAACTATCCTCATATTGAGAAAAGTTTCATGAGTTACAACTATCATTTTTCCATGTAGGAATGTAGATAGTTCAACTTTGATAAGTTCCTTATGATTTCTTTTCCCTGTTTACCTTCTCATGCTTCTCTTGCTTCTTGTATTTGAATGTCAAATTTTCTGTTCAACTCTGGTTTTTTCATCAAGAAAGCTTGAAAGCCCTCTATATCATTTTTTTTTTTGGAGGGGCAATTGGAGCTAAGTTACTTGCCCAGGTTTACACAGCTAGTTAGTGTTAAGTGTCTGAGGCTGGATTTGAACTCGGGTCCTCCTGACTCCAGGGCCCGTGTTCTATTCACTTCACCACTTAGCTGCCCTCCTCTATATGATTGAATGACCATATTTTCTCCTGAAACATTATACTCAGTTTTGCTGGGTAGATGATTCTTTTCCTACCTTCCTTCCTTCCTTCCTTCCTTCCAAGGGCAGTTGGGGTTAAGTGACTTGCCCAAGTTCACATGGCTGGTTTTTGTGTTAAGTGTGTGAGGCCGGATTTGAACTCAGCTCCTCCTGACTCCAGAACCAGTGCTCTATTCACTGCACCACCTGCCCGCCCCTTTCTTGGTTTTAATCCTAGCTCCTTTGACCTCCAGAATATCATATTCCAAGCCTTTCAATCCCTTAATGTAGAAGCTGCAAGATCCTGTGTTATCCTGATTGTGTTTCTACAATATTCAAATTGTTTCTTCTTGGCTGCTTGTAATATTTTCTCCTTGATCTGGGAACTCTGGAATCTGGCTATAATATTCCTAGGAGTTTTCTTTTTGGGATCTTTTTCAAAAGGCAATTGGTAAATTCTTTCAATTTCTATTTTGCCCTCTGGTTCTAAAATATCAGGACAACTTTCCTTGAGAAATTTCTTGAAGGATGATTTCTAGGTTCTTATTTTGATCATGGCTTTCAGGTAGTCCAATAATTTTCACATTATCTCTCCTGGATTTGTTTTCCATGTCAGTGGTTTTTCCAATGAGATATTTCACATTACTTTCTATTTTTTCATTTGTTTGGATCTAATAGTATTTTGATTTTTCATAAAGTCATTAGCTTCCATTTGCTCCAGTCTAATTCTGAAGGAATTATTCTCTTCAGTGAGCTTTTAATTCTTTTCCATCTGGAAAATTTGGGTTTTTAAGGCATTCTTCTCCTCATTGGCTTTTTGGACCTCTTTTGCCATTTGAGTTAGTCTATTTTTTAAGGTGTTATTTTCTTCAATCAGGTTGTTGAATCTCTTGTCATGATTTTCTTGCATCATTCTCATTTCTCTTCCCAATTTTTCCTCCACTTCTCTTACTTGATTTTCAAAATCTGTCTTCAGCTCCTCCGTGGCCTATAATTAGTTCATATTTTTCTTGGAAGCTCTTGGTACAGGAGTTGTTACTTAGCTGTCTTCTTCCCATTCCATGCTTTGATCCTTTTTGTCCCCTCAAAAAGAATCTAAAGTTGGATTGCTGTGCTTGCTTTGCTTCCTTTGCTTGCTCATGTTGCCACTCAATTACTTGACTTTTGAGCTTTTTGCCACAGTAGAACTCTGCTTCCAGAGAGGTGAGCTTTGTCTCAATTGTCTGGGGTTTTTGCAGCTGCCAGAGCTATTAGTTTGGTGCCCTCTCTGAAACCTCCACAGGCTCTGTTGCCTGGTCACACACCCCAGGACCTCAACCCAAGACAGCAATCCAGATCCAAACAGGTTAAAGCAAGAGCAATTACTCCTCAGACTTGTTGCTTGGTCCGCCTACAATCTGCAGGCCAGGAGCTCTGAAGCAGCCACCACGCCTCAGCTGCTTCTCCCTCTAGGGTAAAGGCTAGACCACACTCTCAGACCCCCTGTTCCCAAAGTCTACACTGACCTTTGACTTTGCCTTTGGCATTTATGGGTTGATAATTCTGGAAACAGGCACAGCTGCTGGTGATCCACTTTCCTGAAGTCCCTCCAGCCTTGGCTGGTCAGGGGCACCCTGGGGTAAAATCATGGGCTCAGGGAGGGGCAGGGCTCTGCTCCCAGTTTGGTGTGATGGACCCTCCCTGTCAGCCTTCTGGTTTTCCTTCAGCAGGAGATTTTTTTCTGTCTGTAACTTTGTGGGTTCTGTAGCTCTAAACTTTGTTTAGAGTCATATTTTATAGGTATTTGAAGAGGCTATGGGGGAAGCTCATGGAGTTTTCCTGCTTCTATGCCACTGCCTTGGGTATGCATTCACCTTGGCTATGCTGCCACCTTGGCTCCACCTCCCTAGAGTCTTGATATGTTTTCTTGTACATCCTTAGTTAGAATTTGTTTTGCTTAGATTTCTTTTTTTTTTCTTTTTTTTAGCTTTTTGGGAGGCAGTTGGGGTTAAGTGACTTGCCCAAGGTCTCATGGCTAGTTTTTGTGTTAAGTGCCTGAGGTCGGATTTGAACTCAGGTCCTCCTGCCTCTAGGGCCGGTGCTCTATTCACTGCACCACCTAGCCGCACCTTTAGATTTCCCTTAACCTATTTTCCCTCAGATTCCTTCTTCCTTCTTCTACTTCATTCTTATTTCTCTATTGAACGAAATGCATTTCTCTACCCAACTTTTTGTGAGTATGTATTCTTTCCTGCTTTGACGAGTTCAGAAGAGAGTGAGGGTCAATTGTTAGTTGCTCCCTTTGCTCCCTCCTTTTTTGCATAGATATCTCCTTGTGTACTGTGGTTATGTGAGGTCATTTTCCTTTGCCTTCCTGCCTCTTCTCTCCTACTGCATTCCTCTTTCCTACTCTTTCTATTCTTCTTTTAATGTCATTAGGGAAATAAACAATTGTATAGCACCTACTGTGTGCCATGCACCATGCCACGTGCTATTATTTGATCCTCATGACAGTAACGCAAGGTATGTGTGATTACTAGCTTCATTTTACAGATGAGAAAACTTGTGTAAATAGTGGTTAAGTGACATCAATATCTTTTGCTTAGGCTATTATAATAGTCTTCTAATCAGTCTCACTTCCTCAAATACCTCTGCTCTAATCTGTTTTTCACAGGGTTGCCAAAGTGCTCTGACCATCTCACCTTCCCACTCACCACTTTTGGTGAGAGAAGAAAGGACATTAGAATACACTAGGAAACTTTATGTCTCCTTTGATGTATTTCCTGAGTACCATGTCATATCTAAGGAAACTTCTGTAAAATTCTTCTTACAAGGGATAAGAACTTTTTTACTCAGTAAATATTATGGCCCATTCAGGGACAAATCAGTTACAGTATTAGATTTAGAGGTATTTCCTTTTCCAAATCATGATGGCCTCTCTTTGACTAAGTATTAAACATTGATAACTTCATTTTGATATTACAATCCTTTAGTAATTATTCTAGGCTTGACCTTTTTTATTAAATCCTAGTGGGCCAGTTACATAGTCATCTATATGGTGATAGATTCCAGGAATGAATTTTTCCATCTTTGGAGGAATTATGGTTAGGGTAGAATTGGATATTACTCATTACTTGTCAGGAAGGCTTTAACCCTGAATCTCTTTTGCCTTTGAGGCTGTTTCTGATTTCTTCCTTCTCCACTTGACAGTCCTAGACTAGACACTTGCTTCCTCCATGTGGTGGGATAACTACCTTAATACTATGTGTATTTGTAGTAGACAGCTGTGAATAGCGGTGTTGATACTTCTTATATAATGTGCTCTGAATACCTTTAAGTTTTAAAATGCTTTTCTAATGATAACTCTTTTACAAAGCACTTACAGGTTTGTAGAACTTTTTCTTCATAACTATACTTTGACATAAATATTGTAAGTATTTTTTACATCTTTAGGGCAGTTATGCTCTGAATAGTTGAGTCATTTACTAATGGTCATATGATAGGGAAGTATAAAATATGTGAGATTCAAACACTGATCTTTTGGCTTTAAATCCAGTGCTCTATTCATTACATATGTTGAACTCCCTACACCTCCAGAATGCCATCTTTTGCAATAACTATCAAAGGCAACAAATGCATCTTGAAATAAACTGGCTTGTTTCCATATCTTAGTAAAATAGTGAAAAAAGGTGGATTAATTGGATCTGAATATCAGGAAAATGCAACAATATAATTCAAAACTAGAGGGCAGTAAAAGCCAAATTAGCAGGACAAAAAAATTTGAGCTCTTGAGCAGAGTTAGTAGTTTGTCATTCCATGGAGCAGAGTGGACTAGTAGTCTTTTAGAGAGTATTTGTGTTTTATTACTCCCATTCCTGATCAAAAAAGTTAAAAGCCTGTGTACAAGTTGGAGGTAGGCTCAGACTATAGTATTCTAAAAAAATTTGAAGGTTTAATGAACTGCATGCAAGTTTAATATGAAGAGAGAGGTGTAATGGTCAGAACAAGGAAGGTATTATTGTATTTTGTCCAAGACAAAACATATTTAGAAAGTGATATTGCATCCTAAGGAACCAGTGTAACAAGGGGATTGGAGAGCTTGCTAGACTGGTTGAAGGAACCGGGGGTGTTTATCTTAGAGAAGAAAAAAATGGGTGGTGGGGCAGAATTCGTAGTTATCATCATGTAGTTGAAAGGCAGTCATATGCAATCAGGAGTAGATCTCTTCTGCTTTGTTCCAGATTGTAGAACTGGAGTAATTTTAACCTTTGGAAGTTGCGGAGAAGCAATATGTTGGTTGGTTGTAGGAAAATTTTTTCTAATAATTAGAGATATTGAAAATTAGAATGGGTTACCTTGAAAATGCAGTTCATTCTTCTTCACTAAGTGGCTTCATATAGAGGCTAATTGACCACTTGTTGGGTATGTTGCAGGGGATTTCTATTTAAGATATATCTGAACTACAATGGCCTTTGAGGTTTTGAGATCTTCAGGATGAGCCTCAGCTGTGGTGAGCTCCTACTTCTAGTGCCTCTTGGTAAGTGACAGATGTCTTCACAATGACAGAATGACTTGCCTAAGATTATAATTAGTTTTGGAACTTTGAATAGAGCTTGTTTTCTGATTTTAGGTATAACGTTCTTTCTCTAGAGCATTAAATATCTAACCTGAGATCAATTTTGTATTTTCTTTAGATTTGTTTTCCCTTTTATTGTTTTCTCATTTGTCCATCTCTATGTTTTTCTCTCCATGTTTATCGTGTGTCTTCATTTCTTCTAGTTCTTTATGTTATTCTTGGTCCAGGAAGCACTCGGGATACTCATGAACTTAGTGTTTAGCCCTTGTGCCCAGCATAGATCCTTATTTTCTTGTATTGCTACTATGATTCCATCTGCACCTAATACCCTGAATAATTAGTGACATCACATCACATTGGTGGCCCATTCTGGCTTTTTCCTTTTTTAGAAGACTAGCTCTACCTTTCACTTAATAACAATAAGCAAATTCCATTTTATGTTGTTGGAGAAAGAAATAGCATGATTTGACAGTGACTTGATGTGCATTGAAATATAAAAATGACTAAAAGATATACTTGGAGTCTCTTTCTTCAGAGGCGTGATGGGGAATCAGAATTTAGAAGAAATGGTAAGGGACAGCTCTAACTTTGCCATATTGCAATCACATGTACCCATCTTCAAAGCAAGCTTGCCTTCGGGGGATAATTTGAACTAAATGTGGGATTTCTTTTTTTTTTTTTTTGGAGGGCAGTTGGGGTTAAGTGACTTGCCCAAGGTCACACGGCTAGTTTTTGTGTTAAGTGTCTGAGGCCGGATCTGAACTCAGGTCCTCCTCACTCCAGGGCTGGTACTCTATTCACTGCGCCACCTAGCTGTACTAAATGTGGGATAGCTCAAATAATACACAAATAAGCAAATAGCCAGAAACCTACTTGTTTGGTGCTACTTAAAGATTACTAAATTACAGAACACTTTGATGATAATTTTGCATTTTATCTCATAAGGTACTCTGAAAATTTGTTTTAACATAAATACCTCAAAAGATACATAATTTTATTAGTGTGAATACTTCCTCTACCTCCAGATCTACTTCTCCTTAGTAGATGGTCTTATGAGTTACTATAGCTAAAAAGTTCATCACTTCATATCCAGTCATCTCATCTAATCATGAAGGTTTTCACACTTAGCTATGCTATTCCATAGAAGAAAAACACAAAGTTGGCCACCAGGCCTATAATCAAAATCCTTGACATCTTGGTAAGATCTGTTGTAGTTTGTGATCTACTTTTATAGCATTTGAGAATCATAAATTATCTTCTTCCATAATGAAATATCTCAGAGGGTGTCAGTGGAGGTGTTCTGGGCTGGGCTTACCTCTGGTTGGGTACAGTTGTTTAGGTTTGGGATCAGAAAGAAATGAAACACTTGTAGACCATACACTGTTTCTAGAAGGAAATTATTTTAATACAAACTTACTTAACAATGGCATGGGAAGAATATTAATCATTTATAAAGCTTTATTTCAGTAAGACATAGCTACCCTGACCTCATTTGCCATGATGGCATACCTGATCAGAAGGATGTGTTGACTTGCTCTGTAGTGGAAGTCACATGCTAGACTTCTATGCTTTAAGTCACTGGGAAGGCAGAAACCTTATTCCCTTGGAGCAATTAAATTTTGAGGACATTTTCTTTGCCTTTTTAAGGGAAAAACACTAGCCTCAATATCAAGAACCTTCTAGTCTTATTGCCATAGGTCCAACAAGATTAGTAGATAATGCTTCTACAGGAGCTCTCCTTGAAAACCAAGGATCTTACTTCTTTCAAAGCTTTATTTTTTAACTACCTATACAGGCCAGAAATTTGGGTTCCATTGAATTTGAAAAGTGTGTACAGGCCAAGAAAGGGAATGGGGAGAAGGGAAGGGAACAAGTATTTATCAAGTATCTACTCTATTTGAAGCACTGTACTAATCACTTTACAGATATTATTGCTTGTGATCCTCAAAACAAGTCTGTTAGGTAGATATTCCCCATTTTAAAGTTGAGGAAACTCAGGCATACAGAGGTTTACTGACCTGCCCAGGCTCACATACCTAGTAAATGTCTGAGACTAGATCTGAATTCAGGTCTTCCTGACTGCAAACCTGATGCTCTCTATCCATGAAGGTACTAACAAATATTGAAACCCACTATAAATTGTTTTTTAACCTTCTTTCTAGATTGAGGGTGGAGGGAGGGGAATAATATAAGAAATTAGCAATCTTAGAGCTAGTGGGGAAGGGATATCCATTCCTGCAAAACTAACTTAACCTTCTCCATCTTGTGCCCACCAGTTTACATTTCCAGTTTGGTACTAAAGAATTATTAAATTCTTGAGTCCAGGAGTAAAAAAGCATTAAAAGCAATATGTAAAATTAAAACTCCATTTTTTTCTCAGTGAATAAATATAATTTGTTTCTTTTTAAGTCATAAAAAGTTGTTATTAATTATAAGGTAAAAAGAAAAGGTTTCAAAAAAAGTAATTTTATATAATAAATCCTATGCTGAATGCATAGATGAATAGGATCACTAAATAATGCATATATCCATAATCTAGGAACAAGATAAGGAAATATCTTTGTTTCAAATTATAGATCATAAGAATTAACATAAAGTAGATGAGATTAGCCATATGTAGAAGTTGCTGATGAGACTTAGAGGGCTTCCCAAATGTTATCAGGGTACTTTGGGGTTATGTCATGTTTTCATTATGAAATATAAAACATCTAAGAAAAAATTACCTAATGATTAATTATAACATATACAAAGTTATATTATTACTGGATTTAGAGATGGAAGGTACCTTAGAGGTCATCTAGTGCAACTCCCTCATTTTATAGCTGTTGAAACTGAGGCCCAGACAGAATAAGTATATTCTGTGTTTAAGATGCTATACTAGGTGCTTTCCATTTTTATTACTTTAGTACATCTCATCCATGAGTAATGAACCTTCCTCCAGCTATTTAAGTTTCTATTATTATTACTATAATTTTTAAGTTACACTGTAATTGAATTTATACAACTATTGAATATACTTTGGTGCATTACTCTGAAATATTTTATGCATTTTGTAGTTATTTTAAATGAGATTTCTCTATTATTGCCTCTTAGATTTTCTTATTCTGAAATGCTATTGGTTTTTGTGAGCTTATTGTGTAGTCTGCAACTTTGATGAAAGGATTATCTCCATTGATTTGCTAATTCCCGAGGACTTCCTAAGGAAACCATCAATAAATATTGATTTGCCTGTATTTATGCCTTTACTTTCTTTTAGATCTCAATACTATCTCTAGCATTTCCAGAACTATATCAGATAATACAAGGAAGAGGGCACATCTCTGATTTATTTCTGTATTTTGGGGGAAAGTTGTGTATTATTTCCTTTTTATATAATTACTACTTGTTTTAGATAGATACTTTTGTCATGTTGAAAAAAGATCCCAAGGGGTGGCTAGGTGTCACAGTGAATAGAGCACCAGCCCTGGAGTCAGAAGAACCTGGGTTCGGATCTGGCCTCAGACACTTAACACAAAAACTATCTGTGTGACCCTGGGCAAGTCACTTAATCCCAATTGCCTTCCAAAAAGCAAAAAAATTAAAAAAAAAAAGGGGCGGCCAGGTAGCACAGTGAGTAAGAGCACCCCAGAGTCGGGATGACCTGGGATCAAATCAAGTGGGCTCAGACACTTAGCACCCACCCAGAAACACCTGGCCATGTAACCTTGAGCAAGTTACTTAACCCCAATTGCTTCGGGGCAGTCAGGTGGCGCAGTGAGTAAGAGCACCGGCCCCAGAGTCAGGATGATCTGGGATCGAATCGGGGCTCAGATACTTAGCACCACACCCAGAAATAACTGGCCATGTAACCTTGAGCAAGTTACTTAACCCCAATTGCTAAGAAAAAAAAAAAAGAAAAAAGATTCCCAAGGGGCAACTAGGTGGCACAGTGAATAGAGCACTGGCCCTGGAGTCAGGAGGACCTGAGTTCAAATTCGGCCTCAGACACTTAACACAAAAACTAGCCATGCTACCTTGGGCAAGTCCCTTAACCCCACTTGCCCTACCTTCCCCCCCTCCAAAAAGAACAAAACAAGAAAAGATCCCTCTATGCTGATACTTTATACTGGTCTTAACAAAAATTCATTTTATATTTTGTCAAAGACCTTTTCTGTCTTTATTGAGATAATCATGGTTTTAGATATTTTAGCTTTTAATATGATTGATTATGATCCATTCTTGCATCCCTGGTATAACTCTATCTTGATTATGATGAATGATTTCTTTGATAAATTGCTGTAATCTGAAAAGATTTTATTAAAAAAAATTAATTGAGCTAATTAGTTGGGCTGTCACCCTCAGTACACAGTGAAATCTAGTGAGTCTCAGTTACCTCTAGGATAATTTAAGATGTATATATCTTGTATGTACATAGTTTTTTGCATGTTGTTTCCCCCATTAAAATGTGACTACCTGAAGAGCAGAGGACTACATAGTTGCCTTTCTTTGTGTCCCTCTGGTTGGGATAGGAAGGTGTTACAGTGGATGGAGTGCTGGGCCTGGAGTCAGGAAAACCTGCGTTCAAATCGACTTCTGACACTTACTAGCTATGTGACTCTTAGTAAGTCACCTAACTTCTGTTTGTGTCAGTTTTCTCATCTGTAAAATGGGGATAATAGCACCTACCTTTCAGAGTTGTTGTGAGGATCAAATGAGATAATAATTATAAAATACTTGGCATAGCGGTGGCACATAATAAGAGCTATATAAATGTTAGCTGCGATTACTACTGTTACTACTACTAGTACTACTACTACTACTGCTTGCACATGGATTGCACTAATAAATGCTTGTTAACTGAAAAAATATTCATCCACAAAACTAGATCTTTATGTGTTATTTGAAAAATATTTTGTGGCAAATATCTTCTTTTTTGTGACATTATCATTTGTTTCAGTTGCCTCTACAGTTGGCCTGAAATAAATAGACTTCAAAGATTATAAAGCCCTCTCTGGAAAACATCTTTTCTCCATTCCTCAGGAGTATCAATTGACCCGAACTGTTCTGCATCCTCATTATGAGCAAAGAAGTCTCCCTGGTATGTATTATACGTCTCTGTTTTGAAGAGCTTTCTGTCTATTTTATAGTGCAAATATTATTGATCACTTCATGACTATTATACCAATCAATCAATAAGTAAATAAACAAATTCCTCTCAGTCAAGAAATTTGGAATGCATTAGGAATAGAAGTAATTTTCCTCAAATCAGGACACAAAATTATATTGCTTCTGTAAAGCCTCAATAAAACTACATTTTTTAAAATTTCTGAAGTTGAAACTATCCTGGAGAATTTGAGACATACATATATAAGTAATTATCAAATAGTTACAAAATGTATAATTACATGGTTAGGATTTATGGAGAAGTAAGTATTTCACTGTGAAAATGGCTCAATGAAAATATGGTAACATACTGTATGTGAAAGTATGCTGTATTTAGAGTCAGAGGTCCAGAGTTTGACTTCTCCTGGGTCTTATCACTTACTACCTGGGTGACCATGGGCAAGTCATTTAACCTCTGGGTTTTAGTTTCATTATCTAGAAGATAAATGGATTGGATTAGGTGCTTTCTGAGACTTCTTCTAGCCCTAAATCTATGATCCTGTTATCTCTTATAAGTGAATGAAAATTATGAATATGTGAAGACATCATATACATAACAGATTTGATAATAAGTTGGAAAACAGCAGTTAAAAAAAAACTGGAGAGTCAGTGAGTCCAAATACTCCTTTTTTGTTTGCTTCTCTTATTTATTTTAGAATTTTTAATTTATTTATTTTTAGTTTTCAACATTCATTTCCACAAGATATTGAGTTACAATTTTTTCTCTCCCCATCTTTCCTTTATCCCCCCACCCAAAAAGAGCAAGCCTACTGAATACCCCTTCCCCAAATCTGTTCTCTCTTATATCCTCCCCCTTCACTCCCCTAAGTTTCTAGTAGGGCAAGATGGGTTTCTATACACCAGTACCTGTATATCTTATTTCCCAGTTGCATGTAAAAAAACAATTTTTAAACATTTGTTTTTAAAACCTTTGAGTTCTAGATTTTTTCCCCTTCTTTCTTCCTCACCCACCCCCACTGGGAAGATAAACAATTCAATATAGATTGTTCATGTGTAGTTACCCAAATCATTTCCATAGTAGTTATATTGTGAAAGACTAATTATATTTCCCTCCATCCTATTCCACCCCCTACTTATTCTATTTTCTCCTCTGACTCTATCCCTTTTCAAAAATGTTTGCTTCTAACTACCTTCTCCTCCAGTCTGCCCTCCCTTCTATCCTCCCCTCTCTTATCCCCTAGCCTCCTATTTTCCTGTAGGGTAAGATACCCAATTGAGTGTATGTTATTCCCTTCTTAGGCCAAATTCAATGAAAATCGGGTTGTCCCATTCCCTTTCACCTTCCTGCTCTTCCCCTCCGTTGTAACAGTTTTCTCTTGCCTCTTTTATATGAGATAATTTATCCTAATCTATTGCTCCCTTTCTTCTTCTCCCAATAAATTCCTCTTTCACCTCTTAATTTTATTTTTTTAGATATCATCCCTTCATAATCAATTCATCCTGTGCCCTCTGTCTAGGTTTACACGAACATACAAATGCCCACACTCACATATATTTATATACACATACATACTCCTATGCATACATATATATCTATATATACATGTATATTCTCTTCAGCTATCCTCACACTGAGAACAGTCTTATGAGTTACAATTATTGTTTTTCCATGTAGGAATATAAATAGTTCAACTTTGATAAGTTCCTTGTGATTTCTTTTCCCTGTTTACCTTTTCATGCTTCTCTTGCTTCTTTTATCTGAATGTCAAATTTTCTATTCAACTCTGGTTTTTTATCAAGAATGCTTGAAAGTCCTCTATTCCACTGAATGACCATATTTTTCCCCTGAAACATGATACTCAGTTTTGCTGGGTAGGTGATTCTTGGTTTTAATCCCAGCTCCTTTGACTTCCAGAATATCATATTCCAAGCCCTTCGATCCCTTAGTGTAGAATCTGCAAGATCCTATGTTATCCTGATTGTGTTTCCACAATATTCAAATTGTTTCTTCCTGGCTGCTTGTAATATGCTCTCCTTGATCTGGGAATTTCAGAACCTGGCTATAATATTCCTAGGAGTTTTCTTTTGGGCATCTTTTTCAGGAGGATTCTTTCAGTGTCTATTTTGCTCTCTGGTTCTAAAACATCAGGACAGTTTTCCTTGAGAATTTCTTGAAAGATGATTTCTAGGCCCTTTTTTTGATCATGGCTTTCAGGTAGTCCAGTAATTTTTAAATGATCTCTCCAATGAGATATTTCACATTGCCTTCTATTTTTTTCATTTGTTTGCATCTGTTTAGTAGTATTTTGATTTCTCATAAAGTCATTAGCTTCCATTTGCTCCAATCTAATTCAGAAGGAATGATTCTCTTCAGTGAGCTTTTGAGATTCTTTTTCCATCTGGCAAATTTGGCTTTTTAAGGCATTTTTCTCCTCATTGCCTTTTTGAGCCTCTTTTGCCATTTGAGTTAGTCTGTTTTTTAAGGTGTTATTTTCTTCAGTCAGGCTGTTGACTCTCATTTCATAATTTTCTTGCATGGTTCTCATTCCTCTTCCCAATTTTTCCTCCACTTCTCTTGTTTGCTTTTCAAAATCTTTCTTAATGTCTTCTATGGCCTGTAACCAGCTCGTATTTTTCTTTGAAGCTTTTGGTGCAGGAGTTCTGACTTCAATGTCTTCCTCCTGTTCCTTTGCTTTTTGTCCCCAAAATAGGAGGCTAATGTTGGCTTCTTCTGTTTGCTTTGCTTCCCTTGTTTACTCATGTTGCCACTCAATTACTTGACTTTTGAGCTTTTTGCCACAGTAGGACTCTGCTACCAGACAGGGGAGATTCGTCCCAAATGCTGGGGTTTTCTCAGCTGCAGAAGGTATTAGTTGGGTGCCCTCTCTGAAGCCTCCACATGCTCTGTCTGGCAAGCTGGTCACACACCCCAGCACCTCCACCCTAGACTTCAATCCAGATCCAAACAGGTCAAAGCAAGAGTGATTACTGCTCAGACTGGTTGCTTGGTCCCCCTACAGTCTGACAGCCAGGAGCTGAAACAGCCAAGTGTGGCTGCTGCTGTAGGGCCGGGGCACCTCAGCTGCTTCTCACTCCAGGGGCAAAAGCTGATGCATTCCCAACTACTGGATCCCAAAGTCCATACTGCACTGACCTCTCACTTTGTCCTTAGCATCCATGTGTTGATAATTCTGGAAACCACCACAGCTGCTGGTGATCTGAAGTCCCTCCAGCAGGTGGCTGGTCAGTCCCGCCCTGAGGCTAAACCCTACAGCTTGGGGTGGTGGGGGGTTGGGTTGGGCTGGGCTCTCAGGGGTTTGGTTTGGCTCCCAGAGCACTGTGCTGGCTGATTCCTGCTGGCCTGCTGGGCTGTCCTCAGCGGAAGGTTAGCTTCTCTGTGTCATTTTGTGCATTCTGTAGCTCCAAAGTTTCTTCAGAGTCACCGTTTACATGAATTGGGGGAGGTGGAAGCTGGAACCTCGAGGAAGTCCTGTTTCTACTCCACCATCTTGACTCTGCCCAGACTATATCTAATCTTAAGAAAGGTAGGAATGGTATGTCATATGTGGGTCAAAGCCAATCATGTCTGGATTTACATGTTATTTCTTCTGATAAAATATAAGCTCCTTGGTGGTAGAGTTGGATTTTTTTGAGGTTTGGGTTTGTTTTTTTGTTTTGTTTTATTTTTTGTTTTGTTTGTTTTTTTGGTTTTTGTTTACCCAGGACATAACATAATGCTTGTACATAATTTTATCATCAGCATTTAATAAATGTTTATTGATTTCCGATGCAAGAAAACTAGTTTGGTTAAGGTTCAGGGTCTGTATTTAGAATAAAAAATGGGTTTGGTGATATTGAGGGTATGGTGGGAAGCCTTGACAGATGAGCTAGAATTACAAAAAAAAATTTAGAAATCCAGTTCTACCTGCTTTGCAATTGACTGTTCCATTGTCATTAGTTTTTAGAACAAAAAAAAGCTTTTAGATTGAGGACCTTTGTTGTTCTTTGGTGTGATTTGCTAATTCATTTACATTATTTAGTGTCTGCAGGATAAAAGATATATGAAAGATTTTAAGGTAACATTATTGATTTTTATTTGATGGACAAATGAGTTAGCTAGTCACTATGAACGCTAAAATGGTTTTGATTCTTGCCACTTTTTGCCCTTCACAAAGATAATTGAATTAATGTGTGTAAAAATTTTAGGGCTTGTTAGATTTATTATTGAATTAAACTGAGCAGGTAGACAGAAGCAAAAAAATCTTTTCAGGGAAGCATGTGACATATGAAATCTACCTAAACTCAGGTAAAAGATATATGTAGTTCTGAGAGCAGTATTTATAATTTATGCTAATATATCAGCCAAGGCTCCTCATTTTTGTGGCAGCATTTATAATGTGGAAAGAGCAGATCTTTGATTTGACTTAGACATTGGTGTTTTTGTCTTGCATTTCAAAATAGAGGCATAGTAAACTTCTATTTGATTTGTAACTAGAAGACTCACAATGGACTGTCTGGCATAAAATTTGATCTTTATTTTCTCTTTAGAGAATTGTTATATGACCATTATATAAGAAATTAGTACTAGAAATAATGAACAGTTTAATACAAAATATATTGATAATTCCCCCCCCCCCCCCATGGAAGTAAGTAAACTGTAAAAATTGGATTTGATGATACATATATAATTAAAAGGGGAGTAGAAGACTTTTCTGATTCCCCCAAATTGCTAGTCTCCCCCCCCACTCCTCACCCCCCCTCCCCCACACAATATCCATTTTGCATATACCTATCCATGTTTCCCTAGGCTAGATTGCAAACTCCTTAAAAATAGGGACCATTTCACATTGGTCTGTAATCCAGAGTGGGTGTTTAATAAATTATTATCGATTGACAGGTCAGAGCTCTAAATATATATACTTGTGGCAGTATAGTAATGAAAATTATATTATGAATTATACAATGATTCTTATTCTTTCCCTCTTCTTTCTTACTCCCCTTTCCCAGACATATATTATGTATGTATATTGATTTTTAAAATATAATTTTTAATTTTTTAAAACCATTTTTTGGAACCTGAATCTCAATCAGACTTTTTGTTGCTAAGTTCATTTTACATCATAGAATGTTGGCAGTGACATGACGTGAAGACTTTATTTACCCAACATTATAAAAAAGTAGTTTAAACTCCTCTGCATCTCCATTTTATAGTGGATCATTTTGTATTTATATGCTTATTTTGCTGTTTTTGTCACCTTGCAATTTTTTGTCATTTACAATAGTTTTTTTTTCTTTGAATGTGTACATTCATTTATACTGTGCTACAAAATAAAATTTGAAAATATTTGAAGGTTGAAAGGCCTACTTTTTTAAAAATATCAAACAGGTCTAAGAATCTTAGATTTGAAGGTCATTTTATATATCAAGTTATTAGGTTTTTTTTACAGATTATCCATTTCCTTTGCTGCTTTTCCTTCTGATCTTGATTTGGCTTTTAGCCATTTTGTTGCTTGTAAGCATCTGAACCAGAAATTGGGGGAGGGAGAAGAGGTAAAATTCAAAGCATTTAATTTTCCTATGATTTAGTGTTCTTTACTGTGATGCTTAATAGGGGAGTTTAAAGTATTTGCTAATGAGAAGTTTTGTTATAGCCTGTGAAATTCATTTGACCATGCCTTTTCCCTTTACATAAGAGTAAATAATTGAATATGGCTTGTAATTGTGAGATTTAGAATCTGCAAGTAGCACATAGTGTTTTTTTACTTCATTTCCCAACATCAATTGTTTGTTTCAAATTGGTATATAAGAACTTAATAATATAACAACTTTAAGTATATAAGAACTTAATCTACCTTTTCACAGTGGTTTTTTAAATAAAGAAATTGAAGTATTGCTTTTGAAGACTGATTGTTTTAAAAATGTAATTATGGTAGTAATGTTTTTGTCAGGTGCAGCAGGTATCCCAGAAGAATCACTGCTGTTGAATTGCTGAGGCAATATGTGTTTAATCATCAGTCAGATGGTTAGAGATTCAGGTAGAAGAGTTAGTCCCGAACATTTTGGTGGCAGCATGTATTACAGAGAGTACACGTTAAATTTATTACAAAAACCTAAGTGCATTTAGGACAAAGGAATGAATCCTCACAACAGGATGCTATTCATCTGTTTTTTAGACTAAAAACAGACTATTTTAATTGGATACCTTTGTGGTAAGAAGTTGTTTCTTTTTAAGTCATGAAATTATTTGTAACTGTCTCCTATTTTTTTTCTTCTGAACTTACCATCTATAGCAATCAGTTTTGCACCCAGTCTTTCACCTCTTGGTAGTTCTAGTTATTTATCTGTAAAATAAGGATAGTGCTACCTGCCCTGCTTATCTTGAACATGTCATTGTGAGGGTTAAAGGAGATAATTTATGTAAATTTCTTTGGTAACTTTTGCTTTCTATATAAATGTCAGCTCTGATAATCATATACGTGTTTATATATTTGTATTTACACATACACATTTGGTATTTTATCTCTCCACTGAGATGATAACCTCTCTGATGATGGACCCATTTTCTATTTTATCTTCCCCCACAGTTCTTTAGAAATGTGCAAGTAAGAAATCAATATTTATTTGATTTTTTGGGGGGTGAGGGGGCTTTAGGTTTTCTTTGACTTTAGTAGTCAGAGCAGTGGCAATTGTCTATAATATGAATTCTGTAGAGAACTATTTATTAGAAAATGCCTATCACCGATAGTATTAAGTTTTTTGAGAGAACAAATCTAGTGAACATTTCATCTTTCATTTTTTTGTTTTAAATTAAACTTTTTCTCCACTACCCTGTTACCTCCCAATGTTTAATAATACCACCTACCTTTGGATTAGCATACTGAGCAAAGAATTACATCTTTCAGCACTAACCTTGGAAATAATTATGTAAATAATTAAACTCAACTGACTTAAATTAGCAGAGAATCTTGTCATACGTTCTTGAAGAAATCAGTATAAAATAACCACCATCTTTTATAAAGAAAAATGCTGATTGTTTAATATTTGTTAATATTTGATGAGAGAAGTAAGAGCAAGAGATGAAGTTAATGATTTCATATGTGTATTTGGGGGATTTTACAAATAAATAACCACAAGATTTTTCATCTCTATTTGGTTAAAAAAAATTAAGATTTATATAAACACATTTCCAATATTGCTTTATAATCAGGATTTACTAAAACTGTTCTTAGCTGGTGGCTGAAGTTTCCTTAAATCTAAATATCTTCATTATTTGGAACATATGTATGGGTGTCTTTAGAAAAAATTCTTAATGACTACTTCATTTTTGTTGTCATAGCCACATAGGATATACTGGTCATCTTTTTCATGAAGCCTTTGGCTAAATATACCTTAGATATCATGAAACCATAATGTATTATTTCTAATATGTAGATGATAGATGCATCTGACACTTATTTTCCTTTTCCGGCATTACTTTTGTAATTAGGCTATTATTTCTCTCTTGGACTTACTATATCCTCCTCTACTACTTTTGCAAATGTAGCCTCTTACAAAGTTATTGCCCTCTTTTTGAGTCCTACTTTGTCCAATAAGCATCCATTTCATAAGGTGCAACTCTGGGTTTCAAAGTTATTTCACAAGGTGTTTCACTTCCCTAATCTCTTCTTGTACCTTTACTATTTTCAAGCAAAACTGCTCCAAACCTCTCTTAGGCATTAGTCTCATGTGCCCTTTTTAAGCTTTTTATGAAGGTAAAATGGGATTCCTTTCTCTGATTTCATTTTGAATTGTTGTTTGTTTATCACTGCAATAAATAATTTTTAAAATAATAGCCCCCATTCAAAGTTTTATTCCTTCATCTTCCTTTCTCAAATAGTCATGACAGACTTTGTCAGGGTATTCATCTTACTCTCTCCCCCTTCCCCCCCCCAAATATATCTATCTATATCTATCTATATATATATATATGCATATGGGATTAAAATTCATGATTTAAACCAGGTTTATATCCCAGGTCAAGAAGAATACTTGTTAGCAGTGTGACTTTGGTCAAGTCTCTAACCTTACTTGGCTTCATTTTCCTAATTTGTAAAATGGAAAGATTTGGTCATCTCTAAGACCATTTCCAAAGTTCTATAAAATTCTAAAACAAGATTTTTTTTCTAAAAAAAATTTCTTTATAAAACCATTCTACATAGTCTTCACAATTCAGGTAAATATAGACAAATTTGAAGAAGGTATATACAATTTATTAAAACAATGATGTTATTTTGGTTGGGGTCAGCTGTTTCTTTAGGTAATAAAGTTAATCATATGTTGATTTAATATAACTTTAAAAAATTTAGTTAGAAATATTTATTGAAATTCATTCAAATGATTGGTAATTCTTTGTAAAGAGAAATAAAGATTTAAACAGTCATGGCAACACCAACTCATTTATTTAGAGCTTTAAGGTTTACAAAGTACTTTCCTCTTTTGGAAGTAGATAGCAAAACTAATTGTGAATGTACTAGAAACCTAAAAGAAACATTCGTTTTGAATTTGAAACTACTGATTTGGTCTAATGCCTTCATTTGATGGATGGAAGTCTCCTGTAACTCAATTCTAAAAGGTTAGTTGTTTTGCCAGTAGTGACATACCTATTTAGTGGCAGAACCAAGGTTAAAAGTCCTGACTTCCAGTCTCTTGGCAGTGCTCTACTTAACCCATATTGTCTATCTGTTAGGTTAGTTAGTTACTGAAGGTAGGTTGTGAGTACATTTTTAATTTAGTGAAAAATAAAGCATTTCTAATTCAAGAAGTTAATCATAACTATTTGGTGAGCATTTTTGCTAAAATGTATTCTGTATTTTATATTTTTCACCCTTCAGCAAGCACATATCCTAAGATCCCTTTACTAAAGAATGTGTCTATTTTTGAATTTTCAACTAATTTAATTACAAAAAGGTCTTTTTGTTTGTTTGTTTGTTTGGTAGGAAGAAAATAGACTTTTAGCCAGGAAAACATGAGAGATTTAAAATAATGAATTATTCTGTTAACTTAGCATCCACATTCACTTTTATCAGTAAAGTGGAATATAATTCAATTTAATTGAACAAAGCATTACTAAGTGGCTAGGGGTAAAATCCTGTGTTAGATATGGGGATAGTGACTGGATTGGTGATTTTATTTGTATAAGGAACTCTGGTTGAGGAATCTCCTCTTATCCATGCAGGTCAGCACCTTCTGACCTGTCTTAGAGAGGTGCCTGAGGCACCAAGAAGTTTAGTGACTTGCCTAGGGTCATGTAACACCTGTACCAGAGGAGGAAATTGAATATTTGACTCTGAGGTCAATTCTCTTTCCTCTAGGCCCTACTGTCTCTCTTGTACATTTTATTTTCCATCTCTTTGCCTTTTCACAGTCTCCCTTCCCTCATGCCTAGAATGTATTCTTTTTTCAGTCAATCAACAAGCATTGTGATTGATACTTTGCAGTTTATATATTGTGCATATAGTTTCCCAGATAGAAATGAATCTCCTTGAGGATAGAGACTTTTTCGTCTTTGTATCCCCACCATACATTTAATTGATTTATTGATTTATCACTTTGAATGAAACTGTGTTTTCCGGGCATTCAGTCAACTAAGTTTGAAATTGTTTATTTTGATCCAGGCTCATTTTATTAATGCATAGAGATATGTATTTAGGTATATAAAAGATACCTTCAGAGTCTTAGATGGAAGGATAACCTTAGAGAGTTAGGAAATGAGATCCTGAGTTTAGGGAATAGTTAGCTGGCTGATTTGGTATTAGAATGTGAGATGCTTGAGGGCAAGGACCATGGTTTTTTTTTCTTTTCTTTGTATTACCAGAACATCCTTTGGCATAGTTCCTGGTACAAAGTAAATGCTTAATAAGTGCTTCTTTACTAACAGACTAAAAATAGAGGGCATGAGAGTGATGTGAAATAAGTCTGGAAAGGCAGACTCAGTCAGACTTGGAAGGGCTCCGAAAGCTCAGCCATACCTTTATTCCTCTCAGAGCTCTATTTGTGACATTGTACATTCTCCACCATGCCACAAGAGCTTCCTTACCCTGCCCCTTGCTTTCCCACACTGGTTTGACGCTGCTACCCTTCCTCTGATTGGTTGATTCCTCCCAGAACCAAGATTTAAAGGAAAGTGCCCAGGCCAGTCTGGTCTTCATTATGCTCTGAATTTTACCACTGATTCTGTATTTTCTCCACCACATCTGCCACCACCTTCAACCCCCTCCCTGAAAATGGTAGAAGTCAAGCCCCTTGACAGCAGGAATTGTCTTTTTGTTTGTATCCTCAGTGCTCACCACAATACCTGGCACTCAGTTCATGCTTGTACTCTTATCTAGATAGAAGTTTAATGAGCATCTCTACAAATAGAAGTTAAAATATCTAGTTTATACTGGTATCTTTAAGCATTAATTTAACCTAAATTATAAATATGGGGATGGGTGGGAAGAGTAGAATTTGATTCTCCTTCCTTTTCCCCTCCTAGCTCATTTGAAATAATCACAAATATATTCATAGATTGTGTATTAATCTTCAAATAAGATATTAATATCCTGATGCTCTTAAAAAAATATTAATACCTCTCTGAGTCCGAAGAGAGAATTGCTACTTAAAAAAACAACAACAGCAATTTGTCTTCATCTTTACAAGGTGACCCATAGAAGTTTTAGAGTTCCAGAAGGTCAAGCAGTTCAAGTACTTTGTAAATTGTGTTAACACATTAATTTCTCATTCTTCCTGATTGCATTCTGAGACTCCTGTGGGAAGGAAAGGAACCATATCTCCCCTTTATTTGTTATCTTTGTAAATAATGTATTAAGTTTGCAGAAGATTAAAAGTTATTTTAAAAATTTAAATGCCGTAAAATAGTAAGTTTTTTTTATTTTAGGAAAAAATATCAATGATTTTAAAATATCCTTGTTTCCTTAAAATACACCTTTCTTTTTGTGTAAATAATTGATAGAGCTGGTGAGTACCTAAGGCCAGCCTTCTAGGGTGGTGGCAGCACCTTGATATACTCATGGGCTATTGTCATGTAGGTTTTTGTTTTAAGCTTTGCAGATTCAGAAACTTTCCAGTTTATTCAAGAGTAGTTAAGCTTTGCTAAATTAATTTGCTTTCAGGTGAGAGAAAAATATGTACAAGTATACATTAAAATATATAAACAGAAGATAATTTAGGAGGAAGGCAGTTGGAGGGGTTGTAATTAATTAAATTTTTTGCTGTCAGGTGCTTCTCCAGCTGACCTTTGAAGGAAAATAGACTTTGTTTGTAAGAGGCATCTGTGAGAATGGGAAATACATTCTTTATTTATTCTCCAAAGATTTTTCATTATACCTTTCTTAAAATTGGGTTGCTACTGGGAACATTTCTTTAGGTTACTTAGTCCTCCTGATATTAATATTGTCTCTTTATACTTGAGAGTAGTTTCTTCTTCTGGTGATTTTAAGTCTATCTCCACTTACTTATATGTTGGACCAGTACTTAATCAATTCTATATATAAACTAAATAGAAACTTTCACTGGTAACAGATTTATGTTCAAATCTTTTTTTTTTTTTTTGGCCAGCTTTATAACAGTGGACTATGGTAGGTATAAAAAGATTCATGTCAGCATGCCTTCTCTTAAGGAGCTTACAGTGTAGTAGGAGAGGAAAGATAACCAAAATAACCATAATACAAAGCAGTATTTAATGCTATACATACAAATGATTAAAAGTTGCTATAGAACTTTGAAGAAGGGAGAAAGTTGTTATGGACAAAGGAATCAACTGGTATTCAAGAACCTACAATTTCTTTTTGTTAAATTACCCTACTGTAGTTTTGTTAGGTAGTCTCAAGGGCTTAAGTCTCTGAGTTTCTAGTTAAGTGTTATTGCCAGAGATTTAGCTACTAAGTCCCACAAGGCAGTGCCCTGGAAAGCCAAAACTTAAAGACCTTGATTATTATACACATCAAGAGAAATTAGAGAGATTGTGGGCTTATCTTCCCCAAAATGAATCAAGTTGTAGAATCACAAAAGTCTCAGAATTCCTTTAGAAATAGGTGTTAAAATAATTTACAATTCATTGTGGAAATAGCTCCCTTTACATAAACTCTGTTCCCTGATGTTTTTAGTAACCCCACAAGGCAAGTAGTAAAAATATGGCTGTGATTCATGGGGACTAAGTGACTTGCCAGGGCCCCCATAGCTAGTAATGTGGTGGACCTGAAATCAAAACCCAGATTTTCTGACCCCATATACAGTGCTTTTTATATGTCCTGAGAGATTACTTTTTCCAACTCCCTCATTTTATAGATGATGAAACTGAGGGCCACAGAGGTGAAGTAACATAGAAAGGTGTGAATCTGCAGGTACCACAACAGTGGAATAGGAATCAAAGAACAATAATTCTATAGGCAATAATAAAAAGCAATACATTGACCATAACCTATTTCTTGAGGAAATATTAAAGTGATAAAAGAATAAACCAAATATACTAAGCATGGAAAGTGAGGGGAAAGTTCAGGTTGATGAGTATAAATTTTTAAAATGCATTCAGGTGATTGAGACTCACATCAGTTGTTCTGGGTATGGGAATGGCCCCAAGCTTTCTTTTAGCTCTTTTGTAAGAGGTGGTGTCAGGAGGTCTCTGTCCAAGGGCCTCATGAACAGGGCTTCTTGCTGCTGAGACCTGACCCCATTGAACAAACATCAAGAAAAAAAAGCTTTTCTAAGAAGGGTCATAGTGGAGATACAGAAAGGAAGAAGCAGAGACATCAGTGGCAGCCTTTCTGAGCCAGTCTGTAGAATGTAGCGGCTTTAGGAGTTAGTGTTCGCAAGGACTGGTAGGAAAAGTTTTGTATTTGACATCTACATACTTGAGCCTGAGGTAGTAAAAGAATGGGAAAATGCTGGATTTGGATGAGAGCACCTGGTTTCATATTTACTTCCCTGATATTTATTTCTTTTGTGATCTTGGGTAAGTCATTTAACTCCTCCAGAACGTAGTTCCTCATCCATTAAATAGGGGCTCAATGAGACAGCCCTTGAGGTCCCTGCTAGCTCTAAATCAATGTTGCTATGAACTCTGACTTTGCTACTTTTTACCAGTCAAGTCATTTGATCTTTCTGGGCCTTAGTTTCCTCACATATGAAATGAGGATAATAATTCACAGCAGCTACATTCTTGCTCTGAATGTGATAATCCTATGAATTTAATTCAATTTAGCAAAGATTTTTGAAGCATCTACTCTCTATAAACCCCTATGCTTGGCAATAGGAATATGAAGATAAAATCTAAAACATTCCTTATTTTAAGAAGCTTATATTCTATTAGGGGCATACAGCATACATGTAGATAAATAAAAATAATAGAAAACATTTTCAGAAAGGATAGTGCACTAACAACTGGAGGGATCAAGAAGGATTACTATGTTAGGAGATAGCCTCTGCACTGTATGTTTTGTAGGAAGCCAAGGGTTCTAAGGCACAGCAACTCCAGATGTGGAAAGACAATGGAGATAGGAAATAGAACTGCTAGCTGGCCAGTTTAACTTAAATAAAGGTGTAGAAATGAAATAAGATTAGAAAGATAGATGGGAGCCATATTTTGGCAGATTCTAAAGACTGGGCAGAGGATTTTATATTTTATTCCGTATGATAAACCTTTGAAGGTTTTTGAGAAGGGAAAAGATATGGTCAGATCTGTTAGGGATAACAATCTGGAAGCAGTGTCAAGTATGCATTGAAAAGTAGAGAGGTCCGGGGCAGCCAGGTAGCACAGCGAATAAGAGCGCCCGTCAGTGTCGGACTGACGTGGGGATTGAATCCGGACTCAGACACTTAGCACCCACCCAGAAACACCTGGCCGTGTAACCTTAAGCAAGTTACTTAACCCCAATTGCTTAGGGGCGGCCAGGTGGCTCAGCGAGTAAGAGCACCAGCCCCAGTGTCAGGATGACCTGGATCAAATCCGGGCTCAGATACTCAGCACCACACCCAGAAATAACTGGCTGTGTAACCTTGAGCAAGTTACTTAACCCTGATTGCTTAAAAAAAAAAAAGTAGAGAGGTTGGAGGGAGGGCGAATAGAGAAGTTGTTGCAATAGTTCCCGTAAGAGATGAAGAGCTGAACTTGACTAGAGCATAAGTGAGTGTAGGTAAAAAAAAAAAAAAAAGAATTTATAAGAGATATTTTATAGAGGGGGATGATGGAGCCTGGGGAAATATAGAAAGGAGCTAAGACCAGGTTGATTTGATCTGGAATACAGAGCAAGGCTCTTGGTAAAAGATAGAGGCTTGAGGTCTGGATACAGGGTGCAGGTGTAAAGTCTCAAGAGCAGCAAGGCCACAGACAGGGAGACTAGATCCTGAGCTGACAAGAACAGGTCTAGGACAAAACCTCAGAGAAACATCTATTTAAGGTTTGTGGCATGGATTATGAGTTTGTAAGAGATATTGAGAAAGATTGTTCAGATAAGTTGGAAGACAACCTGGATAGAGTATTTTTTTATATACATAATCTTAGCAGGGAAACATTCCTTTTATGTTGGAAACTGTATATTTCTGGACAAGGTTTCAGCTAAGGAAAAAAATTGTCTGAGATGGACAAATTGGCATTTTGATGATACTGCATATGGTGCCTTTTATATAACATTAACAGGAGTGCTAGTCAGATTTAAATACTGATTGTGAGACATCAGCCAAAGACCAACACTGGGCATTTAATTGGAAGTTTCACTTAAGAGAACATGTATTCCAAAGCAAGTAGAAACAGTGGATCTTCCCTTACTTTCTTGCAAGACTGTTCTATCAACTTATTTGATCATACCAGTGCTCACCCCTTCTCTGACATTAGTTAATATAAGATAAGTATAGCGTATTTCTAGCTATGCATGATAGCCATGTGAGAGGTTAATTCCAATTTATCAAACTCACTTTGTGGCCTAGACTCTGTTTCAGCTAACTTGATCAGTTTTTTTTTTTTTGAAAAGTCATCAATCCATTAATTATAAGAACTGGATATTGAATTTGGCAGTTCATTTGGTCAAAGAGGCCAACGTATATGCCATTTGCTGGGGGTTTTGTTTGTTTTGTTTTTGTGGTGGATATGAAGAGAATATGGAGACTTTTTTGTAAGTGGATTCCAAATAAAATAATACTTCATCTAGGTAGAACTTGACTATTTAGCATACTCACTTATCTTTATCACTATCAAAAAGAAATAAAAAAAGACAGCTAAAATGGATGTTAGAGAATCTTTACTTACACAATTACTAATAATTATTTGATTTCCAGTTTTATTCCAGATTAAAAGTGATAGGTGTACAGGACAGCACCTAGAAGTAAAGGTTTAAGCCTAGATCTGGGACTAACTCAAAGAAAACAAAGTTTAACAAGAAAATACAAAAATTATAAAACCAAAATTTCTTATCTACAAAAACAAAGCAGTGTGACACCATTTTGGTTTAGAGGGAAATAACCCAATTAGTCTCAGTTGTCTCAGAGGGCCTTACTGCCTTATAGCATTCTGTAGTAATCTTTGTTCTTAATGTGATCACCCTGAGTCATCAAGAAAAGGGAAAGTTATATTCAGTATCCTTGGTTTAAGAAGGTTGTGATGTGTGTAATTCATCTTAGAGTTTCATGTAGTCTTAGAATTAGCGAGATACAAGGGGAGGCCTGAGAAAATATTTAATTCCAGGAAAGGAGGTCTAAAAAGGTTTCATTACCTTCCCATTTCACAGAGCAAATTGTTAGATGAAATGAGCTAGGATAGAATCCATGTCTTCTGACTCCCAAGTTAGTGCCCATTCTCTATTATATCATTAAACCTCCCATAAAATTTTAAACAAGAAAAAAAGCAAAAAGCTGTTTTTTGATTATTGAAATGGTAGTCCTTAGTTTAACTGGTTTGCTGTTGAGAAGTTTAACTTGTTTGTCATGTGCCGGGAACTATGCTAAGTGTTGGGAATTTAAGAAAATTTAAAAAAACAAACAAAAAAAACAGAAATGAAACAGTTCTTCCTTCTCTTAAATGGAGAGACAGCATGTGCATATATAAGTTAAACACCAAGAAAAACCAAAGTAATCTGCTGTGTGGAAGCAATAAAGCTGGGTGAATCAGGAAAGATCTTGTGTAGATGCCATTTGAGCTAAAATTTTAAGGAAACTAGGGCTTCTAAGAGGTACAGGTGAGAAGGAGGTGCATTCCAGGCTGAGAGGACTGCCTGTACAAAGACATGGAGACAGAAGATGGAATGTCATATTCAGGAAGTAGTTAAAAGACTAATGTGGATGAATGAAAGGGGATAATGTAATAAGGTGGGAAAAATGAATGGGACCAACTTGTGAGAGATTTAAATTCCAAACAAAGGAGTTAGATTGGATCTTAGAGGTATTAGGGAGGTTTTGGAATTTAATGATCAAGGGAGCAACAGACCTGTGCTTTAGAAATATCACATTGCCAACTGTATAGAAGATTAATGTTATGGTGATTTTGGTTTCGGTTCGGATTCGCTCCCACAAACGACACAGTCTTAAGAGAGGAAGGAGTTTTATTGAACATAGAAACAAGGAAGCTTAAATCGGCACCAGCAATACAATATTCCTAGCACAATTAAAGCAAGCATAACTAAAATAAGAAATAAGAATAGTAAGAAGAGAGAAAGAAAACATCACCAATTCGGGGGAGCGCCAATTCTCGGTCAACATGGCTGGGGAATCCCGGGGTATAGCCTTTGAGTCCCGAATGGGAGGGTCCCAGGCAGAGCGTCCTCTCCATGGGTAAGGTTCCGAAGAGGCTCAGGGAATTGGGGATTTTTATGGGAGAACAACAAAGAAGCTTGACCAAGATAATTGGTTCCTTGCCAGATATTGCTTAATTCTTTTGGGTGTTTTTGCAACCAGGATGAGCAGCATGTGTTTTTCATAGGTGTTATCAAGTAACAGTCCTTGAGAGAATAGCCAGTTCTCACAGTACTATCTATTCCAGGAGGGGCTAGTTCCTGGGGTATGCTCCTAAGTCACGTGATACAAGTTCAGGTCACACAAAGGACAGAGTGAACTCACAATCTTATTAACTATGGACTATTGTTAATTCAATTTATTAGAAAAAGGAAACTAGAGTCAGGAAGTTAGGACTCTTTTTAATAAGAGGTAATGAGGGCCTCAACTAGGGTGGTTGTGGTATGAGTGGAGAGAAAGGGATGGATGAGGTAAAAGATATTGTAGAGGTAAGATCAACAAGACCTAGCACCTTATTAGAGTAAGGGTGAGTGATGATCACATGATTTGAGTTGGAATAAAGCTCAGTGGCTGTCTAGACCATGCCTCCACAACATTCAGCCTGCCAAAGGATTTTCGGCGGCCCACATAAAATGTAGAGGATGTAAAACAGGCCTGCACAACATACTGCCTGCATGCTGCTTATTGCCTACCAAAGGATTTTGAGCAACCTGCAAAAAATGTAGAGGATATAAAACAGGCCTGCACAACCTACCACCTAAGGGCCACTTTGGTGGTCTTCAAATGGCCTGCAGGCCATATGTTGTACCAGCCTGGTCTAAACCAACCTGTACATGAAAGGAATACTGTAATGTGATAAATGGCCAATCATTCACTCTCTGCTTGAAGACTTCCAAGGAGGAGGTGCCCACTATGTCTTGAGCTATCTGTTTACATATTTTTATCAGTTCTAATTCTTAGGAATTTTTCTTGTTATCAGACTTAAATTTGCCTCAGAAAGAAAGCACAATTTCTCACCAGGATTGCCTGAAACATTGTAAGCCCTACTAATGTTTGTGCTATATAGGCATGGCCTTTGAACACCTGGAATTATGTCTAGCTACACTGAGTTATCAGAGTTGTATTTTGTGCTGGAATTGAACCCGAAAAGAGATGAGTTGAAAGTGATAAATTTATGTGAATGTACTCAATAACAGTGAGCTTTTAGAGTCATTTAGTCAAAAAAGATTTATAAAGTAAAGGTCACGGTGGACTAGGAGTTCACATACTTTATTGCTGGAGTTCACAAACTTTACTTATTTGTTTCCATTAATCTCCTTGTTGGCAAGATTTGGAGGATAAGTGTAGAATTCCCGTATGTCCTGGCCCTTCCAAGTCATGGTTTAACTTTGTAGTTTAGGTCACTATCAGTGTTATGGGAACTCACTAGTGACAAACTTTGACTAAACTTTTGTCTCTCTACTCTATATAAGTTTCAGGAAAAATAGACTACTAATAACTAGAATACAGTGGGAAGCACTTTTTCTAGTCAGAGAACTTTAAATGCTTGATAAAGTATTTTAAAAAATTTTATCCTAGAGGTAATAGGTTGCATTAAAGATTTTTGACTTTACAAGATATGGAGACTCTCATGTCAATAAAGAGAGCTATAATGTCTATAAAGAAAGAGATGAAAGCTTTTTTTTGGATGCCATATTACATGGTTGACTCATTGAACTTGAAGAAAACTGAAACTCAGTTCTTTTTCTGATGAGCTGAATTGTAAAGTGCATTCTCTTTGAACTACGTCCATAACTCAGGATTGAAATCTTTACCTCAGTTGCCATGGCTTGTCACAAAAATGCCTACTTTCTAGTGCTGGGATATCAAATTGAGTCATGAAATATCTGCTCCTGAATTTGCAGGAGCCACCACCATTGCTCAGATTCCTTCCTAGCTGTATTATGTCTTGACTCCCAAGCATTACCAAATCCATCCATAGACCACAAAAGGTCCCTGGGAAACACATATTCCTGACTATCTTCCCTATAGATCCAACAGGCAGAGCCATGTATGACAGTACCAGAGAAGACAGGAGAGAAAAACCTGATCTTCACAACTAATATGCTTCAGACTTATAGAAATCTTTCTTACCAACTATTTTCCCATTTTCAGAAAGGTCAGGTGTGTCAGATCCAGGTATATCAGCACAGAAGGGAATAATTCAGTGCTATTTTAAATACTTGATCCTGTTCTACTGGTTATGGGTAGAGTCTTTTGTTCATTGCAAACCCATAGCTGAATTCCCAAACCCTCATTCTTATTCCTAAATCAGATAGATTTAATAGTGCAAGCAGCAAGTAACCAGGAATGTTATTATCTTCACAAATTTTATTCATGGCTGCTGAATGCTGTTAAAAGAAAACATACTGGTACCTTAGTTTTTCCATCTGTTAAGTGGGGATGCTAACACCTACCTTGTGTAATTTGTGAGAACAGTTCTTCTGGGAAGCAGTTTATATATTTCCAAATAATAATTAGTAGAAGACAGCTCTTAGGGAACCTTAGAGTAATTTAATCACCCAAAAATAAAAGGCAAAAGAAAATTGTTACCTCCGTTTTTTTAGGATATTGCTCAAGAAAATTTCCCATACAAAGTGGCACCAGGGGACAAACTACAGGTTGAAAGAATCCATCAGATGCTGTGTAAGTACATACAGAACATATAAAGCTGGTCTTCCAAGCCTGATGTGCTTAAGCTGAGTCTTAAAGGAAATCATGGATTCCTAGAAGCAAAAGTCAGAAGGGAGAGCATTTCAGGCTTGAGGGATAGCCAGTGAAAGTTATAACAGATCTAGGAGATGCAGTGTCCTATGTCAGAAACAGCAAGAATATCAGTGTGACTAGACTGTGTGAAATACATGGAAGGGAGTATTTTGTGTAGTAGAGTTGGAAAGATAGAATGGGACCAGCTTCTGAAAAACTTGAAATGCCAAATAAAGGAATTTATATTTGATACTAGAGAAAGTGGGAACCACTTTAGTTTATTAAACCAGTCATGTAATTCTATTTGTCCATTGTTTATCTATTCCTACGTCTTTCTCACTCCACAAATCCATTAGTTGCTCAGTTAGTCTTACTCTCTACTTACATATCCTCCATGGTATTTTAGGCACTCACCTTTTCACTTGAGTGGTCTAATTTGTCTCCTTATTTCACATTTCTCCCCTTTCCAATTCTTCACATAGCTGTCAAAAGACATTTCTAAAGCACAGGTCTGACCATCTTCTTCCCTTATACAAACTCCAGTAGATCCCTTAAATTCAAACTTGGTCTGAGACACTTACTAGCTTGTTGACCCTGGGTAAGTCACTTAACCCAATTTGCCTCAGTTTTCATATCTCTAAAATGAACTGGCAAAGGAAATGGCAAACTACTACAGTATTTTTGCCAGGAAATCCCAAAAATGGTCATGAAGAATCAGACACAAATGAAAAATGACTGAAGATCCCTTTAGTCTCTGGGATTAAATACACATTTATCTGGTATTAAATTAAAACCTTTCACAACCTACTTCCTAGTATATTTCTAGGTTATTTATACAAACACAGTCTATGATCCAGCTAACTCATCCTCTTACTACTCCTAAAATATGGCATTCTTTTTGCCATTTCTCTGCCTTTGCATAGGCTATTTCCTAACCCTATGATGAATTCCCCACCTCACCTCCACCTCTTACAATCCCTAGTATTCCTTCAAAGCTCAGCTTAAATGCTGTCTAATAAATGAAACATTTAAAATATGTTGTCCACAGAAAACTTACCTAAAATAGGAAGATAAAATTTAAAATGAAAGACTGATAAAATTATTAGGAATCATTTGAATCTAGAAAACAGTGGTAGCATGCAGATTTCAAATGGGAAGTGTTTAAGAAATAAAAGCAACTATTTTTGTCTGTATATCACCATTTGATGTATATTACTTAATCATATAAGAATTCTTTTAAATAAATTTTATTGTTTTTTCTAGCACCTCTTTCCCAATTTATCCCACCTTGCTTCTCTGCTTCCAGAGAGCCATCCCTTAAAATAAAGATTTAAAAAGAGAAAAAATTAATTCAGCAAATTTGCCATTATTACAGTGTTCCATCCTTGATAGTCTCCCACCTCTGCAAAGTGTGGAAGTATCTCTTTTTTGGGGCCAAGCTTGACCATTATAATTTCATAACATTGAGTTTTGATTATAGTGTTTTGTGGCAGTTGTTTTCATTTACATTGTTGTAGTTACTGTGCATATTGTTTGGCTGGTTCAGTTTATTTCAGTTTGCCATCAGTTTATATGTCTTCTTTTGCTTCTTGTATTTATCATAGTCATTGTTAACACCTCATTAATATTCCATAACATATAAGTACCTCAGTTTGTTTACCACTCCCTCTTTGATGGATGTCTACTTTGTTTCTAATTCTTTGCTGCTACAGAGAGTACTGCTATAAATATTTGGGTGTAAATGGAGACTTTCTAGTATTGATCTCCAAAGCATTAAGATATACAAATAAATGCAAAGTTTGTCATTTAAATGTTATTGTTGTAGGCAAATTAGTTAAAAACAGCCAGTAAGGGACAGTAATCAAAGGATAAAATTGAACTGCAAACTAAGATCTGAATTGGTTAAGAATAACTTGTTCAAAAAATTAATCTTTAGAAATAATTTTAAAAGTCAATAGGAGTATATGCCAAAATGTATGACTTTTGGATCTCTGGGCATCCAAAATTAAGTATAAAAGACTTATAACCACAAAGGAGAAATTAATAGAATTTTAAATTAAAAAAATTGAATTAATAAAACAGATCTTTAAAAAAATAAAATAATTTGAACCTTAGTTAAATTAACCAAAATGAAAAGAGACGAAAACAAGGTTACCAAAAAAAAAAAACAAAACCTAAAAAAACCAAAAAATTTAAAAGGGAGAAGTCACAGTGAATACTGACAAAAAAAATCATTAGAAAATATCATAGCTTATTATCTACCAATAGATGTGAGATGACTTTATTCAGTTGTTTTGGCCATTTCTGACTCTTCATGATCAGATTTGGGGTTTTCTTGACAAAGATGCTAGAGTGGCTTGCCATTTCCTTCTGAAATAGAGGTAAGTGAATTGCCTAGGGTCACACAGCTAGTATCTATTTGAGGCCACATTTAAACTCAGATCTTCCTGCCTCCGGGCCTGAGACTCTCTTCACTGTGCACCTGCCTTATTCTCAAAACCTCACCTTGACAAAATTAGAAGTAAATACCTAGATTTCATGTTGATTCATAAAATTATTTTTTAAAAAATACTTTAATAACTGCATTTCAGTATAATTGGTTTCCTTTGTATTTTTGCCTATCTTATGCATTGAATTATTTTGAGAAGTGGGCCATAGGCTTCACCAGACTGATATAGGAGATCTGTGACACATAAAAACTTAAGATCACTTGATCTAAAAGTAAAGAACTAAAAAGAAAATTTTTATAAGAGAAAAAGGGACATAGTATTAATAATCTGGCATATAAAAAATCCCAGAACCCAATGAATTCATGAGTAAAAGAGGTATTGAATGCTGCTATTTCTGGTGTTTACTTGTTTTAGTCATGTCTAAATCTGTGATCCCATTTGGGTTTTTTATTTTTAAAGCAATTGGGTTAAGTAACTTTCCCCAAGGTTACACAGCCAGTTTTGTGTGTGTGTGTGTGGGGGGGGGGTGTTAAGTATCTGAGGCTGGAATTGATCCTGGGTCCTCCCGGCTCTGGGCCCAGAGCTCTTCTTCACTATGCCACCTAGCTGCCCCTATTTGGGGTTTTCTTGACAAAGATACTAGGGTGGTATGCCATTTCCTTCTCCAGTTCATTTTACAGGGGAGGAAACTGAAGCAAACCAGGTTAAGTGATTTGCCCAGGGTTACATACCTAGTAATTATCTGAGACTTCATTTGAACTCTGGTCTTCCTCTGGCCTGATACTCTATCTACTGCACTGTGTTGAATGCTAGGGGTACAAAATACAAGCAAAAGAAAGATAATTCCTGACCTAAAGGAATTTATATCTTAATTTGTGAAGACTATCCATAAAAAAGGGAGTGAAAGGAAGTGGTGTGGGAAATTAAAGGTGGCTGGGTCATAAGTTAAAGTGCTGAAAGTCTGAAGCATAGAGAAAAGAGCAACAAAAGTTGGCTGACATAGCTCCCTCTCCAGAATTTTAACCTGGGAAGAACTTACCAATGGGAGAAATGGGTTGGCTTGATAGATGAATATTCCAGGATGAGGAGACTACAGGAGCTAAGGGAAGTTTTGGGCTTTGAGACTATAGCAGATGCATGTTATTGAAGCCAAGAAAGTCAGAAGCACAAAGTAATTTTACTTTATATTATATTATATTATATTATTATATTACATTATATTATATATATATTAAATAGGAATTTTCTTCTCCTAGAGTTAGGAAGACCTGGGCTCAAATACAGCCTGAGGTACTTATTTAACTGTATGACCCTTGGCAAGTCACTTTACCTCTGTTTGCCTTACTTTCCTTAGCTGTAAAATGGAGGTAATAATAGCATCTACCTCATAGTGTTGTTGTGAGGATTAATTAAGATGATGCTTGTGAAATGCACCTAGTATAGGGCCTGGCACATACTAGGTGCTATAGAAAAATATGGTATTTTGCTAAGTTCTTTCTATGAAACAAGTATGTTTTTGAACTCCAGACTTAGGAAATAAATATGGAGGAGAAAGAAAATTATTAATCAATGTCACTAATGAATATCAGTGCAAAAATATTAATTAAAATACTGGCAAATACCATATCAAAGAATTGTTAATTGTGACAATTGGAATTTACACCAGGAAGACAGAGATAGTTCAACACTAGTAAAGCACTTTGCATAATAAATCATATTTACAATGTTCTATCAGCTAATGCATTTGGTGTAGTAGCATTGAGAATACTAACAACATATAGGAATGAGGGGATATTTGTTTAACATGAAGCATATATTTGAACAGGGATAGCCATTTGAATGACAGGGCTTTGTATGCTACACATAGTACCTTCTGTCACACATTATATTAATAGGAAATGACAGTTACTGACACTGAATTTTTGTTTCTTAGAAAAATAGCTATTCAGGCAGAAAGTAGAGAATACAAAGTTGAAAGCCCAGGTTGAAAGTCAAGCTAATACTTTAGGATTTCTGTGTTGTTATTTTCAATATCATGTCTCAACACTGTGTCAGAGAATAATCATCATTTCAGTTTTTCATCCATGAGACTAATCTGTTGGGCCTGAAGCCTCATTGATATGGGAACCTCTTGTTACAATGCAGACATCAACTTGTCTGTTCCCCTGTGTATGACTGGTCCAGGGCCTACTGGAAGTGCTTCCAAAGGTCTCAACCAATGTATTAGTAGTTTTCCTTTTATTCTCTTGACACTCTGTAATACCATTGGAACACAATGGTCTGTGGACCTTCCATAAGTATACTTGGTTCACTCCAAATCTTCTTGTCTTTATTTTGTGTCAGTTTTTCCTTGTCATATAGTAGATTTGGGTTTGTGCTATTAGACTACAAATGAAGTAATTGATGGTGGAAAGAGTTAGTTAATATCAGTATTTATAGATCTTCTCTATTTTTTAGCTGGTTTTATTCTTCAGTTTAAAGCTTAAATGCCCCTGGGGTAGCATTGCTTAATTGGGTCACTTTCCAGACTTTATATAAACCTTATTCTTCTTTGTACTGTTAATAACTGTTTTAGGAATCAGCATCCTCTTTCACAAGTGGTTTTTTTTTTTTAATTGGGGGAATAACTCTCCTGGTTCTGCTCATTTCAATCAGCATCAGTTCATGTAAGTATTTCCAGGTTTTTCTGAAGTCTGCCTGCTCATCATTTCTTATAGCACAGTAGTATTCCATTACATTCATATGCCACAATCTTGAAGCCATATTTGAACTCAAGAAGATGAGTCCAGGATTAGCACTTAGTGCTATCTACTTGCCAACCAAGATTGTTAGTTATTGCTAATCAGATATCCCTTTGTTTTAAGTGCTATCTTCATTTCAGTTTTGTGTTTTTTCTCTTAATTCTGCTTACTTTGCTCTGCATGAATTTAAACAAGTATGTTTTTATGAGTCTGTACAGTAGTAATATTGTAGTGTCTGTGTGTATGTGTGCATGCCACTATTTTTTTTCAATTCCTAAGTAAATGGGAACCCACTTTTGTTCATGAATTTTGCTACTATAACAAGGTACTATAATAATATTTTGTTGTTTGTGGGATTTTCATGTCCTTGGGATATATGCATAGAAGTGGGATCACTGGGTCAAAGGATATGAATATTTAGTGACTGTGTAAATAATCTGAATTGGATTAATGCAATAAACTTAATGAATAAGTACAGTTGGACCAGCAGTATATTCACAATCCTGTTTTCCTACCACATTTACTATTGACTTTTGCCATATATTATGTTGTTTTATAATTTTCTGGGTATGAGAGAGAAGTCTTGTTCTTTTTGTTGCCATTACCCTTATTGATTTGGAGGAATCTCTTATATGGCTTTGAGTTCTTTCTGGGAAAATGGTCATATTTCTTGAACCACTTATCTATTGAAGAATGGCTGTAGGTTATAAATATTTGTGTCAATTCCACATGTATCTTAGAAATCAGACTTTATCAGATACTTGGTACAAAGAATTTTTTTCTTTGCACTTGACCATATCTTTTCTTTTCCTAGCTGCATTGGTTTTGTTTGTGTATGAGCTTTTAAGTATAACAATCATTTATTTTTTCTCCCTTGTATATGTCCCTCTTCTTTCCTCATTGAGAAGGAAAAACAATTAAATTCTTGTAACAAATATTTTCATTGGCCATGTCGAAAATTATGATTCATTATGCATATTGAGTTCATCTTCTCTGAGGTGGTAGCACCTTTTATCATTGGTCTCCTGGAATTGTGTTGGTTTTTATATTGAACAGAGTTCTTAAGTCTTTCAGAATCTCTTTTTTTTCCCCTTACAATATTCTTATTGTATAAGTTGCTTCTCCTGGTTCTGTCACTTCTGCTTTAGCATATGTATGCATAGTTTAGTGACTTTTGAGGCATAGTTCCAAGTATGCCAAGGCTTTAAACCTCATACAGTCAAAATTGCCTTTTATTTTTTGTAATTTCTTTTCTTCTCTTCAGTTAAATGTAAGATATTTATAATGAACTTATACTCTAAACTGCTGTTGCCTTTGCCAGCCATAGCACTCCTCTTAGCAAGGAAGTATATTGTTTGTAATAGTTTCTGAGATCATATGGTTTCCTGGTTTTAGTAATTGATTTATAGCTCTTGGGAAATAATAGTCTATGACGATACTTGTTGTTTTATCCATTTCCTGTTCTTTAGCCTCAATAGCTCATAGGCAAAGTTGGAATTGCTTCACTTAAATGAATGAGTAAAGCATTTATTAAGCTTTTAATATATGCAAACTACTAGGGATATAGAAAGAAAGAAAAAAGACAGTCCTCTCTCTTGAGGACCGTATATTCTAATGGGGTAGACATCATATATGGAAGATTTCAGATTCAAATCAAATAGAAAGGTCCCATCATCCTTAGGCAGCAGTGGCAAAGCAACTGGTAGTTCCTCTTCTGTAATGCCATTTCCATTTATCAAATCAAATCAATTTCTTTTGTTGAACTATTTGACTATGCCAAGGACTTGCCAAGTGACAACAGCTTTCTTTTCTGGGTCTTCAAAATATGTGTCAGTAGCACCTGCAGAAGTAGTTGCTAGTCTGCATCTCCACAGGGAATGCTTCCCAAGATGATGTTTGCGGATACCATGGTAGAAGCATTGCTAATCCCAAGGATTTTTGGTTCAGGGTTCTGGGCTGTCCTCATTGGAGCTCGAGGAGAAGATAGTGGCCAAGTTGATGTTGGTCATTTGACTTGCCTTGTCACATACTGTCTCTCATCTCTCCCTTGGTGTGCCTTGTTGCTTCAGCTAGTCTGGTTTGCCTGCCTTGTATTGTATTGGTTGACTGACAGTTGGTGGTGATGGCTGGTATATATTCCACAGGAGTTGCTTCCCCAGATGATGGTTATGAGAGCTGGTGTAAAAGCAGGATCAGTGAGTGTTCTGGGGGGTGTTGTCACTCCCTGGTCTCTTCTGCCTATTTACCTGTTGGTGGCAGTTGGTCAGCAGTTGTTGCTGTTGGTGAAAAGGAAGGTAGTCCCCTTTTCCACAGTGATTTTTCTTTTGGTGATATCTGAGAGGACTGACCTCAAAGCAAGGCTGTTGCTTTGGTGATACAGCTATTCCTCAGGCTCTTCAGTTCAGAGTCTTCGACTAGCTCCATTAGAGTCTGAGGGGAATTGTTCTTAAGGTGGTGGTGTTTTGCTGCCTCCTGTTTCTCATTGTGCTTTGCTTCTTCAGCTGCATTTACTTGCATACCATATCTTACTTTTATTCTTCCTTCTAAGTGGATTTTGATTTTATTTGGTTTTTTAGATAACAGGTCAGTCCTGACTATGCACAGAAAAATAGTTTGAAGATGACTATATATTGGAAATCATAATTTCCTTTCTATGAAAATATAAACAATTTTATTTTCATGATGTTATTTGATGCTTTTTGTATGTAATATATCTCGAGTGTCTTCTCTTTGCCTCTTGTTTTTTATTCTTGAATTTTACATTATTTTAACTGTTCCTTTATATAACCCACTGCATATGAAAGAATATTAAGGGATGTGTTGATTTAATTTGAGGATAGGCATATCTAGTTCTTTGAATTTCTCTATATAGTCAATCCCTATAATAGATGTTATTTTATAAACTTGAGTTATTTTCAAGGCTATCCTCTTATCTTATACTGCTTATTTTAAACGCTATAGTATTAAGATACTAAGCATCCCAAGAAATTATGTTTTTATTGGCCTTGAATATATGATAAAACCAACTACATAAATTTCTCTTTGCCTCTCTAAAGGGAACCTTTGAAATATTTTTTCCCTATTTCTGCAACTTTATTTTATATTGTCCTTTAATTTATAACAAGATTGACATGATTCACTTCCTCCAGGAGATTGTCCATCTTGAAGCATTGGACAATGATCTCAAATTTAGAATACTACCAATTCTGTTAATGTTTACAGAAGGTCTATTAACTCTATTGTTCTTAGCAGTATCCATTTCCTTTTCCCACTACTATTCCACTTTCTTTGTGAAAGCAGACATATATGGTGGAGGTGGGTATACTCCACCAAAGGTCATGTGTTTTTGTTTCATAGGTTGTAATGACCAAATAAGCCATCACCAGATGGCCAGTCTATTAGAGTAAACTTCATGTTTAATAATGTTGGTCCTCAGAAAACAGATACAGTTTTTTGTCAGAACCATACTTGAAACCTTTTAGGACAATATAACCTGTCATATCTTGTGTTCTCCTTGGAGAATTCAAGGTCAACACTGGGCCACAATGAGGCATTGGATTAAGTTCTTTGTTCAGGTTCCATTGTATAGTGCTTGTGTTGCTTTTTTCTTTATGTTCAGGCATTGTGATGATTATTTTATAATATACAATGATTTTTTAAAAAAAGTATTTTATTGTTAATGCTGTGCTATTGTGGTTTAATTTTAAATACGGGTATTATTTTTCCTATTTGACAGATGGAGAAAGAAAGTTGTAAGTTATTTGGCTTGTCCCATTATCCAGTGGCAGAGCCATGATTTGAATCTAGGATTCCTAATTCCAGTGTTCTTTGTAGCATATTATAATACTTATTATTGCAACTGTAGTCTGTTTACTGAGTAGCAGATGTTTTTGATAGACTTCAGTTACTTTTACCTAGCAATTTTGCATTATTTGGTTAGTATTTTCTACCATTATCTTTATTATTTTCTTTGTTGTTAGGTGTGAAATAGCTCAACATGAGTGGCCTCGGAGACAGTTCGACCGACCCTTCTAACCCAGATTCCCATAAGAGAAAAGGATCACCATGTGACACATTGGCATCAAGGTAAGAACATTTACATTTTATTGATGTGTTATTTTCATATCGCCTACATTTCCCAATGAATCCCCCACCTCCCAGAGAGTCATTCCTTATAATAAAGAAGATAGAGGAAGAAAAAACAGGTCAGCAATACTAATCAACATACTGAAAAAGTCTGTGTAGTATTTCTTGTCTAGAGTGGCCTCACTTCTGCATAGTATTTTCTACTTTAATGCATTTTTTCAATGATCTATTTTATCTTTTTATTACTATTTTGTTTTATTTGCTATAAATGAGTGATTTCCCAAGCATTATAATCAATCATTATTGTTCACACATGGTAGAGTAGAAAATACATTGAACTTTGGTCATATCTTGATTCTAAGACATAGTAGCTGGATAGCTATTGGAAAATAACCTTGGAAAGTAACTTTAACTTTCAGGCTCTGTTTTCTCATTTGTAAAATAAGAGCAATAATACAGTAATTACTTATTCTATAGTATTGTTGTGAGAATCCAAAAGGAATAATGCATGTAAAGCACTTTTTAAATCAAGTGCTGTTTAAATGTCATCTCTTTTATTGCTCAGTGCTTAGCTTTTGTTTGCTAATGAAGTAGAAGGTGGAATTTTATATTCTTTATTATGATTGGAGGAGTTGGTGGTGACATTTGGAAGGGGAGAGAAGTCTGATGAGAGATGTTTAGGGAATGAAGAATCTTAAAATCTTAGAATAATAAGAATTTCAGGCCCTTAGTTCAGTTTCCTGCCTACCCAGACAATCTGTCCTACAATATTTCTTCTTCAACAGATGTTTATCTAGCTTGCATTTAGAAATTTTTGGTGATAAGCAATACTCTATCTCAAGGGGTGGCCCATTTGTTTTTAGAAAAACTCCGTTGATTCTTTGTTAATTGAACCTATCATTTTTCTTACATGGAGCCCAAGTCTGCTTGTATAATTTCCATCTCTCCTAGCATTGCCCCAAAATTTGCACAGAATAAATTTTCTTTATAATAATCCTTTAAATACTTAAAGATTATTACCATATTTCCCCTCTTCTCTATTTTCTGTAAACATTCCACATATGGAATGTTTTCCAAATCCTTCCTCCTTCTTTGGATATAGTCTAGTTTATCATTACCCTCCTTAATATGTGGTAACCAGAACTGAATATGGTATTCTAGATGTATTTTTAAATAGAGTGAGGTTATTAGCTTCCTTTGGTTTAGGCAGAATGCTTGAATTAGTATAACTTAAGGTCATATTATATATTTAATATTAATGTCAAACTAACGATTCAAGGAGTACTGTTATAAAGAGTAGCGTGCTAATTAATGTATTACTCTGTATATAATATGCCTAGAATAAGCTATTAAAATAACGACAATAATAACTGTCATATGGTGCTTTAAGATAGGCAAAGTGCTTTTCACATATTATCATGACAACAGCCTTTAGAAGTATGTGCTATTATCTTCATTTACAGATGAGAAAACTGAAGCAGATAGAGACAGGTTAAATGACTTGACCAGGGTTGCACAACTAGTGAGTGTCTGAAGTTGAATTTGAAGTTAGGCTTTCCTGGTTCCAGGACCAGAACTCTTTCCACTGTGCTCCATAGGTGCCTTGAGCTTAAGCCTTGAAGATAGCTAAGTAGTCTTTGAGGTAACAGTGAGGAGGGAGTGTATTCTTGGCATTAGGAACAGCCCGTGCAAAGGAATAGATACAGCCAGTTTGGTTTGTGCAGTTTGTAAAGTAATGTGCACCCTTCATCTCATCCTCTTTTATTTTCTGCATAAATGAATGAATAAGCATTTCTTAAGTTTGGATTTTGTTTCAAGTGATGTAGACATGGATACAAAAGCAGTGGTAGCCTCTACCGTAAAGCAGCCCATATTGTACTTGAGGGAGATAGCTCATATAAGACCGTGGTAGCCGTGGAGGGACATGTTGGCCCATACCCAAATGGTGAGTGGGGCCATAGATTGCAAGTTGATTGATTAGATGACCAGGAAGTAGGAGTGAAATAAAGCATGGTTGGGGTTAGCCTGAAATAGTGGGCCAGACAAGGAAGGCAGTCACCATTCAGAATAGTTAGACTCCAGCATGAGAATTATGAAAGTTCTGTTCTCTTTAAACTCTAATCACTACCTTCCTACTGGCTCCTTTCCCTTTTCCTACAAATGCATTCCTCCCATCTTTAAAAAAAAAACTCCTCACTACCCTACTTTTCTCCTCAGTTATAGTTCTATCTCTCTCTTCCCTTTCTCAGTCCGACTAGAAAATGCTGGCTATACTCTCCCTCCCCTTTTTTCTTCTTTCTCCTTCACTTCTTATTCCTTTGTAATCTGGTCTCCAGTCTTGACTCTTTTCTCTTTTTATACTTTCAATAGCTTCTCAGCCCCTATCTGTGGGTTTAATTATTACCTCTGCAGATGATACTCTAACGCATGTGTGCGTGCACACACACATGTGTGTGCTCGCAGTTGTATCCAGTGAAAATATCTCTAAATCAATATATCAAAAACAATACATTATTTTTCTCACTGACCTTCTAATTATCCAGGTTCACAAACATCCAGTGACTCCAAATTCTTCAGATTTCCTTAGCCCACATAATCCAATTATTTACAACCTTTCCAACATTCTCATTTTGTTTCCCTTTCTCTCCTTCCCCACTACCTAGGTCAATATCACATCTTCTATTGACTATCTAAATAGCTTTCTAATTGGTTTCCTTGCCTCAAGTCTCTTCTCACTCCAATCTGTCCTTAATTTTCCCATTGCAAAGGTACTAATTAACCAGATCACTGTCTTAAACTCCAGTGGCTTCCTATTATCTCCAAGATCAAACATAAACTCCTTTGTTGAGCATTTAAGTCTTCCCTGGTCTCAGCCTACTAGTCCTACCAGATAAATAAAGTGAACATAAGAAAGTAAATGCAAAATGTGTGGAATATTTTTGCTGGTGATATTGACTGTCTCATCTCTCATTGCCATATTCCCATTTTTAACTCTTTCTACTGTCCTCTCAGGAAATTAAGGCCTAAACAAACCCACCTGTAATGCGAACTTCATTTTATTTTGCTATCTTTTCCTTTATATACTTTTTTTCTCATTTTTAGTCCAGTTCATTAAGTTTTTGAGTGCTTATATGAACAGCACTTTCTGAATGTTATATGAGATAAAATATAAGTGTAATATATGATTCCTGCTTTCAAGGGATTTACATTTAATAAGTTAGGGAGACAAAAACACTTGAAAATTTTTCCAACTTAGGGTGAAAGCCAGGGAGCAGAACAGATAATAGTGGGTACTAACAAGTGGAGATATCATTGTGGACTGGTATATTAAATCAGCAGAAAGGAATGGTGCCTAGAGCACTGGATGTATAGTCTGGCAACCTGAGTTGGCTTGTGAATTTGCTTGAGTTCAAATCCTGCCTCAGGCACTTACTGGTTGTATGACCCTGGACAATTCGCTTAACCTCTTAGATCCTCAATTCGCTTAACCTCTTAGATCCTCAATTCTTTATCTGTTAAATGAAGGCTTTGGACTATTGAGCTTTTAAGGTCCCCTGCAAATCTAGTTCTCTAGTTCTGTGGAGATAGGATGCGAGCTGGATTTCCACAGATTGAACAGATTTAAATAGATGAGAAAGGGACAGCTACTCCATATGGAGAAAAAGTGTAAGGAATGGAAGAGGGAATGAAAATGAACATGATATATCCAAGGAACAGTGCTTATTAACCTCACTAGAGGCTATTAAGGAGTAGAAGATAGGTAGGGCAAGGCAATTTTATACTGGGTTTTGGAAAACAGACTTGAGACATTTTGTTTCTATGCTGGAAGCCCCAACAAAACACTAAAATTTTTTAGATTGGGGAGCAGCATGGCAAAATCAGTTTTAATAAATAAATGATTCATCTGGTAGTATGCAGAGTGGATTGAGGGAAGAAGAGGAAACAAAAATGAGTTAGAAAGATTCTTATGCTATTCTAGACATACTATAATGTGGGCCTAAACTTAAGTTATGATAATGGAAATGAAAAAGAGTAAGCAAATATAAGAAATGAGAGATTTTGGTGATTGAGGGGTTGAGAGGAAAAAGTAAAAAAATTACTCCAGGATAGGTCTTTTAGATTGGAAAAATAGAGTTGTTGTTTAAATATATAATAAGTAGCAAAAGTTCAGCTATATTATTGGGTCTGGAGTTAGGAGGATTTGAGTTCAAATGTGACCTCAGATACTTAACTAACTGGGTGAGCTGGACAAGCCACCTAACCCAGGTTGCCTCATTTCCTTCATCTGTAAAATGATTGGGACATGACTGAAGCAACTGAACAACAATGCACAGCACTCTATCATGTGTGAAAAAAAATAAGACTACAAAAAAGCTTGAAAATTGTAATTTACTTGAATACAGGAAGCATTTTTATGGGCCTGCTAAATACTGTATCTCGAGGTACTAGAAATGCAAAAATAAAATGAAAAACTTCCTACTATTTATTCTACTAATGCGAGATACAATACAACTTGTAAATAGTTAAGTAAAACCTATATTTTAATGATAGAATGCAACCTGGAAATAGTTAAATTGGTTGGAACATCAAATGTTTGAAGGGATGAGTAATGTATAGGAAAGGTAAATCGGAGTCATAATGTAAAGGGCTTTGAGAAAGACATCTCTGTGGACAATCTATAAAAACATCTTATGAAATTTAAAAATTGCAAGAGAATAAAAAAAATTACTTGAAACTATAGATAAATTTAGCAAAACATCAAGGATATAAAATACACTCATAAGAATTAATGGTGTTCCTGTATTTTGCCAATTAAAATCAGGAGTGCTAAAATGCCATTTAAAAAGGGAAAAGTATAAAGTAAGTGGTAATTAAGCTTTCAAGATCCACATGCAAGACTATTATATAGTTGATTGTGAAATTATTTTTACACAAATAAAGGATCATAATTAGAAGGTGATTCAATTTTTTTAGCTTTAGTTAACCATAGGAACTTTCATACCAACCAGTACAGAATTGCCATATGTTTCAGTTACAGTATTAGAGTAAATAACCAGGTTCATTAGATAAAGAAAAACTCAAAAATACAAAGGGAAAGAAAGTATGGAAACAAAAAAGAGGAAGATACTTCAAATTATACTATGCATTAGTTATTAAAACTTTCTGGTCCTAGATTAGGAAAAAAAGTCACTGGGATAGGTTAGACAGTATCAAATTAGAATAAGTATCATTCAGTATTATAGAATCACAAAATACTGGCAAAAATTTTCCACAAAATTTTTAGAAAAATTCAATTAGTGATTAGAAAATGGGAGTTCAATAACATCTCAGATTATACTTAACAATAAATTCTAATGAATCAGTAATCTAAATCTTTTTTGAACCAGTCCTTCCATATTGAGCATAATCCATTCTAAGTTGATATTCTTGACTTTGAAGTTAGTTGGTTCTTTCAATAAATTAAGTTGTTGCTGTTGTTGTTGGTGTTTGTCCCTTGTTCTCGAAGAGGACCATGATATCAGGGAAGTGATGCCATGACATGCGAGTGAATTGCATTTAAGGGGGAGAAGGTTGCTCAAAGTCGCCAGCCTTGCTTTCTCCTCCTGAGCCAAAAGAAGGATGATTAATGCTCATTGTTAGCTACAGCTTACCTATTTGCAGTGTTCTTCCATTTCAATACTGTAGAATCATAAAGCCAAAAGGGATTTTTTGTGATTGTTGCTCAGTTGTCTGACTCTTTGTGATGCCATTTGGGGTTTTCTTGGTGAAGATACTGGAGTGGTTTGTCATTTCCTTCAGTGCATTAAGGCAAACAGAGGTTAAGTGACTTGTGCAGGGTCACACAACTATTAATTATCTGAGGTCACATTCAAACTCAGGTCTTCTGACTTTAGGCCTGATACATTATCCACTGAGCCACCTACCGTGTTTCCCCGATAATAAGACACTGTCTTATTAATTTTTTTGGACAGAAAAACACCAGAGGGCTTATTTTCAGGGGAGGGCTTATTTTAATGAACATTGACAGCAATTTTAATAAACAGGTAAATGTGAACAAAAAAAATGTACCTTTATTCAATAAGCAGATCACTGGGGAAGAACAGGATGACGCGCTCACGGCTGCAGCTCTGATTGGATGCAGCTCGGAGGGCGTGCGTTTCACGTGGGGGGGGGATGGTGCATACAGAGGGTACCATAATGTAGCGTGTAGCGCAGGGGATCACCTTCACTACAGTAGCAATCTCAATAGCTTATTTTCGGGGGAGGTCTTATTTTAGAGGAATCTTACACAGTAAGGGGAGGGCTTATTTTCGGGATAGGTCTTATTATCGGGGAAACGTGGTAGCTGCCTTAAAGGGGTCTTGGAGATTGTCTAATCCAACCCTCACATTTTTCAGGATAAGGAAATAAATTGCTGAGTAAAGTTGTTTCTGGCCAAAGTCACATGGGTAGTATGTGACAGAGTCAGGACTTGAACCAGTTCCTTTAATTCCAAATCCAGTGTTCTTTCCACTCTACTATACTATGTAAAGTTTTATTTATTATGTTTCTGATAATCTACAGGCAGAAGGCTGTAACTTTGGTTTTAGGGAGAAAAAATTTATAAGTTACTGATTTCTGCTGTCTAAATCTAGTTTTATGGGAGGAGGGGGTAGTAAGGCAAGGCCTTTCTGCATTTTCTTTCTTTGTGAGAAGAACCTACTAATGCCATATATTTATAGGTATCTGATGAATGGTAAGTGTTAATCACATTTCTAATTTTATTATTTGCTATAGAGGAGGGGAGAGGAAATAAGCATTTAAATAGCACCTACTATTTACTATTTTTTCCAGGAGCTATGCTAAATGCTTTGCAAATATTATTTCATTTGAGCCCCACAACAGTTCTACAAATTAGGTGTTGTTAATATTCCCATTTACAGTTGAGGAAACTGAAGCAAACAAAGATTAAGTGACTTTCCCAGGATCACATAGCTAATAAAGTTTCTGAGGCCAAATTTGAACTCAGGTCTTTCTGACTTCAGGCTTTGCACCGCACTATCTGCTGCACCCCTAGCCTCTTCTTTACATTTCCCTTGCCTTAATAAAACTAAATATGTGGAAAATCCAAACATAATACAGACAGAATAAGGGATTACATTGACATTATAAAAGTATTCTACACAATCAAAGGATTGCCTTGTTAGGTCCATTTTAATTCAATGTATGCATATATTTTGGGGAACATATTACTTGCTCAATGAAAATAAAGTTGTATTTAATTTTAATTGGTTTTGGCCTTATGGTGCCTTTTGCATTTCCTGACTTTTAAATAGGTTCACATTGGTTTCTTAATCTTCTTTTGAGTTCTCTAAAAACTTAGGAGTCTATTTATTTGCTTATTATGTGCCACACTGTGGAAAAATGGAAGGTAGCAATGAAATTATTATAATTAAATTTTCTGTGTCAACAGCACTGAAAAGAGGCGCAGGGAACAAGAAAACAAATATTTAGAAGAACTGGCTGAGTTATTGTCAGCGAACATTGGTGACATTGATAGCCTGAGTGTAAAACCAGACAAATGCAAGATATTAAAGAAAACAGTCGATCAGATTCAGCAAATGAAAAGAATGGAACAAGGTAAAACTATTGTTATATTCAAAATACTTTTTAAAAAATTCTGAAATTATACTAAAAATAAGCATTTCCATATATATTATGAAGCAGTAGATTATATATTAAACTGTGAATCTTTATTATTTAGTGCTTGCTCTACTTTTTAAGTATGGAATAAAATCATTATGTAACTTTGAAAACAGTGTTGCTTGTATGGGATTCATTCTATTTGCATTTTCATTTTAGGGAACCTTATCCATAGTCTTTCTCTTTCTTTCCTTCCCTTCTCTCTACCTTTTCTCTGAGTTGAAAAGAAAAGCAAAACCATTACATATTATCAGGTAAAATAAATTTCCACATTGGTCATACTTGACACATTGGTCATATTGTCTATCAGGAGACAGGTAGCATGATTCATCACTGGTGCTCTGGAACTGTGGATGATCATTACATTGATAAAAATTGTTAAATCTTTCAAAGCTAGTTTTCTTTACATTTTTTTGTTGCTGTATAAATTGTTATATAAAAAATGGACAAATACAACAATAACAACAGCAAGCTTTGTAATTTAGTTTGAAATCTGTTACTGCAAGTCTGCCTAACTTCATATTTTTTTTCTTTGATTCCTTAATATTCTTGATCGTTTGTTCTTTCAGATGATTTTTGTTAGTATTTTTTCTAGCCCTTAAATAATTTTTTGGTAGTTTGATCAGTATGGCCCTGAATAAGTAAATTATCTTAGGTAGAATTGTCATTTTTTTAATATTGTCTCAGACTACCCATAAGCAATGAATATTTCTCCAGTTATTTATTTTTTTGTGAAAAAATGTTTTATCATTGTGTTCATAAAGTCCCTGGGTTTGTCTTGGTAGGTAGATTCCCAACTATTTTCTATCATCTGCCGTTATTTTAAATGGAATTCCTCTATCTCTTGCTTCTGGGTTTTGTTGTTAGTATATAAAAATGGTGATAATTTCTGTGGTTTATTTCATGTTCTGCAACTTAGCTGAAGTTGTTAATTGTTTCAATTATTTTGTAGATGATTCTCTAGGGTTCTCTAAATATACCTTCATATCATTTACAAGAAGTAATAGTTTTGTTTCCCCTATTCCTTATTTTTATTCCTTCATTTTTATTTTCATCTTATTACTCTAGCTAGCATTTCTAGTTCAATATTGAATTAGTAGAGGTGATAATGGAGATCCTTGCTTCACCCCTCATGTTTTTTGGGAAAGCTTCAGATTTATTCTCATTTCAGACAATACTTGTTCTTGGTGTTAGATGCTACTTACATTTTAAGAAAAGCTCCACTGATTCCTATGGTTTCTGGTGTTTTTAATGGGAATTGGTGTATTATATAGGGAAAAAAAGAGCCTTTTCTGCTGATACGGGCATATGATACTGACTTTTTGTTGTTATTGTTGTTTTTCTTGATATGGTCCCTTATACTAATAATTTTCCTAATATTGAATCAGTCCTACATTCCTGATATAAATACCACCTGGTAATAGTGTATGATCTTTGTGATATATTGCTGTATTTTATTTGAAATTTTTGCATTGATATACTTTCTTTAAAGAAATTGGCGTTTAGTTTTCTTTCTCTGCTGTTATTCTCCCTGGTTTGGTGTCAGCACCGTGTTTGTGTAATAAAAGGAATTGGTAGGACTCCTTCTTTATCTGCTTTTTCAAATAGTTTATATAGTATTGGGATTAAATTGTTCCTAAACTGTTTGGTATAATTCACTTGTAAATCTATCTAGTCATAGGGCTTTTTCTTAGGAAATCATTTAAGGCTTGTTCAATTTATTTTTCTACAGTAGGGATATTTAAGTATTCTATTTCTTATTCAGTTAACCTGGACAGTTTGCATTCTTGTTTATATTTATCTAGGGAAACTACATGGTACACTGTATAGAGAACCAGGCCTGGAGTCAGGAAGACCTGAGTTCAAATGTGGCTTCAGACACTTAATAGCTGTGTGACCTTGGCAAGTCACTTAACCCTATTTGCCTCAGTTTATTCATCTGTAAAATGAGCTGGAGAAGGAAATGACAAACCATCCCAGTATCTTTGCCAAGAAAAGAGGACCAGAAATGATGTTGAGTGGAAACCAGAAAAGGGGTTAAAAGTGTTAAAATAGCCATAGCCTTATTCTTTTACTGCTGCTTTGAATACTTCGTTGGGGAATAACTTAACTCTGTGGGGGAGCTAAGAGACCCTAAGGTTCTATGGGGCATGGTTTTCAAGTACAGTAGCTTACAAGCTCTCTCCTGTGTGCTTCCCCATAATTATCAGTTAACATTAATTAGCCAACCAGACTTAATTAGTTTTAGAGAAATGGGTATTCCCTCAGGTGATTAGCCAAAGACTGTTGGTACAAAATAGCCTCCAAAAGTGCGGGTACACTTTCCCACAAGTATATAGATAGTCTGGGATAAATTAGGTTTAAGTTTAGAGCACATCATGTTGAAGAGAGTAACTCAGGATTGTTGTAAGATCCTTTTCTGGGAGTACCCCCTTTTCCCTTCTTAGATGGTTCATGAAGTTCCTCTTCGGTTCCTCGTAGAGTCCTGAAGCTGCTGCTTCTCCCAGTACTGCCACCACTTGTGGCTCTTCCTGAAACACTGCTAGGATCCTTATGAGAAGTCCAGATCCTCTAGCACTCTGAAGTTAACGTTTTCATCATCTTGTCAATTAAAGCAGGCTAAGGGGTCCAAACACCGAGTCTTACTTGCCTCCCCCAGCAATACCCATTCAGGCAAGTGACTGAAACTTGATTCTCTTTTAAGATTCCAGGCATATAAATGCATGGATTATTTCCTGGCTCCCTATTTTACTACAGATTTACCAAGATGATTGACTTATTAGGCAATACCAGTGCAACTTCACTTCCTCTACTGACTTTACATCTTCAGAATTGATTAACCAGGTTACTGAGACCTAGTCTAACGCCTTTGATTGCCTCCTTTGAGGTACTCTTTTCTGGTTAAAGCAGTTATTTTAAATGGAGTAGGATGATTGACTCTTTTAGCCTCTTACCTTTGTATTTGCATGTTGTCTTTTCTATTAGAGCTTCATGAAGTCAGCAACAATGTTTTTGCCTTTCTTTCTATGCGTAGGATTTAGCATAGTGCCTGGTATATAATAAGCGTTTAATAAAGGATTGTTAATTGACTGACCAAATTGTAATTTAGATATTCCTGTCTTTAAAGTTTGGGGCTACAATCTCTCAGCTTTTCTTTGCTTAGTTTTGATTTTAATTGCGTTATGTTTTTCCATTTCAATTTTTTTTAATAGTTATTTTAGGGATTATTTTTCTTTAAAGAACTGAGAGTAGTTTTTTCCTACATCAGTGAAACACACAGAGGGATAAATGTTTAATGTTCAAATCATGTGTCTATGATGTGCTATGCCACCCGGTGGCATCATGCTTAAAATGCAGATTCAGGTTTTGGAGAGAGTGAAACCCTTTTTGAAGGTTGAAAGTGCAAAACTAAAAATATGAGGTGACAGCAAACATGCCAAGGAGCAGCATATACACATACACACATGGAACAGGGAAGGAGAGAGGGAGTGTGAGAGTAGGGAGAAGGAAAGGGAGAGAGAGAGAGAGAGAGAGAGAGAGAGAGAGAGAGAGAGAGAGAGAGAGAGAGAGAGAGAGAGAGAGAGAGAGAGAGATGTTCTAAGGTTAAATCTCAGACTTTTCTTAGCTATGTGACTCTGGGAAAGTCACTTAACCCCTCAGGTCCTTATCTGTAAAATGGGAGCATACTGTAGAAAGAAATGGCAAACCACTCCAGTATTTTTGCCTAGAAAACTCAACGGACAGTATTTTTTTTATTGACATCCATTCTTTAGAATTGATTTATTTAGTTTTCAGTTAATTCTTAATCTTTGCTTTAATAGCTCTTTATTAAATATAATTTTGTTACATTATGGTCAGTGAATTATATATAATATACTTTAATGCATATATAAAAGGAAACATGCATATATATATGTGTGCATTATGTATATATAAATATATATCTCTAATGTTTCTGCTTTACTGAATGTGTTAGGTTTTTATGGTTTGTGTATTCTAAAATTCTACTTGGGATCTTCACTATATTTATTTATTTATTTTTGTTCTCTTTTATTTTGGTTAGATTTATCTGAGTCTGAGAGAGGATAAATTGAGGTTCCCCAATACTGTGGTTTTACTATCTATAGTTAATGTGCCTTTTCCTTTAGGAGTTTGAATGCTATGTATTTATTATTGGTATTAATTCATTGTCTATAATACCATTTGAGGATTGTAATTTCCCAGTTTATTTCTCTCAATTAGGTCTCTTTTTGTTATTGATACATCTGAGATCATGATTTCTGCCCCTGCCCTTTTTTCTTCACTTAAAAGCATTTCCTTTAATTCCTGATATTTAATTCTGTGTGTATCATTCTGCTTCATATGTGTTTCTTGTGAACAATATATTACTGAGTTCTACTTTCTCTTCCATTCTTCTCTTCTTTTCTCTTTTATGAATGAGTTTACCCCATTCATATTTGTAGTTGTGATTGTTAATTGAATATTTCCCTCCATCCTATACTTTCCTTTCTCTTTGTGCCTCTTCCCCTTTTTGTTTTGATTCTGACTTACTCCTCCTTTAGTCTACTCTCCCTCTTGTACCTCTCTTTCTCTCTTATTTTCCTGTTGGGTAAAATGTACCAAACTGTCTGTCAAATGTGTGTGTCTGTGTGTTTTTAATTCCAATTTCTTATGACTCCTCTTTCCTCTCCCTGCTCCTTGAGAAGGCAGGCATTTTCATATCAATTATACATGTGAAGTCATGCAAACTATTTCCATATTAACCATATTTCAAAAGAAAACCCGGACCAAAAAAAAATAAAAAAAATTTTAAAGCATGCTTCAGTTTGCTTTCAGAGTTCATCACTTCTGTCTTGAGTTAGATAGCAGTTCTTTATTCTGAGTCCTTTGCAATTGTGGTTCATTGTCTTGATCAGAGTAGTTGTCTTTCACAGTTGATCATCTTTATGTTATTGCTATTACTGTGTACAGTGTTCTTCTGTTCTGCCCATTTTACTTCCTATCAGTTCATATAAGTCTTCTCAGGTTATTTGAAACCATTCTACTCATCATTTTTTATAATGGAGCAGTGGATTTTTTAAATTTCCATTTTTCCCTCTGGTTCTAAGAGTTAGGCGGTTTTCCTTTATTTCTTCAAATATGATATCTAAGCATTTGGGGGGGGACATGGCATTCAGTTATTTCTATAATTCTTAAATCTAAGTCTAAATCGATATCTAAGCTTCTTATATCTAAGTCTGCTGTTTTTGCTTTGAAATACCTCATATTTTTATATATCTTTTAAGTCAGTTAACTTTGTTTTACTATTTCTTCTTGTTTTTTGGAGTCATTGACTTTCATTAGGTGAAATCTAAGTTTCAGGGGGTTATTTTCCTGGGTAAGATTTTGTACCTCTTCTTCCAAGCCCTTCTCTTTTCATATCTTTTTTATGATAGGTCCACATTTTGCACATTTCTTAGGGTGTGGGGAATGTGTAACCTGATCTTTTGTCCTCTTGCGCCCTTCTGCTATTTTCTTGGAGTGGTGAGTGTTATGTTATTGCAGGATTTCAGGGACAGCTCAGGCTTGGGATCTTCAGGCTTTCATTGCTTCCAAAGTGATGTGAATTGTAGCAGTATTTGGTCACTGCCCCCATGCTCCTCCTCCTCTGAGCTCTGCAAGCTTTTGATCTAACTTTGGGTCTGAATAAGACCTCTCTGTCACTTTGTCCCTGGTTGTTAGTTCCAGGTGTCTGTTTCTGGATGTAGCCACTATGAGCCCTCCTGGGAGATTAGCAAATGAAATCCAGAATGACAGAATTGCAGGCTCCCTTTTGACTTAAAATTCCTGCCCTCATTCCTATAGGTCTCACCCTAGGGCTGGAGGCTAAAACTTGCTCTGTTCCTGGGGTTAGAGCCACATTACTCTTGTTTGCTTCTGAACTTCTTTCCTGCTCCATTGATAGCTAGAACCTGGGACAACTCCTCTATGTCAACCTTGGGCACATGTCACTGCCTGAGTCCACCCTGTATCTGTTATCCACAGCTGTGTAGTGAGTGTCAGAGCTGTAGTATGGCCTCTATTCCTGAAGCATACTCTAGTTCAGGGACCATTTGGGACCTCTTTCTGTCCCAATAGTTCCCAATGTGATACACAGCCTCAATTATTTTTTGTCTGTAGCACTGAAATGCTCTGGGCAAAATGCTCTTGAGAAGACACCAGTGTTTACTTCTCTCTGTGTGCTACCCTGGGCTGGAAAAATGTGCTTTTCATTAGATTTCCTGATCAGGATTTGGCCTGATAGATTTTTCAGGTATCTATAGAAGATATCTGTTTGTGGAGCTGGACTTTACTTCCTACTACTTTGCAATCTTGACTCTGTCACCTATCCTATTGATTCTTTTTCGCTGTGTTTTTTGGATTTTCTTCTTCCTTTCAGTTCCCACTGTCATCTCTCTATTTCAAGATTTCATCATTTCATACTTGAATTACTAAAACACCTTCCTCGTCAGTCTGCATATTACCAAATTAACCTTAATAAAAAATGACTTCATTTTACATCCCTGCCTAAGAACCTAAGAAGGTTCCACACTTTTGATTATATCAAGTCAAAATTCCTCTAGACCTTGTTTCTGGTTACATCTCTAAACAAATATAAATAAATTAACAAAGCCTTTATTAAGCGCTTATTTGTGTAGAGCATTGTAGTAACTACTGGAAATATCAAACAGACCGCTTTCAGGGAGTTTATATAATCTAATAGGGTAGATAACACAGTTTCAACTTCAAGTTTTATCAAAGGTTCTATGGTCCTTCTGATGTAGAGGCAAAAAGATGGTAAAACTTCTAATATGTCATCTTCAGAGATCAAATCACATATATTTCTACTTTTGAACTGTTTAACAGTAGGAAGCAATTTTGTGGCTGCATCCACCCAGAGGTTGTTTCCCAGGACGATGGCTGAAGGCATTGGACTGGAAGCAGTGCTAATTCCTAGATCTCTAGGAGTATAGGATCCTGGACTTTATCCATCATAATCTGAGGGTAGATGGTAGTCAAGATAGTGGTAGTGTTAGCCTGATTTGCCTGGCACATACTGCCTCCTATTTCTCCCCCAGGATGCCCTTTTGTCTCAGCTAGACTAGTTTGCCTGCCTTGTGTCTTACAATTTGTTTTTTTTTTTTTTAAAGCAATCGGGGTTAAGTAACTTGCTCAAGGTTACACGGCCAGTTATTTCTGGGTGTGGTGCTAAATATCTGAGCCCGGATTTGATCCAGGTCATCCCAACACTGGAGCCGGTGCTCTTACTTGCTGAGGCACCTGGCTGCCCCTAAGCAATTGGGGTTAAGTAACTTGCTCAAGGTTACATGGCCAGGTGTTTCTGGGTGGGTGCTAAGTGTTGGAGCCCAGATTCAATCGCCAGGTCATCCCAACACTGGAGCTGGTGCTCTTACTTGCTGTGCTACCTGGCCGCCCTGTGTCTTACAGTTTTACAATTTTTTTTACAGTTTTACAAATTTTACAAATTCTTTTATTGGGGGGATTTGTTCTGTGAAGTTTGGATTCAATCAAAAGGTGACACTTGATGACCTAGAGGCCACCTGTGTGTGGCCTTCAGGCCATAGCTTCCCTACCCCTGCTCTGGGGGTTCTGCTACTTTCAAGTAGCAGACTTATGACATTCTAGCTGTGCTTTTGTCCTCACTAGTCTGTCTACTCATCCATTCAATGTCTGTTCTCTTCCTGGGTCTCTTTTTTTCTAGCATTGACTCCTGGAATTCTCCTTTTTGAGCATCGAGCATTTATGAAGCATCTTTAATATTTTCTATTTGAATTTTATGTTTAAAAATTTAACTTTCAAACTTCTTGGAATATTTCTATGCAATTTTCTGAAACTACTCTGACAGTGATCTTTCTTTTTCTTTGTATTCTTAGTGAAAACATGGCAACATTATGTAATTTGTACTTAAATGTTTTTTGACCTTTTTAAATGTTGGCTCTGTTTTCATAATTAGATTTCATGCTCCTTGAGGACAAACCCCTAAGCTTTGTGAATATTTTGTCTCCACCCTCTAAATGTAGAAAAAATATGTTTAGCTAGAATCATAATGGGTGTTAAATAATTAGTTAAGTGTTGGTTAATTATTGGACAGTCTTTCCTATGCTTTTTTAATGATTTTTTGGTCATTGGGTTGTGTTTTTATTTTCATATACATTTTGTCAATTTAATGAAATTGCAAACTCCTTGAAATGTGAATTTAGAATTTTTTGCTTTTCCAGAATGTAATAAGCATGTTATTTTGCATAAGATTTTGATAACTGTTTTATTGAATGCATCAGTTAATAGAAGTGGGGACAGTATTTTTCTTCAATTGAAGCACTGTCTAACAATTTTCAAATCTATGGAGAAGTAAATAAGCATTCCTCTGATACACATTTACCTTTGGTTTTTTATTTAAATGTTTCATTTGGTCCACCATCTCTCAGTTTGGGTATGCCTGATAGTGCATTGGGTATTGTAATTCATTGTTACATTTTATAGTTGATTCACTTTTTCTCATTCTGCGTGTTTCTTGTCCATATCTTTCTATTAATCCCTTGAAAGACATCTTTCCAAATTTTAGAGGTCTTCCTTTGGGTCTTTTAGTATTTTGTGGATACAGGAATAGCACTTAAGTTATTCATCTGTAATCCCCTTGCTCATACTGTTTGGCCTCCTTTTATTCCAGGTATACATTTTCTTTATGGAATGTCCTATAAGGATGACAATGGTATAGTACAGAGGTGTTAACCACATGGCCTGTGGGTGATGTTGCCCATAGCACTCCATGGGAAATATTTAACAATAAATAAAAATACTGTAAACATGGATAATGTAAGTGTGTGGTTTTCTAAGTCAATATACAGCCTAAAAAGATCTTTGATTTAGTGATCCTTGTTTTTATTTGAGTTTGATAGCACTCTTTATGACAATAAATTGTAAAGAAGGTTTAGATATACTTTGGTAAAGGAATTTTCCTACACAAATGGATTGCCTTTGATGATTTCTTGGAAGCCACTTCTTTTGCACAAATCATAATTGGTAATGTATTATCACCCTTTTTAATATAGTGAGACTCTCTATTGCCTTTTGATTCTTACATTAATATATTCATTTGGTCTTACTAGTACAAATACTTTAATTGGGTACCTTCAGTGTTTGTGGTACTTTATACAATTCTCAGTCATCTGTCCTAGATGCTCAGTTGACTAAAAGTAATAAACTAGGTAATCTATTGAGATAATAGTTCTGTTATCTATAATTTGTTGAAACTACATTTTCTGTGACTTTTCCATTTAATGCTAGGTAATTTCAGAATAATTTGACAAAAACATTCTTTTATCCAGGGAAAACAACTAATTTCAGAATTATTTGACAAAAAAGTTCTTTTATTACAGAGAAAACAGCAACTGATGATGACGTCCAGAAATCAGACATCTCATCAAGTAGTCAAGGAGTGATTGAAAAGGAATCTTTGGGACCCCTTCTTCTGGAGGTTGGTATGCTCTCTGATGACAGTAGTCATTTATTCTTATACTATCAACCGCAGAATTTTTTGACATGTAACACTTGGAAGAATTATAAAACAAATTAAGGATATATTTGATGAAGAGCACAGTTCTGAAAGCAATTTTTAGAGAAACTAAAGCTTGATCTCTTCCAGAAATTCCTTCTAAAAATTCTGTCAGAAGGATGATAAGGATTAAAATATACCATGCAGTTTGTTTCTAACAATGGAGTCAGAGGACTTGTTGGGAAAATAAAACATTTAATAGAATTACTGTGTTCTCATAAAGCAAATGTCAATACCTACTTCAGGATCAGAGTACTCTATACAGGTGTTATTGTTTTGCAGATGAGTTTTCTGCTATGTACAGATTTGCCTTCCTTTAAAGATGAGTTTCCTGAAAGTTAGTTTTATTTTATTAATTGAATGTTTTAAGGAAATCAATTAAGAAAACTCATTTTATTGTAAATATTAAATGAATAAATTTGTGAAATGAAAAGTATGCTTGTAAAGTCAATAATCTTTCATTAAAAATAGTAATATAAAGTTGTTTTTTTCTCCCTTCTCTTAGAACTTTAAAGTATTGGAAGGAAAAATTATTGCCTGGGAAAAGCTAATATTATTGATCATTAAACATTAAAACATATTAAAATTACTGTCCTAAAAATCAAAATAATTTCAGCAATTTTCCTCTTTACTGTTTATCAGTCTTTCTCACTATTGCATTAAGCTTCCATTTAAGCTGATCTTATTCTCCTATCCTCTCCCATGTGTAGATATATGGCTGTATAAATGAATCAGATTTAATTGCCTAATATCTGTACAGCCCTATATAAATGTCAGTAAATAACAAAACACACTTCTTCATACCTCTGTGCCTTCCCTTTTCTACCTTTTCCTTCCTCTTTGCCTAATTATAATATGCACATCTTCTAAGGCTGGTGACTCTAGCCCTTATTCTGTATTTTTTTAACCTCCTTATAGACTTATTGTTTGAGCCACAGAATTTAATATTTTTATTATATGCTGCCTTGTTTTCATATGTGTTTATCTTGTCTCCACAATTAGATTGTGAGCAGAGACTATATTTAGCAATGCATTATACCTATAGTATACATTTTATATTCCTTGATTCGTACAGAAATATAGCATTTCACTCATTCTCCAGTCATATTTATTCTTCCATATTTTTATATATCTGACTTGCTGATGGTAAGATATACCTGTCTAAATTTGAATAAGATACATATGTAGTGAAGTCCATCCTTTATATCATTTCCTCCTAGTTACATACCTCCATGAAATTATTTTGTATTTTCTTTTAATATATATTGTTTTCTAATGGAATGTAAGCTACTTACTTATTGTTAGATTTTTACCTCTCTTCCCTAGCAGCTATCACAATGCCTTTTCTAGAGCATTTTCTTAGTAAATACTTGTTGAATTAATAATTTCAGTTATATATTAGTTTTTCTCTTTCTAAAATGTCACGGTTATGTAATCTCTGTTGCTAATATGCTGGATTGCTTTACATACATTTCTGTTCAGCAAACATTTGTTAAGCTCTCATGTGCAAGGTACTCTGCTAGGTGCTGGGAATACAAAGTCTAAAAACAATACAGTTCCTGTTCATAAGGATCATATATTTTTCTAAGATGGGTGTTATATGTATGCAAATGCTTATTTTCCACAAAGTATACTACAGAACTATCACTGAGTAGTAGATAAGAAGCCTTTTTTAAAAAATTAGAGTAGCAATGTTCTTTAGAAATTTGTTTTATTAAGATCTTCTACAAGATAGAAGTGTTCGTATCACCATGTCCTTAAGATCTTTAGAACAATTGTTTTGGCTTACACATGTGGCAACTTTAATTGTTTTTTGGATTCTTTTGTCCAAATGATTAGAAGAGTCTATAATGATCATTAGACTTAGCACAGTTGAAATATTAAAATATGACAATCAATATTCTTTTTTTTTTAAAGCAGTCGGGGTTAAGTAACTTGCTCAAGATTACACGGCCAGTGATTTCTGGGTGTGGTGCTAAATGTCTGAGCCTGGATTTGATCCCCAGGTCATCCCGACACTGGAGCCAGTGCTCTTTACTTGCTGAGCCACCTGGCCGCCCCTCAATCAATATTCTTTTAAAATAATTAACTTCCCTTCAAGTTCTACTTAACTTTTCTTTGAAGTATTTCCCCATTCTAAAAAAAAAATGTAAAGAAGGAATTTTCAACATATCTATTTTTAATTTTTCTAAATACTATGTTAATTAGCTAAATATACATTACCTTTTAAATCTTAGCCATTAACCTCAGGCAATATCTTTATCCTGGTGTCCCTAAATAAACCCTCCACATGTGATGGCAGTGCTGTTATTAATGCATATCATATGTGTCTTCATTCTCATTTTTGCCATTTCCCATCTTTCCTAGTCCAAATTCATAGCAATTTTGACTATGACATCAGTGAAAACTTTTTGAATAACATTCATGGCTCTCATTTCACAATCCTTCCAAGTTCCCCAGTTCTAGGCATGATTCTGTTATTCACACATAGGCTGTTACTAGTAATCAATTAATTGCCAAGTGATCAATAACCAGCCCCCCAAACTGAACAAAATAATTAATTCTCATCAATTGATAAAAAAGAATCTTCTACCAGATAGTGTTTATTTAGATCCTCAGTGTAGTGCACTGTAACCAGGTAAAATTTGAAAAAGATATACTTAAACTCTACCCACAAAGCCTCCACTACCCCCTGAAGCCTCCACTTATTTCAGACCAATCTTATTGTCCTGCCCTCTCCCATATATAAATAAATAAGAGAGATTGCTTCCTAGTTGGGTGAACACTAAACATATAGATGTGGGACTTCCTTAAGAACACTTAAAAATTATAAACCAGAACAAATCACTGTAGTGTAAGCTGTATTGTTGAGGGGGTTCTATGACATTTTGAAATGGACTATTGAAATTAAAGTTGGGGGTGGGGAAAATTAACCAGAAGTGATATCACAGAGATGAGAAAGGAAACACGGAAGAGTATCCATTGTTGCATACTTTCTCACTTTCTTATTTTGGTATGTGAACCTGTTCTGTAGTGACCAAGCCAGTATTTGTAGGTATTTGGGATCTCTCTCTAGAAACAGACCTTGCCTCTTACAGTATTAGATTGCTTTGGCATGGTTAGCAGATTGTAAAGAAGGCAACAAAGCATGTGCCTACAGATAAAGACAGGAAGCACCATGGTACAGAGCATTGGCATATCTCAATATTAAGGATATAATTAATGGAGTTTTGACTTAAGCATAATTTTATTTTATATATATGTACACACTCTTCAGAGAAGATTGACTCCTGACTGTTTTTTCCTCAACTTTTTATATTTCGCATGTTATCAATTGGCACTTTTAACTTAGTATGAGATATAAATAAATGAACTGTTAGGTGTAAAACCTATGGAATTCTGCATGTCAGTTGTCTTTATTTAATTATTTTACTCATTTATAGTTGTATTTATCCCCCAATTTATACCTTGCTCAATATTTCATTATTTTTCCAGGCTGTTTCTTCATAGATTCTCAGACTTGGAAGAGACTTAAAATCAATTCTTTCCCATACCCCAACTAACAAATACAGGAATACCTCTGCAAAGCCTTTGAGATAGGGAGAAAAAATTAAATTGTCTTTTATTGTAGTGAATCAGTGTCCTGTAGTAGTTGCTCTTGGGATGCAAAAGAAGCTTGGAGAGAAGCTTGTACTGCTTATACTATCTCCTTGAGGCTGGGGCATATAGCTCCTTGATATTTTTATTCCCATTGCTTAAGTAGGTGACTGGCACATAACAAACACATAACAATTGCCTTTAAATTTACATGCTTGGTGATGCAAAGAATATATACTGCAAAGTATTGAAGAACTTAAAACAAATGTTGAAAATATAAATTGATGTAAATAAAAAAATCACTTATTCAGAGTAATAGGAGCTAGTTCACATTGGTGAAAAATCTGTATTAGAAATGTATTAAGAGTTAATTTTGGGGTGGATAGTGAATAGAGCAGTGGTCCTAGAGTCAGGAGGACCTGAGTTCAAATCTGGCCTCAGATGCTTGACACACTTACTAGCTGTGTGACCTTGAGCGAGTCACTTAACCCCAACTGCTCTACCTTCCCCCCTCCAAAAAGAAAAAAAAAGTTAATTTTATTACTTCATGTCACGTATAGTAATGTAACTTACAGGAAATGTGTTTTAAGTAAAAGTTTACCTAGCTCCACTTTCATGTATGAAGCTTACTTATAACTTTATTTTAAGAGACATTTTTCCTCCCTAGTATCCTTCTTTGGTCCACAACATAAGAAATCCAAGTTTTAGTCAACTAATTCTTTGGCATTTTCTACATATTTATCATGCTGCACTTTCTCTTTTGGTTTGCTTGTTTTTTTTAAAAAAATTCTGATTAAGTATAGTATTTAATGGAGTACTTGGAATCTTCTCATGTAAGCATCCTTCCCAGTAAAAAATGAAATTGAATTGAACAAGGATTAAAACTTTTTAAAAAATGACAGTTTTTAAAAGTTTTTAGACCATTTTTCTCTCTCAATTTTTCTTAACAATTTTATAACAGGTTTAAAGAGTTGCCAACTATTGTTCAATGCACTTAGCATTTCAAAAAATCTTTGTATGATACTCAACAGTTTTTCAATTCTAAGAGAAGTA
>NW_027187359.1:4549363-4801352 GCF_028583685.1 Petaurus breviceps papuanus
ACACACACACACACACACACACACACACACACACACACACACACACATATATATTAAAAGTAATTTAAAAGTAATTGGGGTTAAGTAACTTGCTAAAGGTTACATGGCCAGTTATTTTGTGTGGGTGCCAAGTATCTGAGGCTGGAACAGATCCTGGGTCTCCCAACACCGGGGCCAGCGCTCTTACTCACTTGCGCCACCTGGCCACTCCAAAAAAAAATAATTTACAAACCTATTAACAATATAAAAAAGAACAGAGGCAAAAAAAGCATCTAAGGAAAGAGGAACAGAAACACAACAGGCAAAAGAAAAGCAAGCAATCATAACTTTACTTGGTAGTATAGAATAAGAGATTTCTATCCTTTTTCTTTCCTAAAAAGTAATTGTAAACAATCCTATCTGATCTGCCTGTCCCCAAAGGACAGATTGTGTGCTTTAGGAGCCAGGTATTATGAAATCCCACACAATGAACAGAAAAAGAGCTCTTAAATTTTTTTCTATCTTTAACCCCTTTGGCAGTCTAGTGAATTTCAGCCCACAGGCTTTTTCTCAGACTTATATTTTTAAATGCATGAAACAAATAATAGAATTACAAAGGAATTAAATTATGTTGAAATACCATTATCAAAATTATTTTAAAATAAGATCGTGGAACCTAGGTTAAGAACTAGATTATTTTACTTTGGAAAGTATGAGGGCAACATGTACTGGGAACCTTTCACTTGACTCAGTGATTCCAGACACCTGCATACTTCTTAATTTCATCATCCAAAGTGTTAGCTTTTTGAGTTTTTGTTTTTAATTCTCCATATGTTTAGGAAAGCAAACAGGAAGGCTCTGTTTCAGGGAGATTCAAACCCCTACAACCTGCTCTCCTTCTTTCTGTTCCACTTGGATCAGAAAACAACAAAGCTATCGGGTATCCTCCTAGTAACAGTGACTGCTTTTATTAGTTGGGAAAACCTAACATAATCAAGTTTTTGGTTACTTATGTTATTCTTTCTATATGTATTCTTAAACATAAGTTTTGACTCCAGTAATTGTAGGCTGCTCTAAGATTAAATTTTATATATCTCCCATAAAATCAGTTATTAGTTTTATTTTGAAAAGCATTTGTTAAATCCTCTAATTATTGGATATTCTGAAATATATTTTTAAAAAAACAAAAGACGAAGCAGCTAGGTGGCACAGTGAATAGAGCACCGGCCCTGGAGTTCAGATCTGGTCTCAGACACTTTAATACTTACTAGCTGTGTGACCTTGGGCAAGTCACTTAACCCCAATTGCCCTGCCTTCCCCCTCCAAAAAAAAAAAGACAAGGTTTCTAGTGAGCTTTTTTCCCCCCTTTTTAAAAGATTCTGGAAATTCTGTATTTTTCCTAAGATCTCCTATTAGGTTAGAAAGGTCTTAATTACAGAACATAGTCAGAAATCTGAATCATTGAGAATTGTTGGAGAAATGCATTTTTATTACTTTGAAGTACTTCATGCTTTATAGAGAAGAGTTGGCCTGTTTTAGAGAATATTGTAAGTTATTTAAAAATTTTTTATAATTAACACTCATCAAATGATTAAATCTGGTAAAAGCTAAATAAGAATTTCCAAATAGATTAATAATTTCTTTATTTTTACTATCAATTTATTTAGCTACCCAAGTTTTTTTTTCATATTTAGTGCCAAAGTGAACTTAAGCCCAGACTGTCCACATATTCTGAATATTTGGAGTCCAAATACTGTTGTAGAAAATGACGTAGCGTGGATAAGTATGGATGGGTTGCTATCTGCATCAATGGAGGCAACTCCGAGTGCATGTTGTCACAGGTTCAATTGATTATTTGAGTAAATTTTCTTAGTAAAATTAATTTCTAAACATATTCAAATAGCTTAATAGTCTACTTTTAAAAATTTTGATTTGAACAAAAAAAAAAACTAAATATTTTTCTTGAATAAGTTTTTTGTAATGTATCAGTTTTCCTGTACATGTAATGATTTTGTGCAATAATTAAATGTATTTCAACACTTTAGTTAATTCTTTTATTAAAGAATACACATAAAGCTTTTCAAAGACTGTTTTGTGTAAAAAAAAAAAAGTTGAAATCTTGTTAGCCAATATCATCCAAAAACATCTACTTGACATAAAAGGACTATGTACAAATGTAATTGTTTGTATTTATATCGCAGTCTTTTTTGATCCTTCCCCAAATGCTAATTCTTTTCTTCCAAAAATTATCTTGTATTTAACTTTTGTGTGGGTGTGTGGGTATAAACTTTGTATTTATGATGTATATATTTTTATATGTACTTACTTTTGCCCTCATTAGAATGTAAACAACTTTCTGGAGTTTTATTCTTTGAACTAGTATTCAAGTGCCTAGTATATAGTAGGTGCTTAGTAAATACTTGTTATCTTGTACATGGTAGTCTATTTTTGTCATTTTTTCTTTTAATCTATGTAATTGATCTAACAAAATTTAAAGTACTGAACTCTTATCTTTGGTTCTTTCCATACCTCCGAGATCAGGATTGTAATATATATTTCTTCCACAGTAAATGGAGTTCCTTGGCCTCAAGAGGCAACAAGACGAAATAGCCATACCTTTAACTGCCGGATGCTAATTCGCCCTCCAGATGAGCCAGGCACTGAGAACCAAGAAGCTTGCCAGCGTTACGAAGTAATGCAGTGTTTTACTGTGTCACAGCCAAAATCAATCCAGGAAGAAGGAGAAGGTATAGCAGATAGTTATTTTTGCATCTTTAGTTGTTTTTGTTTTTTCAAGTCCTAGGGGAAAGAATGGAATGCAAATTGCCTCTGTAAGAGAATTTCTAAGATTAAGATATTTTACATTATAGCATGAAGTAAGCCTGATTTAAACCTTAAAAAAAACTATGTGAATACATTTACTTACCATATAAGCTGATACCTCAAAAACCTCAAATGTATACTGACTCCTTTCCTCTTTTATTTCACCCTGTGTACAGATAAAACATTCCAGTGAATATTCCAATGAAGGATTTCCAAAAATATACAATTTCATTAATAGATTTACATGTTAAACAAGATGAAAGTTGAGAATTTTGTGAAAGAATTGAACACAGTTCTTTGGGGCTGGACTTTGCATATATACCAAAATTCTCAAGTCATAATTTGATGAATTGAGGAAAAAGCTCGGAAAGCACACCTAAAATTCCAATAAAATATATCCATAATTACACATAGATATATACGTATAGAAATATCTACATCTAGATATACACACATGTATATATGAATATACATGAGAAGTATCTGTCCATATAAAATAATTTGTTGTATATATTGTATTCTAAAATATATGTTGATTGTTAAAATATATACATACATAGTATATTGTGTATATGTATATACATGCATAAATACCACATATTTTGTTGTTATTCAGTCGTGTCCAACTCTGTGATATCATTTGGGGTTTTTTTTGGCAGAGATACTGGAGTGGTTTGCCATTTTCCTTCTCCAGCTCATTTTACAGATGAGGAATGGAGGCAAACAGGGTTAAGTGACTTGCCCAGGGCCACATAGCTAATAAGTGTCTGAGGCCATATTTGAACTCAGGTCTTCCTGACTCCAGGACTAGTGCTCTAGCCACCGTGCTACTCAGCAACCCGGTTATATGGTGCATACAGACATACACATATTTATGTGTGTCTGTGGATGTATTTTCCCTATTGATTTTTAGGTGTACTTTCCAAGTCTTTTCCCTTGTTACATCAAATTATAAAGTAAACAATTTGGTATTTTATATGGAGCAGAGTTTTGAGAGTCACTTAAGAAACTGTATCTTCTAAAAACATTGTTGCTCCTGTCAAGGTCAGGAAGATTCTACTTGAAAAATTGGCCAGCTCTCTTTTTTCCCCATATATAGTTATTAATTCTCTACAGTGAGATTTTTGGGACACTTTCTGTTGCCACTGATTATTGATAAGTATAGAAACTTGATTGACTAGTAGATGCATGAAAGTAAGTGGTAAGAAATAGGTTACCATTTCCTGACTTAAATTCTACATAGAACTCCAACTTGTTGGATTCTAACACTTTTTACTAGCAAGTATACTACAACTCCCGTTGTAATTTTAACAGTGAAATTTTATTATTACAGTGTATTTTATCAAGAGTCTTGTGCGTTTAAATGTTGGATAATTGTTTTTAGTTTTGCTTATCAATTTCATAAAATGTATTACTTTAATTAAAAATTTTAATGAGGTGGTGAATATAAAATATACTTGCTACCATTTCCTGAAATGCTTTTTTCCTTTGTTTCTTTTTTTTTTCCCATAGATTTCCAGTCATGTTTGATTTGTATTGCACGGCGATTACCTCGTCCTGCAACTATTACGGGTTCAGAATCATTTATGACCAAGCAAGATACTACAGGTAAAACATGTGGGGTTCAAAATGTGTTGTAGAATTTTACTATACTTTCTCGCCTTAGAGAATTAAACACTGACAATATTTCTAAAACTTAAACATCTATATATATATTGTCTGCTATTCTATATGACATGGCATAAACATATCTTAAAATGATACTGGGAGATAGATAGAACACTTGTCATTTTGTTGATATAGGGAATTCCAAGATGAGGGAACTATTTGTAACAATGCAAGTTAATACCTTTCCTGTAACTTATAGTCTTTTTTTTTTTTTTTACTTTTTGGAGGGCAATTGGGGTTAGCGACTTGCCCAAGATCACATGGCTAGTTGTGTGTGTGTGTGAAGGGTCTGAGACCGGATTTGAATTCAGGTCCTCCTGTATCCCGGGCTGGTGCTCTATTCACCGCCCCTGTAATTTATAGTCTTTTTTTTTTTAAAGTAATCAGGGTTAAATAACTTGCTCAAGGTTACACAGCCAGGTGTTTCTGGGTGGGTGGTAAGTGTCTGAGCCTGGACTTGATCCCCAGGTCATCCCGACACTGGAGCCGGTGCTCTTACTCGCTGTGCTACCTGGCCACCCCCTGTAATTTATAGTCTTAAAGAGTTGACTAGAGCAGTGACAATATTGTAATTGATAAATCTAATGACTTTTTCTCAAATCTTATCCAAATTGACCTTTTTTCAGCTTTTGACACAATCTTCTTCTTTTGCTTGATACTCTTGTTCTCGCTTGGTTTTTGTGACACTACTTTCTTCTGATTCTTTTCCTTAATCTTACTATTCCTTTTCAGTGTCTTTGCTTAATCTTCATCTAATTCCTACCAGGTAATTTTGATGTCCCAAAGGGCTCTGTGCTGTGTCCCCTCTTCCCTTTCTTACTGTTTCACTTGGTGATCTCATCAGTTCCCATAGATTCAGTTATCTCTGTGGTGATGATTCTCAAATATACTTAACCAGTCCAACCTCTCTGCTGACTTTCCATAGTCACATATCCAACTGCTTATTAGATATCTTGAACTGGATATCCTTATAGATACCTTAGACACATCATGTCCAAAACTGAACTAATTGTCTCCCCCTACCATCCCTCCCATCCCCCCAAGTCTCTTTTCTCTCTAACTAACTTACCTCCATTTTGCGGTCTGATTGTCATTTATTTTACTCCTGTCATCCCCCATAGCCAATCTATTGCCAAAGCCTGTCAATGGTACCTCCCTTCTCTTTCCTAATATTTCTGCCACCCTAGTACAGGCCATTATCACCTCACACTTAGACTATTACAAGACCTTCCTGGTTGGTCAGCTTGCCACAAATCTCTCGCTACTCTATTCTGTCCTCTATTCAGCTTTCAGTTATTTGCTGAAAGCAAAGATTTGGCCATGTCACTCTCAATAAATCCAGGGATTCCTTATCATCCCTCTAAGATCCAATGTAAAATACTTTTGTTTGGCATTCAAAACTAAACTCCCATTCTATTCCATCTCCTCCTCACTTTTCCAGTCCTCTAACATTGTGTATTATACCCCCTCAGGTACTCTGATTTAGTTACATTGTTTTTCTTGCTGTGCTTAGAACAAAATGCTCCATCTCTTGACTGCATTTTTACTGGCTATCCTCCATGTGTGGAATTCTACCTCCTTACCTCTACCTCTTGGCTTCCTTGTCTTCCTTGAAGTTCAAGCTAAAATCTTTTTTTCTACAGTAAACCTTTCCTGATCTGCTTAATTCTAGTGCCTTCATTCTACTGATTCTCTCTTATTTATCCTGTAAATAGCATGTTTGTATATAGTTGTTTGCTTATTGACTCCCATATTAGACTCGAAGTTTCTTGAGAACTGAGTTTTTTGAAGGGAGAGGCTTTTATCCCCCTAGCAGTCAGCACAGTGACTGTTATATAGTAGTACTTAATAAATGTTTACTGACTTAGTGAGAAGTTGAGACTTGACCAGAATCACAAGTCAGTATGTGTTAGTGTCAGGACTTGAACACTAGTCTTCATGCCTCCAAGGACATTTTTCATGCATATGCCACATGCACACATACTACGTAATTAGTATCTGAGGTTGTTGACCAAAATATATAGATGGGATTCTTATGAGAAAATACTTTGCCTCCACTTGTGCCCCTGTTGCTTTTTAAATTGTTCATCATAAGATTAACTGCCTCTAAGAAATTTGTAAAATTTAAAACACATATTAATAAATGACTAGTTGACTAAATTATGGATGTGGTCCTTTTAATGCTTAGATTTCTAAGGCTAGTAACCCTTTGGTTAAAAATAATAAAGTTTGGAAAGACTTAGTTTGGGTTGTTTGTTTTTTTTAAGCAAGTCTTTTGAAGCAGCATTACATTGCCCATCCTGATTTTTTTATGATAAATATGTTTTAATGAATAATACATTTTACAATTAATTTTTGAAATCACTTTAGTCCCATCATAGCTTCATTTCTATTAAATCCTGGCTTTTGTAAGGATTGAAATTTAATGGCTTTGTCATTTTCCTTTCATGTCCAAAGTCCTAGAGATCTGATATTGAACCTTGTGTGTTTTGATATTTGTACAATGAGTTCTCAATTATATCAACAAACATTTGTTAAGCACCTCTTATGTGCTGGACATTGTGCTTGTTGCTGAAACTACAAAGACAACAGTGAAACAATTCCTTTCTCCAGGGCACTTAAGTTATACTGAAATAGATGACCTTCAAATATGCAGTTGTAAATATAACTCAGTGAGCCTTTGAAGAGGGAGACAGAAATAACTAGGGGGATGTGGAAAGCCTTATGCAGAAAACTACCTTTAGACTGATTTTTGAAGGGATTCTCTAAGATAGAGGTGTGGAGGGAGAACATTATAGGCATTAGGGACAACTACTATAGAGATACAAATTATTAAAGCTATGAAAACTTGAGCACCACTGTATCATCTCCAACATTAAACTTCGTGTCTGGTATATAGATTTTTAATAAATCCTTATTAATTGATTCTTACTATGCATTAAATGCCTTTTATTTGAAGCAAGATTCCTGGTATCCCCTTTCAACACATCCACACACTATTAGTACTTTCTGACATTACTTACTTTTTACACAATATAGATCTTATATTTCCATAGTTTTTTCATATTTTCTCTTCTGTTTGAATGCTCCTTGACAGCAGAGATTTGCCTTTTGCTATGCTCAGTGCAGTACCTGACACATAGTAAATATTAATAAATGCTTACTACATAGGCTCTTAATAAAAGTTTTTTGACTGACACTACTGCCCTAATCTCAAGTTTGCAACCTTGGCATTTTCTTTGACTCTTAAGATATAGTTAGTTAACCAGTCGCATAATTCTGCCTTAATAACAGCCCTCATACATCTCCCCCTCTCCACTCACATAGCCACCACCTAGTTTAGGCTCTCATTATTTATTAGCTAGACTGTCACAAGAATCTTCTTGTTGGTCTCCCTGCCTCAGGTTTCATCCCACTCTGATCCATCCCCTTCTTAAATGCTAAAGTGATTTTCCTAGTGCATAAGTCTCCCCATGTCATCCCTCTAAGTGCAGGGACCAATAACACATATAATATATAAATGACTGTCTGCTATACCTGTACTGTGCTTTGTTCTCACTTCTGCCTCAGACTCTCTACATTCTATATGATGGCTTTCCCGGTGCACCAAACTGCCAGTGTACTCCCTCATTCACTGCCTATTATTTAACAGTCTTATGCTTATTTTATTTGTCTTTCCTGATAGAATGTAAGTAGTTTGAGAACAGAATTGTTTCTTTTTTTATATTTGTATTCCCAGTAGCCAGCACTATGCATGATACCTGACAGGCCCTACATGGTTATTGGTAATTGATCCAGTAGTTATCATTCATTACCTACTCTGAGTTAGACACAATGTTAGGGGTAGGGTCACAAATAGAAAAATAGGAATGTTCCTTCATTTTAATGGAATGTTCATTCCATTAAAATGTCACCTTCATTGATAATTGACCAGGAAACAAGATATTAAATATGTAATTGAATTTAAGTTCTGGCTCTACCATTTACCACTCTTGGGTTCCATTTACCTCCCTATATTTCAGCTTCTTTATCTGTAAAGTAAGGGGTTTGGACTAGATCATCACTAATTCTTTGTGACTCTAGATTCTTTGTAAAATTGATTTCTATCTCTTCCCTCCTCATTTGTTTCCAGTGTAGCCAATGAACATTTTTAATGTCAATTTCTAGAGCATTCAGACCCCACCCATGTTGCACCCATGAATCCAAAAGAGCATACTGAATTAAAAAAAATATTTCTGGATTATCTGCCTTCCATTGGTATGAATAATCAAATTATGTTATGCTTTTCTCCATTTAAGTCCTTGTTTAGTAAATGTTTTTGAGATATAGCTGTTTGTTTGGGAATGTGGATTTTGACTATTGTGATTATTTGTGTGTATTTGTAGTCTATATGTGAATGTAAAATACATATATCAAAAAGTTACCATAAACATGATTTTCCTTATCTGGTTAGGTAAAATCATCTCTATTGACACCAGTTCCTTGAGAGCTGCTGGTAGAACCGGCTGGGAAGATTTAGTGAGGAAGTGCATTTATGCCTTTTTCCAGCCTCAAGGCAGAGAGCCATCTTATGCCAGACAACTATTTCAAGAAGGTAAAATTCTCCTTCCTTAGCTTTGTTTAGACTAATAAGTATTTTTTTGGTAAATTTTGTGGCTTGATAAGAATTTGTGTAAAACTGTAGTTTTGTTGTGATAAAGGGTAACAAAAGGAAAATGTGGAAAACAATTCTTAATGAATAAAGAACTGGCTTTGGAATCAGGAAAAACGGATATAAGTGCATAGGCTGTTGCTGACACATTACTGACTATGTGACCCTGAGCAACTTGTTTAATCTTTTAGTGCCTCTGGAGAAGCCTTTGAAGACTTTTTTTTTTTTTTTAAGAAATTGGGGTAAGTAACTTGCTCAAGGTTACACGGTCAGTTATTTCTGGGTGCTAAGTATCTGAGCCCGGGATTTGATCTACAGATCATCCCAACACTGAAGCCGGTGCTCCCACTCGCTGAGCCACCTGGCCGCCCCTAAGCAATTGGGGTTAAGTAACTTGCTCAAGGTTATACGGCCAGGTGTTTCTGGGTGGGTGCTAAGTGTGTCAGCCCGGATTCGATCCCAGGTCATCCCGACTTTGGGGCTAGTGCTCTTACTCACTGTGCTACCTGGCCACCCCGCTTTGAAAACTGTTAAGTTGCAAAAGATTTTCTGACCTGCGTTGGTTAGGGGGAGTTTCCCTCCAGGAGCCCCACCATGCCAATGAAAATACATAAGTACAGGTGAAAAAAAATGTCAAAATAGCAAAATCGATGCATGAGTGTTACCTGTACATCCTATGAAAGAATGGCTTGTAGACTTTTTTTATATAATCACAGGATTTCATAAAGTCATCTTTAAGTGTTTTTTGAAAGAAAATGTGATTATTTTTGTTTAACTGCTTACTAATAATATTTGTAGAGGTGGTACTTAATGCTATAGAAAAAGCTATTTCTAAATCACATAGAGAATGTGGACTACTTCTGGCAAAGATTTCTATAAACAATCAGTCTAATCAGAGCGGGTAGCTTTTTGTAAGCTTCAGTTGACCTTGTCCATCAATTTTGGTATGCCTTTTTTGGCATTCTCTAGCCACTGAATGAATGTATAAGAAAACATTAAAATGTTTGTCACTGTTATGTTTAGCTTTTTCAAGATTAGCATGTGTGAAGATATTTAGTTTTCTTCTAGACACAGTGTCTATAATTTAATAGCAAAAATGGGTGGCTTTCGCAGAGTGTTAGTTATCTGAAATTCAGATCATAGAATTCATTTCTATACATTCAGGCCTTTAAAAAAAAGGAATTTAATTAAGGAAGCATAGTTAATCTCGACTGTCTTTAATAAGTCATGATTTAGATTAAGATTTTATTTTTTTCTTTCTTTGTTTTTTTTTTCCCTTTTTGGAGGGCAGTTGGGGTTAAGTGACTTGACCAAGGTCACACGGCTAGTAAGTGTTAAGTGTCTGAGGCTGGATTTGAACTCAGGTCCTCCTGACTCCAGGGCTGGTGCTCTATTCACTGTACTACCTAGCTTCCCTTAGATTAAGATTTTAATGTTGTGTAGTATTAGTAGAAAAATTATTGTATTTGGAGTCAGAAGACCTACTAAGCAAATCCAAGTCCTTCTGCTACTACTATCTGATCTAGTTTATACACATATGTGCACACACACGTGCATGTACACACCCATGCAGTCTTGTACTAAATTATTTCTAAGGTCTCCTCTGTCTCTAAGGTGTGTAATTTCCTAAGTGCCATCTGGTCCTTTCTGATCAACCTTTAATTCAAAAAAAAAAAAAAAATTTAAAGTCTTAATTGCAGTTTTGAGGGGTCTAAAGATAGGTAAGTAGGAATACTAATTCTAGACATTATTAAAATTAATTATTTTTTTAAATTAAAGCTTTGAAAAGCATAAAGTGCTCTTTATTCATCATTTTGGACATTCTGGCTAGTCTGTACATGTAGTTTTTATTCATTTGTTAATCTTCTCTCTCTATCTTGTACTCACCAGTTACATTATCTAACTTCTCATGGGTAAAGTTCTTTTTGTTTTCCCAGTTTCTTTAATTCCTTTACCTCATGGCAAAATATATAGAGAAAAACACCATGCTTTGATATTCAAGTTAGGGTAAAACTTAAAAATCAGGAAACTTTTCCTTTACTTGTCTCCTATTTCAGCCGACCTCCATGCCCTCTGAAGCCAGTGGCTGTTATAAAAAACTGTTATACACCACATTCTTATACCACAATGTGGACTGTTTTAGCTAAATTTTATCATAGTCTTCTGAGAACTGCCTCTGTTCTTAGAGTAAGAAGCTTTCTATATTTGTATGACTTTGTACTTCAGAGCATCATTGGTTTGATGCTAAAAGGTCCCTTCTGCCTCTGTTTAGTTTTTTGCAGACATCTACTGATTCCCAGGCCTTCAGGGAAGCATGAAACATTGCAGCCTCAACTTGCTCCCTCCCCATTCAGGAATTTTAGATATCCATTACAGCCTTCTCTTATTTTTGCAGTATTTAGTTATTTTTGCTACCTGTTATTTTACCTTCTTCTACCTTTCAGCTTGGCATCTTTGAAATATTCCATCATGTATTTTTATTTTGATATCTAGTCTATAAATAAGATAAATGAATTACTAGAGTGTGAGACTAAACATCACATTTATCACTATGTAATCAGACAATAATTAAAATCATGGGAGTGATTCACATTTGGGAATTGACATGATTGAGGGTCAAGCAGGCTAGTAATTAGAATCATAGGATAATTGATTTAGAGCTAGAAGGGATTGAAAGATGATTAGTCCACCTCACATTTAATGGTGTTATTGCTAGAGGTAGGAATTAGCATTTTTATTGTGCTTTGAGGTTTTTAATGTGGTTTACATATGTTACGTTATCTCATTTAATCCTCACCATAATAGAATAGATGCTATTACTATCTGCTTTTAACAGATAAGTAAATTGAGACCCAGAAAGGTTAGATGACTTGCCCATAATCAAATAGGTAGGAAGTAACAGAGCTGGTATTTGAACCTATTTCTTCTGGCTTTATTCATTTCACTGTGTTTCTGATGCACTACTAAGGGAATCATTGAAGTAGCTGATAACTATACATAGGACAGAAAGGCTAATGGAGCTAGAAGAAATATAACAGCATGCTTGATTAAGGAGAAGGACCAAGTGCTTCAAAGCCACAATGAAAATGAAAAACATATTCTGTGGATGTGAGGCAGTGGAAGAGTTGTTTAGTTATAGTTAGAGATTGTAAATAAGGCTGCAGTTGAATTGAAAGAACACCAATCTCTAACTTGGAAGAGTGTGAATTGTTGCTATCTAATGAGAGCTGTGTCTAGTGTAAGGTGAACAAAACTTTGTTCCAGGGTCCCTCTTTCCCCAACGATACCCACAGGGTAAGTCTTAACTTTTTCTGGAATTCTTTCTGACCCCTACTAAATTTCCCTTCTGGCTCAAGGATTCCTAGTAAATAACTTATTTTTTGATAATGGTGAAGATGATCTCCAGAGTACCATCTAGCTTTAAAATTACATTCTATCCTCTAGTAACTGTTCAGATAACAATGAGGGTGTATTCATGCTTGTGGATGCCTGATTTAGAGTGGAGTTTAATTAAAAGCAATGAAATTGAGAATGGTGATCAGCTATGAGATTACAGTATCAAATGGGTTTGGAGAGACACTATGTTAAATCAGGTACCAGATTCAACTAAGGTAGAAAGCTAAGACAGAAGTGGATCCTAGAATGTTGTATACAGTGGTGATATTATGGGTCAGTCATATTTTTTTTTTGCCTTTTGGAGGGCAATTGGGGTTAAGTAAGTTGCCCAAGGTTACACCGCTAGTATTTTTGTGTGGGTGTTAAGTGGCTCAGGCCGGAACTGAACTTGGGTCCTCCTGACTCCAGGGCCAACGCTTTACTCACTGCACCACCTCGCCGCCTGGGTCAGTCATTTTTAATGGTTAACCTTTTTAAAAGTAATTTTTTTAAGTTATCAAGCATTTTTTTTCTCCCCATCACCTGTCCTAGGAAAAAAAGAAAAACAAAATTCTTATAACAAATAAGTATAACCAACAAAAGAAATTTCTGTATTGATCATGTCCAAAAATATGTGTCTCATTCTGAATATTAGTCCATCTTTTCTCTCTTATGAGATATGTAGAATTTTTCATCATCAGTGCTTTGGAATCCAAGTTAATCATTGTTTAATATTTCCTTTTAAACCTCTAGGATTTTTTGTTCTTTATTATAAAGGAATTTATCAAATTGTTTATTTAAATGTCATTAATTGTTATGTTTTTGTTTATTTGATGTGTTTGGTATCCTTTATCGGACCTTTATGAGATGTTTCTGGTTGTAGCTGACATTCATTATTTTCAAGTTTCATTAAAAAGACATACCATCATAATTTATTGCTCATTAAGTATTTATTTACACAAGATACTTTTCCTTTCATAAGTTTACATAAATTCACAAATTCAGTTCCAGTGATTTAGACTGTTCACAATACATCAAAAGGCCTATATTATAAAGAGTATACTTATCCTAGGCATGGGTCTTGATTTTTTTTAGTGCAGTGTGAAATGGCCTAATTTTTGTACTGTTTTCATGAGATTGTGTTTTATGTGTATTATATTTTAGATTTGAAGCAGGAGCTGTGTTTTTCTTTAGTTGTATGACATTTACCGAAATCAATAATTAAATAATTGGTTAGACTGAAAGAGCATGTTTTCTTACCTCAAATTATACAAGGCTTCAAAAGCTCTTTGTTTTTTGTTTTTAATTTTTTTTTTTTAAGCAATTGGGGTTAAGTAACTTGCTCAAGGTTACATGGCCAGTTATTTCTGGGTGTGGTGCTGAGTGTCTGAGACGGGAATTCGATCTCCAGGTCATCCCGACACTGGAGCCGGTGCTCTTACTTGCTGTGCTACCTGGCTGCCCCCCAAAAGCTCTTTGTTAACATTTCTCTTTATATCCCCTTCTACTGTTTTAAACTCAGGTAGAATCTCTTCTGAAGTCGAGGGATAGAATTATCACCTATGTTAAAGGCTAAAGCATATCCATGATTTATATAGAGAGTATATGGTTAATGGTGTTTTGGGGCACATAATTTTACTCATGATTTCTTTTAATCACCCCTATCTTACCTTGTAGCTTTATATGCATCCTGGTATATGGATGACCTTTGGTTCTCAAAGGTTATGCCAATAGAGTGCATGTCCCAACTTGTTTTACCAAACTGAGGTCTCTAATTCCTGGTAATTTTTATTTTCTGTCTCATAACCAACCTAATTAAGTGTGGAGATGCTTATCACTAAAAGGTTGGTCATTAATTTGAGCAGTCATTGTAATGCATAAAAGAAAGAACAATATAAAATGGTCCATAGTCCCTTCTGCTCTTAGTGGCCAACATAATTAAAAGAAGGCAGAGATTGCTAAAAATCACAATTATTATATTATTTATAAATATTTATCTAACTCTTGGTACCCTTAATATGCAACATTTATACTATCACTTGAAGACATCTAGCACATTGTGTAGATTTTCTATAGACAATTTCTTTTTTTTTTTAACCACAGTAACCATACTAAAGAGATAAAATCCATCTAAATATTCCTAAATTTAGGTAATAAATCTTGTTACAATAGAGGGCTCCAAGATAGTATCAAGGCATCAAGTACATTTTTATAACTGCTACAAACCTATAAGCAATCAACAACCTAACTTTTAGTTTTCTGATACTCAATTAATAAATGTCTAAGACCGAACTGCACAACGTACTGGATATAATGTTTAGATTTCCTTCGTGTTTGGTTATTTGATATTATTTACACTTGATTTTGTTTATATCCTTTTGAAACTTTGAAGATATCTTTCAAAGATTATATATGTGTTATTATATGCTAACTAAGAATATGTTTTTTTGTCAAATTAAAACCTTAGTGGTTTGTAGGCCTTGGTTAAAAAAAAAAATCCAGGTTCGATTTTAGCCAAGAAACTTCAAGCTGGGATAGAACATTCTACAGAGAATATTGAGGGTAAGAAAAGATCAAAGTGCTTCATAATACTGATTTTCCAATTTTGGGAGACTTTATGCCCATTCCCTTTATGAGAAGGCCCTCATTAAATTGTGAATAAATTGAAACCTGACATCAACTAGTGTCTAATGTATTTGCATCCACAATGACTTTCTTTCACCTGTCTGCATTGTCTGATCCTAGCCTTAAGAATATAAGAGTAAACTACAGGAGCAGGTACCATATGTGAGAACATTTAACAAACTATAGGTACATATAAGACTTAGTCCTTTGCCCTAGAATTAAGTGTCAAAATTTTAACTAGGTTTCTCTTTCGTTTGAAACAGTGATGACTCGTGGCACTGCGTTCAGCCCTTCCTATAGGTTCATATTGAATGATGGGACAATGCTTAGCGCCCACACCAAGTGTAAGCTTTGCTACCCTCAAAGTCCAGATATGCAGCCTTTCATCATGGGAATTCATATCATTGACAGGTACTACTTATTTGGAGAGCTCATGAAATCAACCATTTCATCATTTTTATTCTCTTTATGATTAGAGATACAATTTTTCAATTAGCATGAAGCTAGTCTTTTATGAGAATATTGTCCATACGCATAATGTTTTTTGTAGTTTTTGTCACTTCACAGTTACTTTGTAGCTTAAAAGTAAAGGAATGACTAAAGTGGAAATAGACGCTAAAAATAAATAAATAAATGTTTGAAAACTAATGATTTCGCTTATTAAGAACTGATGGTTTATATGACAACAATAGAGAGTTAGAATTTTCAAAAATTAATTTCATTAGACAAGGCTAACATTGTTATAATAAAAGTATAGTTTGCTTTCATTAAGGCAAGCTTGATGATTCTTCATTTTAAAGTTATTAGAGTTGACAATTTCTCCATATGCTAGCAGTTTATTTCTTGAAAATATAGTAATTCTTGGTGTTGCTTCTTGACATTTTGTTCCCTTGTCTGTCTAAGACAGTGGTGTCAAACTCAAATAGAAATGGATCTCTGAAACTGCACATTGTCTTAGAAAACCACAAAATCACCTTATATTGTATTATATTTTAATGTATTTTGTTAAATATTTCTCAGTTACATTTCAATTTGGTTAGGATGCATGGGGGCCCAGAGTTTGACACTTCTGATACATGCACACATATATACATACGTAATCATGTTAGACATTTTTTCTGTGAAAAATTCAGATCTCCAGTGTTTAAACTATTTGATATTACCTGAACAAAGTAATGTAATTCTTTACTTTCTTTTTCTTGTATCTTAGTTATTTGCTTGTTTGAATATGCCAACACTAATGACTAGTCTTTTATCAGAAAAACAATGTGGTTATCATTGTGTAATGAATCCTGCGCAAACTTGAATTCAATACAGATTTTCTTTTTCTTCTGTCTTGGAGCTTTCCTTTTTAATCACAAATATCCCAGTCTTAACCTCTTTATGATATTTTGACAGACTTTTAATAGTACATCTCTTAGAATTTTTTAGAAAACTAAGTAAGATTTCCAGGTAACTGGAAATATAACTAAACTTTAGGTGCTATAAGTACCTTTTCCTATAAACTGTATGGCAGTACTTTAGAACATATAACAGGTAATCATTATTCTTTACTGACAGTTATGATGTAGTTGCCCTCCAATTTTTTGGCAATTTTGGTGTTAGGCTAATGATGTCGTTTTTCTCATTTGTAGCATTAAAAAGTGCAAAAGCAAACTTATGAAAAATGTTTGAATTACTATCTTTTCCCCCTTTTTTCTAGGGAACACAATGTTCTTTCTCCTCAAGATAACACTAATTCTGGAATGTCACTTCCTCGAATAAACCCATCAGTAAATCCTAGTATCTCTCCAGCCCAGAATATGGCCCGATCATCCACACTTCCACCATCTAACAGTAGCATGGTGACTCCCAGAGTAAACCATCAACCAAACTCTGATCTTCATAGCAGCAGCAGTAATAGTAATTCTAACACCAGCCAAGGGAGCTTTGGATGTTCACCTGGAAATCAAGTTGTAGCCAGTGTTGCCTTAAACCAGGGACAGGCTGGTTCCCAGGGCAGTAATCACTCTTTAAGCCTCAACAATTCTCCAATGGATAGTACAGGAATTACCTTAGCACAGTTCATGTCTCCAAGAAGACAGGTTAGCTCTGGATTGGTAACAAGGCCAAGAATGCCAAGCAATTCTTTTTCTCCTAATATTCCTTCATTGAGTTCCCCCATTGGCATGGTTGGTAGTGCCTGTGGCAATCCTAACAGGACTTATTCAAATATCCCAGCAACTTCTTTACAGGGTATTAATGAAGGCCCCAGTAACTCCATTGGCTTTTCTGCTACTTCTCCTGTTCTCAGACAGTTGAGCTCACAAAATTCTCCCAGCAGAATGAATATCCTGCCAACAAAATCAGAATCCAAAGACAGCAAAGAAATCACATCCATTTTAAACGAAATGGTTCAATCAGACAACAGTTCAAATGATGTTAAACCACTGGATTCAGGCCTCTTGCATGGTAGTGACAAACTTTCAGAGGGAGATAATAAGTATTCTCAAACCAGTCATAAACTAGTGCAGCTTCTGGCAACAACTGCTGAACAGCAGCTACGACATACCGATGCTGATACAAGTGGTAAAGATGCTTTATCTTGCTCAGGCACTTCAACTTCAACAGCTACTAACTCTTCATCTTCGGGCAACACTTGTCCCTCATCTCATAGTTCATTGACTGAGAGACACAAAATTCTACACAGGCTCTTGCAAGAAGGTAGTCCCTCAGATATAACTACTCTATCAGTGGAGCATGACAAAAAGGACAATGGATCTAGTTCTGTGAGTAATCAAGTGCCAGGGAACTCCAATATAAAATTAGAATTGGAGGCTTCAAAGAAAAAGGAATCAAAGGACCATCAACTATTGCGGTACCTTTTAGATAAAGACGAGAAAGACTTAAGAGCAGCTCCAACCTTGAGCCTGGATGATGTGAAAGTGAAAGTTGAAAAGAAAGAGCAAATGGATCCTTGTAACACAACCCCAACACCGCTGACTAAAGCTGCTCCAGAGGAAATCAAGTTAGAGTCCCAGAGTCAGGTGGGTAATATATTTGTTTCTATAGAACAGATGTCCTTAGTTGTTATGACTTCATGTGATTTTTGATTATCACGTGTGTGTATGTATGTATTGTAATGGACACCGAGATATAACAGGACAGCTAGGCCAATTATAACTTTTTTTTTTAAGCAATTGGGGTTATGTAACTTGCTCAAGGTTACATGGCCAGTTATTTCTGGGTGTGGTGCTGAGTATCTGAGCCCAGATTTTATCCAGGTCATCCCAACACTGGAGCTCTTACTCGCTGAGCCACTTGGCCGCCCCTAAGCAATTGGGGTTATGTAACTTGCTCAAGGTTACATGGCCAGGTGTTTCTGGGTGGGTGCTAAGTGTCTGAGCCCAGGATTCGATCTCTAGGTCTTCTCAACACTGGAGCCAGTGCTCTTACTCGCTACCTGGCTGCCCCTAGACCAATTATAATTTGGTAGGAGTGTTTATTAACCGGCCGGGACTGCCTCTCAGACCAAAAGACAGCCCCGAGCTTTCTGTTAGACATAATTTTATAGACACTGTGATTGCTAGCAACAGAATATGTTTCTAAGGGGTTAGCATTGTTTCCATTGAAGCAAAGCTTTCTCAGTATTATTCCTATTGAAACAAAGCCTTAGTATTATTTCTACTGAAGCGAAACAGACCTCAATCCATAGGAACCTGTGGCATGTTTTAGCAACACAGGTGAAACATTTCTTTACTATTGGAGCCTATTAGGTGGTTTCCAAGGAACCCAGTAGGGGTCCCCTCTAGCAGGTTTAAGGGGGCTCTAGTGTATAATTTCTGGTGGGCACTTCAGTTTGTATGTATGTGTGTGTGTGTGTGTGTGTGTGTGTGTGTATTTTAAGTTCACAGATCCCAGGTTAAGGACCTCTAGAGAGTAACATCAAGAAGTGAGGGAAGAAACAAGATAAAAAATTATTCACAGTTAACCACTAGAACAAATTAAGATTTTCACACTCAAATGAAAAAGAACAGAACACATAATGCATTTTCCTTCCTTAAGAGGTTATACAATGAGACAAAGTTTTTAGTCATTTAGACCTAGGCAGATTCTAGTGACTTTAATAAAAGCTACTTAAAGTTACATGATTGAAAAAAGAATTTGTATTTTTTAAAAATAATGCACCATATAAAAACTAACCATAAAATGACTTTTTTTGCGTGTGAAGGAAACTCAAAATGACCATATAAGGTGAAGAGGGGTTGCAATTTGCATTGTTGGATGAAGTATCTATTTCTAATAATCACAAAACTTTGAAATTAGTGATATTCAGAGTAGACATAAAATGTTTCTGTCAGAAAGCATATAGGCTAGTCTAGAGAAACTAAAGTACTTTATTTCTTTAAAGTAATGGAAACAATCAAGGATTTCAAATATTTCAATGTGCATGGGAATATAGTTTACAATAAAATGGTGTGAAATTCTCAAAGAATCTGTGTGCAACAAGTTCTACCATTTTGTGAAGTGATTCATCATCTTCATTTCCTTTACATTCATATGTTTGTGTCTCCAAGGATATATTGGCAGTCTTTTCTTCCACTGTGACACTGTGATCCTTCTTTAAAGTTTTATTGTAATTTTTAATTATTTCACTAATCATCATTTTCTTGTACTACATATGGATAAAACATGACCTTGAGGGGAGGATGGAACAAAAGAGGCCTAGAAATTGAGATGTTCCCTGCCTTTATCTTTATGGTTTCTGACTCAATGTTACTAGCAACATCTATACATATATAAGCGGAAATTGATTTGCATTTTAGGTAAAATAGACAACATAGCCTGCTAAACTATTAGTGTTTTTCTTTTCATGATGGCTTGCACATGGGCTGAAGGAACTTTTACTTAGATCAGAGTAGGAATATACAAAAACCAGATTTATAGTTCCAAAGAATTTCAATCTAAATTTCCTTACTTGGTTAACTTCGCTTCTCCTAATTTAGAAATGGTATAGTATAATACATGATATAAGGTTGAAATCATCTTTTATACTGATTGAATGTATATAAGGTGTTTCCCCACTTTTAATTTTGTTTTCTTTGGTGTCATAAGCCTCACAATGCTTTTTTAAAAATATAAAATATTTTATTCATAATACAAATCAAAGCAAACATTAGTAATCCTATTAATAATTACAAAAACAAAAATGATAATATTGAGGGATTTTTACACAAGAAATAAATGCATAGGAGTTTGCAGAGGAGGAAGTATATAGGAAACCAATATGTTAAAATACAGTTATCAAAATATTTTTTAAAAACAAGTTCAACACCACGCTCTAATCCCTTAAATTTGGATCCATGGATTCTAGGTTGGAGACCTTGATGTCCTATAGCATCAGGGTACTTGGAGGAGTCTTTTTCTATCCTCAGTGACTTAAAGTGGATATTTTACACTCTGGGGTTTATGGTGTTTATGCATCATCAAATTATTTGAAAACTCATTGTTTTTAGACTGTTAATTTTTTTTAACCTATTTCTTAGTATCATGTGATTACCAGATAGATCAACCAAGAGACTTTGAAGTGTACAAGTGAGTTTACAATGTGTATTAATGCATCAGGAAAATAATAAGGCTTTATGGGTATCTATTAATTATCTAGTTATTATGTAATGCTTCAGTAGTAATCCAGAATCAATATTCACAATTAGCAGTAATTCCAAAAGCAATGGTTACTCATCCATAAACAGCAAGCATTAGTGTATAACTAAAAATCGTTAGTCAACCACACAGGTTGAGAGTTGTTAAGGACCTCTACAGCCAGTTATTACAACTCATACCTGAAAGCAAATCCTTCTAACAATATATGCCTCTGCTTGAATAGCTGTATGAAGGGGTGACACACTACAATTCTCAGGGCTGCCCATTCCACTTTTGGACAGTTCTAAATTGTCATTTCATGGTGCACATGGATTCTTTCTTGTTGTTAATGATTTCACTAGGGTATATATACCTATCAATGGAATCTCTTGAGTAAAAAGATATGAGCATTTTTGTTACAAAGCATATGTCTTTCCATGTTACCCTCTCCTTTGATTCAGTGAAGTCCAGTTTTCCCATGTTACCTCCAAGACCAAATATAAAATTATCTATTTAACTTTTAAAGACCTTTATAACCTGGCCTCTTCTTACCTCTTCTCTTTTCTTATTGCCGTCGTCTGTGATCAGTAACAGCTCCTTGCTGTTCTTCGTATTTTTATCAACTGTTCCCTTTGCTTGAACTTTTCTCCCTCTTGACTTCCTTTAAAGCCATATCTAAAGTCCTATCTTCTGCAAGATAGTACATCTTGGACCTCCTTAATCTTTATCCCTTTCCTCTGAGATTATCTATAATTTATCCCATATGTATCTTTTTTGTACATAGCCATTTGCATGTTGTCTGTAGCTTCTTGTGAGCATGGATTCTTTTTTTTCCAGTGTTTGACCCATAATAGTCAATTATTTAAAATGGTTTTTGACTTAACTTTTTCTTCATAATCCAGAATTGCTTGCCAAAATGCCCAGACCATTTTAGAGGTCCAACAATAATGTATTAGCATACCACTCTTTTTCTTTAAAAAAAATTAATAAAGTTCTATTGGTATTTTCTACTTCTTAAGTATATCATTGTTTTTACTGGTTTTCTGGTCAAGAGTTGATTTCTTAGAACTCTTAGTTGAATTGTTGAATTGGAGCAATGTTTCATATGGTTTTGTGTGTGTGTGTGTGTGTGTGTGTGTGTGTGTGTGTGTGTGTGTGTGTGTGTGTAACCAGTTCTTTATTAGGTGATTACTTTGGTTATTTTCTTCTCTGGGCTTATCATTATTGCTGCCATTCCATCGTTTCCTTTAATTTATTTTTTAAATTAGCAATCACACCTATTTCTCCTTCTACTACCCTACTCATTGAACAAATAAAAAATAGCTTGAAAAATAAAGTCCTCAGTATATATAGCAGTGCAAATTCCCACATTAGCCAGATCCAGAAATGTGTCTTTCTGTATTTTAAGTTCATCACCTCTCTATTAGGAAGTGAATTTTATGTTGCATCTCTATTCTTTTAGAGTCATAGTTTATCATTGCATTGCTTGGAGTTCTATAGTCTTTAAAACTTAGATTTTTTTTTTCAAAAAATGTTATCATACAAATTGTTCTAGTTCTGCTCACTTCACTCTGCATTGATTCATAATGGTTTCCCAGTCTCCTATAAAATTCATCATTTCATCATTTCTTTGGGCACAATAATAATCCATTGCATTAATATGCCACAATGTATTTAGCTGTTCCTCAAAAGGTAAATATATCTTTAGTTCCTAGTTTGGTATAAACACTAAAAGAGCTGCTATAAGCATTTTTCAGTGTAGATCTTTTTCCCCTCTTTATTTTATTTTATTGGGACATAGGCCTAATACTGGTATAGCTAAATTAAAGGAGAATTTAGTAACTGTCTAGTCATTGTTTCAGATTGTTTTCCAGAATGGGCAGACCACTTCACGGCTCCACCAACAGTGCACTAGTGTACCTGTTTTTCCACAGTTTCTCTAACATTTGTCATTTGCCTCTTTTGCCATCTTTGCCAGTTGATAAAACTGAGTTAGAACCTCAGATTTGCTTTACTTTTTTTCCTAATTGTTAGTGATTTAGAGCATTTAAAAATATGATTCTTGATAGCTTGGCCTGTTCATATCCTTTGATTATTTATCTATTGAAGAATGGCTTTTTGTCATATAAATTTAAATCAGTTCCTATTATATCTTGGGTATGAGACCTTTGTCAGGGAGGTCTGACAAAAAATTGAAAAGATTTTTTTTTCCCAATTAGCTATTGCGATTCTAATTCTTATGAAAGTTTCTTTGTGCGAAAACTTTTTTGCCTGTTTTTTCTTGTGCAGTCCTCTATCACTACATTATTTACATGCTCCCATTTATAGATTTAAAATGTAGTAGTAATAATAATAAGTGGAGTTTATAACATGTTTTAAGTTTCACAAAGTGCTTTACTTGTATGATTTCTTCCTTGTTCCTCCTTTGTTTATGATGTGATTTTTTTTCACATCTAAACTATGTATCCATTTTTAAATTACCTAGGTTTATGGTGTGAGGTGATACTCTAATTTCTGCCTGACTGCTATGTAGCTCTCCAGCACTTGCCATATTAATCAGTCCTTCCTCCAGTAACTGGTATATTTGAGTTTATCAAATGCTATGCCGTTGTATTTTTCTTTTGTATGTCATGTCTAATCCTTTATTTGATTGTAATGTTGTTGTTGTTTTTTAATATAGCACCAAATTATTTTAATGCTTAGTTTGAGTTCTGGTAACAATATCAGCCTGCTTCTTTACCACTCCCCTCCCCCACCTCCCCCAGTATTACCTTTAAGCTTGTTCACTTTTTTTTCCTTCATAATGAATTTCATTTTTTTTTCTAGGTCTTTAAAGTATTCTTTAGCTAGGTAGATTAGTACATCGTATATGGCGTGTATGCTCTCTCACATGATGCCTATGGGAAGAGTGGGCACAAACTTAAATGTACAATGTTAGTGAAGCACACACACCAAGCCAACTCACAAACTTGGAACTTCAGGTCCAAGAACTTTCTGTCTTCATAGAGTCCTCATGTAGGTCCCTTTTGGTGCAGTATCTCTGCTGAGTCACTGTTCCACACACCTGTCCCCACCCCTTCCCTTTTCTCTCAAGGTCTGCTCTTTTCTAGAGTCTACCCCTCTTCACTGCTATAAGCTTGACTAAGCTCTTTGAAGCTACTTCCTCTTTTTTGCATAGTCACTGTAGCTATGTGTCTCTTCTGAAGTATTTATTTCTGCTTCCTACTAAATACAATTTCTCCTACCAGTTCAGTAACTCTCCTTCAAAACTCATATGATTGATGTGAAGAAAGAAGTGCTCTCATTACCCTGCCTTCAGGAAGTTTTCCTTCATACACAGCTGCCAGCTTGTAGAATATTAATTGTTGCGTGGCTTTCTTTTTTATATATAGGTTCAGGGAGCATAAATGGCACTGTTAGTCACTAGATTGTTTCCTGTGTGGATAAATTTTGATTGGATAAAAATGCCTTTATCTGATGTCCAAAGTATTTTTAGTCCTCTGTTGTTTAAAGAACTTCTCATATAGTTGTGGGGTCCTATCTTTTGACCTCCTTTACTCCTTTTCCTGGTGTGTTGATATTTTAAGCTTTCTCTGACCACATCAACTGAGGTGAGTGGGAAGTTCCTCCTTTACATAATGAAGGATTTTTTTTTCTTTTCGAATGGCAATTGGGGTTAAGTAACTTGCCCGGGGTTACAGGGCTAGTTTTGTGTGTGTGTGTGTGTGTGTGTGTGTGTGTGTGTGTGTGAAGGGTCGGAGGCCAGAACCGAACTCGGGTTCTCCTGACTCCGGGGCCGGCACTTTACTCACTGCGCCACCTTAGCCGCCCCCTAGGATTTTTAAGATATTAAAAAAACACAAGTTTAGAAAAATTACCAAGCAGTCCAATATTACATGAAGTTTTGTCTAACCAAAACCTCCCTCCAAGAAATAGAAAAAAATACCTTTCCATATCTCTTTTTTGGGGATAAAGTTTATCATTTTACAACATCTATTATATTTCTATACAATGACATTTTTTTATTGTTATTTTTATTTATTTTGTCATAAAATGCCCAAAATAATAGAATACTTAGTAGAGATCTTAATCTTATTTCAAAAAAAGAAAATTGAAGCAGATATAAAGGAACTGAGGGATGGGTAGCAGGAATAAACCCTGATCTATGTGGATTTACATGAGAGTTATTTGAAAGTTTCAAAGAACAGTTAATACCAAGGTCATATAAATTATTCTCAAAACCTGAGAAAGAAACCCATCAACTAAACTAATTTTATAAATCAAATATAAGTCCTGATACCTAAATCAGAAAAGCATAAAGCAAAATAAGAAGGGTATTTTTATTTACTAAGATTAATAAGTATCAATTCAAAAATTTTAAATGAAATCTAGGCAAAAGACCTGTACAGTTTATCAAAGAAAAATATTTACTATGATCATGTTGGGTTTATACCAGGAATGCAGTAAGCTTGTCCAGCATTGGAAACACAATTAACAGTTATATTAAAAGCAGAAACACCCAAAACTACATGACTATCTCTATCATAAAAGGTATCTAAATCCACAAGATAACATTAAATGGAATATAAAGTCTAACACAAAACACTAGCTTTCTCTTGCCTCCTTTACTCATGTACATTATTTTACATAATTTTTATAAATATTTGCAACAGCAGTAATTTAATAAACATCAACTTAAATACCTCCAATGTGCCAAGCACTGGGGATACAAAAAAGAAGAATAGCTAATCCCTGTGTAATAATTAAAATTAAGGTAGGCTGAGGCACAAATTTCCAAGCATGATTTCTGAGCAATTCATTAATAAAATGTGGATTTACCACAATTCCCCCAGCATAAGCTAAGATCCTGAGGTAGGAAATAGCTTCCCTTTAAATAAATTTTAGGGAAATGCAGAACAAAGAATAGGACTTTATAGATGGGGAACAAGTTATGATTGGTTACAGTGCTGAGGTGTGCAGGGGACAATGTGATAGATTAGTAATTGGAAATGAAGGGCAAGCAACAACCCCTTCTTTACCTCCTGTGACTAAGATATGTTCATTGTTTCAGTCCATCTGCAAGGTTTGAGATAGCGGCCCAGGCTTATTTGGATAACCAATCAGACAGACATCCTTGAAGAATAGCTTGGTGGTATAAAACTACTAAACCAAACTCCCTGGTATCCATTTTCCTCCTTCAAAGGTAATAGATTTCTTTGACACAATAATAGAACTGTGATTAACCAGAGAACGTAATTTCTGAACTTAATTCATTACAGGTCAGGTGAATTTCTGAAATAAATTGAGAGACAAAGAATCATAACATAGGCAGTTACAGGACAAAGTCAATTAACTGTAAATAGATTTCATTTAAAAAAACGATGAAGAATCAGTCTGATTATTTCACGTGCTTTCAAGGAGCTTGCAATCTAATGGAGGAAAACAACACATAAATGGAAGCTGAAAAGGTGGGGGAAGGGCAAACCATGAGGTACCTGAGTCAGGATCAATGCCAAGAGTATCTGCTGGCAAATGGAGTTATCAGGAAGGTTGGTAGTCCTCTATAAAGAAGACTTTAGGAGGAATTTAGTGTTTCACCTTCCATCCCCCTAGTCAGAGGGTGATTGCAACTGAGGGTGAGTTGAGAAAGTGTAGTGTATCAAAACCTCAGTCATTCTTCAGGATAATGAGATTTATGGTTATCATCTTATTTTGAATGTTGTTCATGTTGTTCTTATACAAGCTAAGCAAAGCTGCTGATGGAAAATGGAGTGATGATAGCAATAAGACAAAAGAAATATGTAAAGTTGTTGAGAGTATTTGAATTGAATAGTGAGATCAGAACCTATATTGCTAGGAGTTGAGGAAAGTGGCAAGAGAAGAAATGAGCTCATAAGACTTTTGCCTAGGAGTTTGGCTGTGAAAGGTAAGACATTCAGGATAATTGCCTGAGAATGTGGTGGATTGAAATGAAGGGTTTGTTTTTCTTTTTTTCTTTTCTTTTTTCTTTTTTGGCCAATGAGACAATCCTGCCTCCCTATGTTTATAGCTGGCCTAAAAGAAACAACTGGGAGATGAGAACCAGAGGTGACTGAAGGGTAAAGCTACCAGGGAAGATTGCCTACTACAGTTAAGTTTCAGTCAGAATTTGACCCTAAATCTCATCTCCAACTCAGGTGTGCTTTCCACTATTGTTATTTCTATGCAGCATCATTTATCTTGTCTTCTTCCAGAAAAACTCTTATCGCACTTAATTCCTAAAGTGCAAAGGATCCGCTCGAGCTCATTGCTTCTGATAGACAATACAATACAATAAACTCTGACTTTGCTTTTCCATCTTAGTTTCCAGCAGACCTTGACCAGTTTGATCCATTACTGCCGACACTGGAGAAGGCATCACAGCTGCCAGGTTTATGTGAATCAGAAAGGATGGAAGGCGGAGGCACTGGGGTGACCATCAAATCAGAAGTCCTGCCAACTGCCCTTCAGTCTACCCCAACCAGACCTCCTCCCAGGCTAAACAGTATGTATAGAATGTAAAACTTTTTGAAAATGTTTTCTGAAGGGAGTAAATATACAACGGTAGCATTTATACATCTAGGAACTTTGGCTTCTGTAAGTGAAATGTCAACTGATACTGTAACAGAAGTGGTATATTAGAATTCTTTTTACTGATTTCCATATATATGCATACATTTGAAGTTAACTGAGCAAAGTCTCTAGATTTGTTATATCATTATCAGGCAAGGTAGCTCTCCTGTTCCCGGTAAGGGCTCCCCTGAGTACCCACTTCACTGGTATATTATTGAGTGGGACAAATACAAACTTATATCTGTGGTCAAATACACCAGACTTTTTAATTTAACTCACTAAATGTGAAAGTTAGAAGTAAAGAGGGAATTATTATTTGAAGAGTCCTTTGTAAATGAGTGGAATAAATTCTCTGTTAAGAAATTTATAGTAAAGAAGTTAATTACACAGTGGTGTGTTTTTCTGAATTAAAAAGTCAAGTATTTACTTCATATCTGACACAGGAAAACACATTTCTGCTGTGGTATCAGCTGTTTGCCTCTAGACAAGTCATTTCCCCTCTTTGGGCTGGTTTCCTCATTTGTAAAAATAAAGGAATTAGAGTAAATAACTCCTAAGAGCCCTTTCAGTAAAAAACAAACACAATGTGTAAGGACATTAGCTGAAGAATAATCATTAGATTGCTATATAGTTTTTTGTATTTTTCATATCAAAATAAGATAGTATTTATCTTGTCAATAAAAATTACATTTTTAAGAACTTTTTTTAAGTTCTTTTTTTTAAGAAACTTTTTAAGAACTTTCCAGCCTTTATTAATGAGTTGTTTTTTACTTGAGAGACAAGAAAAGACCTCTGAATAGAAAGCAGATTGTTGACAAAATGACCTAGACCAGTTGATTCCATGTTATATCCTCTTAAGGAATGAATAATCCATATATTGCTTTTTTTTTTTTTTGAGGGCAATTGGGGTTAAGCGACTTGCCCAAGGTCTCACAGCATGTTAAGTGTCTGAGGCCAGATTTGAACTCAGGTCCTTCTGACTCCAGGGCTGGTGCTCTATCACTGCGCCACCTAGCCACCCCATATATTGCTTTTTAACAAAAGAAAGAATTCACTTTTTTTCCCATTATCTTTTGTAGAATTTAGGTACAAGAAGTACCTGAATTAAAGTAGATATCTAAATAAGAACATATTTGTTTGGAAATGTTTTTCAAATAGATTTGTTTTGAAATCTGGGATTACATGTCAAATATTGCCTATGTTATATGTCTAGTAGTCACTCTATATTTGCTGGGAAATCCAGGAACTTATAGGAAAGAATGTGGTGCTCTACATATTTAAACACACACACATGAACATATGTGCATGCTTTTAATGCTGAATGGATGTGCCTACCCCATACCTTGTGAAGTGAACAGAACCAGGAAAACAATCAAATCACCAACAATTTATTAAGTACCAGCTATGTTCCAGGCATTGTGCTTAATGTTGGGAGAAGCACAAAACCCCGCTGCTCCCCCCTCCCAACCCTAGTCTATACCCTTATGCAGCACAGAGTCTAATGGGGTAGACAAATGCTAAAAACTTTGTGAAAATAAGATATAGAGAAAGGATAAACTGGAAGTTAATCTCAGATGGCAAGAATTAGCATTAATGAGGACCAAGAAAGCCTTCTAACTCAAGGTTGGATTTTAGCTGGGATCTTAAGTCAGGGAAGCTAGGAGATAGGGATCAAGGAGAGAATTTTAAACATGAAGGAATAAGTGAAAATGCATGAAGTTGGAGTTAATATATCTTCTATGAGCAAGTCATAAGGTAAACAAGGGGAAAAGGACTGAAAACACCAAAGATTTCAGCTCAAGTGGAATAAATAAATGCCATAGTTAAGGACCACAGCAGAGTGACAGAAAAGGACCAGTAAAGAGACTTCTTTGTAAATATTCTAAAGAAATCAAGTGGGATAATGGTGGAGAGGCAGGCCCAAGGCACATCAATGTTTTTTTCATGGTACTATATTACAGAATGAGAGAATGTATAACGGGAGGGAGGGGAGCCAGGGGTTAGAGGAGAGTGTGTGATGTGCCCTGGTCAAATCGAGGGCTAGCAGTATGGAAAGATGATGCCTGTGGTCTTTCTGGAAGAGAATAATCTGCAGAGGAATGGGTAAATGAGGAAGGAATAAAAATTGAAAGGGTAGGGGGAGAGCTTTATTTTCTTGGTATGATGCAGTTTTACTGATGAATACTCTTATGGGTGAAAGGGCATAGGAGTTTTGTCTAGGGTGTTGTCTATGGGGATTTGGTAATTGAAAAGACTGTTCTTGCCTTGGGAGGAGGGGAATTGGAACTTCTGAGGGTACTTGGCACCATAGGGAGTTGGGAGGACATGGACACAGTGAATAGGGTTTTTTTTTTTTTTAAATTAATTAATCAATTAATTAATTTTGCTTTTTGGAGGGCAATTGGGTTTAAGTGCAGTGAATAGTTTTTAAGGGAAAGAAGGTAGCCCCGGGAAAGTATACCTCAGTGGTGTGCTGCATAATCAGAGGCATAGCAAGGAGGCTGTGTAGTTGGGCAGTGTCCTTTCTGTCAACTACACCAAGTAGGCGTAGAATGAGGCACAATGAAAATAGAAATCCCTAGGATAGATTATGAGGCAATGACAGAAAATGGTAGAGGGGAGAATCCAGAATGGATACCTCAAAATTTTTCACTCCATGATGAATATAGAGTAAAGAAGGACTTGATAATTATAGGGATCATGAACTGTAGAATGAGGATCTGTAGTAGACAGAGTGAGAGAAATGAAAAGAGTGAGCAAAATCATACCTAGAAAGAGGCCAAAAACCACCCAGAATTTAAAAACATAATGAACAGGACTAGTTGAAGGGAAGGGGAGAATAAGAGGAAATCATCTTTACTACATGAGAGGAAAAAAGAGGGGAAGAAGTAAATAACCAGAAAAAAAGGATGAAAAAATAGAGAATTAACAAGCAAAACTCCAAAGGGAAAGGGGTGACAAATGGAAAGGAGTCTTGTGGGTGAGGGCAAGAGAACCACCTTAAAAAAGATGAAAGTAAATTAAAAGTACTGTATTAACAGGGGAAGAAGGTTAAAAAATCACCACTTGGAAAAAACTATAGAACAAATGAAGGAAAATAATAAAATTCATAATATGAATGGGTTAAACAACCCAATAAAAACAAAAAATAGCGACAGATTGGAAAAAGACATAGAGAAATAAAACTGAGGGGATGGAAATTTTTCCAATGTATGAATTGAATCCAAAAAGCAAGACTTAAAGTCATGCTGTCTGACAAAACAAAAATTTAAGAAAAAAAAGAAAAGTAAAGTAAACTGCATTATGCAGATAGAAATCATACACAACAAACTGATATCATTAATGATACCCTCCAGTTGTTTTAGCAAATTTATAAATGAAATAGTAATGAAGCTACAAGAAGACATATTCAGTAACATAGCAGTGACAGGAAACAGTGTCTAAAACCAAAAGCAAACATCATATGAATGGAAATACACTAGAACTTTTCTTAGTAAATATAGATGTGAAACAAGGGTGCTGATTCTTTGCACTATTACTGATAAAATTTTGGAAATGCTTGTTACAGCAAAGCAAGAGAATGAAGCTAAAGACAGTATAGACAAAGAGCAGAAAAAACTCCCTATTTGCTGATGAAATGATGGTTTACTTGGTAAACTCAGACAATCAGCAAGAAATAATGAGGTACTTAATAGCTTTAGCAAAGTGGCAGACTACAAAATAAACCCTCAGAAAACAGCATTTCTATATGATAATAACAACAAAATGCCAGAAGCCATAATAGAGAAATCACATTCCAAATAACTATAGAATGCAATGGAAATGAAAATAAGTTTGTTTTTGTTTTTTGTGGCTTTTTTTTCAGGGGGGGGGGGAGGAGTTGTGTGTAGTGATGGAAAATACATATATTTATTTAAGATAACCACAAATTAAGTGCTAGAATAGGTCCAAGGAGTACTGACTGAGAAATTGGGGGAATATTTCTCTAGAGAATTTGCCATTTTAATTGTTTATGAGTAAAGGTGGGCAAAAGTTTTGGTGGCAGCTAGCTGAATCAAAAGATTCCAGATATAGCTCGAGCACTTTCATGAAGGCTGGAAAGCAGAAAGCTTTTATAAATGACAAGAAGTCTAATTTGGTAGAATTTATAGTATTTGTAGTTGAATAATATGATACACGTCTGGAAAAATAGGATAACACTGGATTAGGGAGACTTTGAATGCCAGATGATGTCCACATAACAGGCAATAATGAGCCAATAAAATTATTATTGACTATTGAAAATAGTTTGACAGTAGCAAATTTGCCAAATAATTGAAAGTTTTCATATTAGGCATCAAAGCTATTTTCATATAAAATTTCCTAAAATTATTGCCCTCCATAATTAAAAAATAAAACTTTTTTGGTATCTTTGAGCTATCCCATATAGCAAACAATAACATAGGATGGGCAAATATTTAGGCATAACTCATTATCATATCGAAAAATACATACAGTGATTCTTGTCCATAGTCTCCCCATTTGTGCAAGGAATAGAAACGTGCTTATTATGTATCTTTTTAAGGGACAAATACAGTCATTATTATTCCTTAGTATTCAGTTTCAGTTATATTGTTCATTCTAATTATATTGTTACAATCAGTATATATATTTTTTCCTGGTTCTGCTTACTTCACTTTGTATAGTTCCTGTATTTAATAGTAGTCTTTATTTCTTTCAGCTTAGTAATATTCCATTACATTAATGTATATAACTTGTTTAGCTATTTCTCAATCAGTTGGTATCAGCTTTGTTTACAGTTCTCATTATTTCAAATTGCTTTCCAGAATGGTTGGACTATTTCACAGACCCACCAAGTAGTGTACTAGTATGCCCACATTATACAATTCCTCTAACATTTGACCATTACCATTTTTTTTGGCCATCTTTCCCAATTTTCTGAGTACAAAGTGACTTATGAGTTACTTTGATATCCTTTGCTTTTATTAATGATTTGGAACATTCATATGACTGTTACTAGTTTTCAGTTCTTCTTTTGAGAATTATTTGTACATATTCATTGACCATTTACCTATTGCGGTTAGAGATTTTGTATCTTATATTTCTCAGTTTGTTGATATCTTATATATCTGATTATTATGAGAGATGTAAATGCAAAGATTTTTTCCCCCTCAGATTACAGTTCTCTTCTTATCCTAGTTGCATTCATTTTCTTCATGCAACAACAGCTTTTCATTTCATGTAATCAAAATTTTATTTTATTTTTCCTTTTTCAATCACTTCTGTTCCATGTATGGCCCAGAATTCAATTTCTACTCCTTTTTGTAAAACATGCTTTACAGTGATTATAAGGCAGTTCAAAGTGATTGTTTGCTTCTTAATTTTTTTTTTAAAGCAATTGGGGTTAAGTAACTTGCTCAAGGTTACACAGCCAGTTATTTCTGGATGTGGTGCTAAGTATCTGAGCCCCAGATTCAATCCCAGGTCATCCCGACTGTGGGGCCGCTGCTTTTACTCACTGAGCCACGTGGCCGCCCCTAAGCAATTGGGGTTAAGTAACTTGCTCAAGGTTACACGGCCAGGTGTTTCTGGGTGGGTGCTAAGTGTCTCGGCCCGGATTCGATCCCAGGTCATCTCGACTCTGGGGCTGGTGCTCTTACTTGCTGTGCTACCTGGCCGCCCCTTGCTTCTTAATTCTTGATCATGTTTTGTGCTCATTTGTTATTTAAAAAGTTGTTAGTAGATGAGTATCTGCAGAGTACAGGAAGTATCATTGTATTGTGAAAACCTTATTAAACTCCTTAGTGAAGTTTTTCTACATAGTTTTGTTATATTTGCCACTATTTTGAGACATTGAGTTCCTGTTTGTCTTAATTCAGGATTGCCTGAGCTTGAACTGGGTGGTCTTGATCATCAGTTTGGGCAGCCAGGAATAGATGACCAAGTTCCATGGGCGAATAACACAATAACTGCCCTGAATCAAGGACCTCTGAATAAACCAGAAGAGTAAGTAGCAAGTGGATTTTTACGTACCTTTATTTCGCACGGCCACCGTAAAACAGCTGTTGCACGTAACCTGTAACAAAGTCCTCTGTGCTATTCAGTTATTCAAGCACTTTTAAGTGTGTATCCCATTAATGGAACACTGTATCTTTCTACAATATGACACAACTAAATGAAACACTTACATTGTCTAAGGCACTGTGCTAGATGCTGAGGGGCATACAAAGCAGAACATAATATAGTCCCTGCTATTCAGGAGCTGAAAACATCTAGGAAGGGAAACTAGGAATCTAAGTTTCAATAGAGCAATAGCAACATAAGGTGGAATATTTAAGTGCCAAATGAAGGATACCAAAAAAATAAATACTATATGTTATGATGTGATATGAGCCATAACCATCATTGTGCATTGAAATGGTTGGAGATAAGAGTAGACCCTCTGTACTGATATTAAAGGTAGTGAGTTTGGTTTAGGACATATCAAATTTGTGGTGATACCTGTAAATTCAAGTAGAAGTATCCAGCAAGCAGTTGATTTGTAATTTAAGAAAGAAGTTAGGGTTATATATAAGTATTTAAGAATCATTTGAGTATTGGCCATGGAATTGATAGCATCTCTCAAAGCATTAGTTTTTAGAGAGAATTCCAGAAAGGACCAAAAACTCAGCTCTGACGGACCATGATGTTTAGTGAGCAAGAAGAGAAAGAATCATTTAGAATAAGAAAATAGAAGGATAAGAGGATAGAATAAGGTAGATAGGTAAGAGAAGAACCAGGAAACCAAGGAAGAGATGGTTTCAAGTACAGTAGTCAAGAGTATCAAATGCTGTTGATTATTGATTAGCCTAAGGTAATAGGGATTAAATGACAAAAAAAAGGGGAGAATTACCTAGGAGAAGAGTAGAGGGATGGGCATACAAAACAGTATATACGTAGCTGTCAAAGTATTTTAAGACCATCTTCTGCTTGTTCCTGAAAAGAGAAATTAAGAAAAATGAGTAGAAGTTGCAGAGAGGCACATTTTTTTTTGTCTCACTGAAAAAAAAAAGTATTCCTAATAATTGGAACTGTCTAAAAGCCGGACGGCTTCCTCAGGACGTAGCCTGTCTTCTGGCAGAGGCTGAATGAAGACTTGCCAGGGATGTTGTCAAGAAGGTTCCTCCACAATTGCGTGTTAGACTAGATGATCTCTGATGTTTTGTTCCTTCAGTTTGACATTAAGAAGATCATTGGTGACTTTCACAATGAGCAATTTGAATAAAGTGGTAAAAACAGAATCTAGATTGTGAGGAATTAACGAGTAACTAGATAGTGAGGAAGTGGAGGCAGCTCCTTTAGACTAGCTTTGTAATATATTTTTTTTTTTTTTCATTTTTCAAATGCTTATTAACTTGTGATTTACATCATTCATTTCCACCAGATTTTGAGCTGCAAATTGCATCACTGTTTTTCCCCTACCCACCACCCCAAAATAGCAATCCCACAGGATATCCCCTCCTCCAATCTGCTCTCTCCCATACATTTTCCCATACCCCTTTTGACTTTTCCAGTAGGGCATGGTGGATCTCTATGCGCCAGTACCTGTATATCTTATTTCCCAATTACATGTAAAATAGTATTAATAATAGTATGTGTGTGTGTATATATTTGATTTTAAAACTGAATTCCAGATTCATTCCCTTCCTCCCTTGTCACCCCCCCTCCCCCTCACTGGGAAGATAAGCAGTTCAGCATAGGTACATGTACATGTGTGCCTAATGCAAAATAATAACATAGAAGATATATTGTAAAAGACTGATTATATTTCCCTCCCTTCTATCCCATCTCCCACTTGTTCTATTCTCTACTTTGATCCAGTCCCTTTTCAAAAGTGGGTGCTTCCAACTTCCCTCCCCCCAAGCCTGCCCTCCCTTCCATCATCCCCCTTCTCATACCCTTCCCCCCCTACTCTCCTGGAGGGTGAGATACCCTATTTAGTGTGTATTTCATTCCCTCCTCAAGCCAAATTCAATGGGAATAAGGTTGACCCATTCCCTTTTGCCTTCCTCTTCTTCTCCTCCATTGTAACCATTTTCCCTTGCCTCTTCTGTATGAGATAGTTTACCCCAATCTGTCTCTCCCCATCTCTTCTCATTATATTCCTCTCACCTCTTAATTTCACCTTTTAAGTATCATCCCTTGCTGTTAAATTGGTCCTGTTTCCTCTATCTATGTATACCTGTAAACATATATACACACATTCACGTATGTATTCATATGCCCATATACCCTCATATATAGACATATGTATTTCTATTCCCTTCAACTGTTTTCATACTGAGAAAAGTTTCATAAGTTACAATGATTGTTTTTCCATGTAGGAATCTTAATAGTTCAACTTTGATAAGTTCCTTATGATTTCTTTTCCCTGTTTACCTTTTCATGCTTCTCTTGCTTCTTGTATCTGAATGTCAAATTTTCTATTCAACTCTGGTTTTTTCATCAAGAGTTCTTGAAAGTCCTCAATTCCACTGAATGACCATATTTTCCCCAGAAACATGATACTCAGTTTTGCTGGGTAGGTGATTCTTGGTTTTAATCCCAGCTCCATTGACCTCCGGAATATCATATTCCAAGCCGTTTGATCCCTCAGTGTAGAAGCTGCCAGATCCTGGGTTATCCTGATTGTGTTTCCACAACATTCAAATTGTTTCTTCCTGGCTGCTTGTAATATTCTCTCCTTAATCTAGGAATTCCGGAACCTGGCTATAATATTCCTAGGAGTTTTCTTTTTGGGATCTTTTTCAGGAGGTGATCGGTGGATTCTTTCAACCTCTGTTCTGCCCTCTGGTTCTAAAACATCAGGGCAGTTTTCTTTGAGAACTTCCTGGAGGATGATTTCTAGGTTCTTACTTTGGTCATGGCTTTCAGGTAGTCCAATAATCTCAAAATGATCTCTCCTGGATCTATTTTCCAGGTCAGTGGTTTTTTCCCATGAAATATTTCACATTGCCTTCTATTCTTTCATTTGTTTGGATCTGTTTAACAGCATCTTGATTTCTCATAAAGTCATTAGCTTCCATTTGCTCCAGTCTAATTCTGAAGCAATGATTCTCCTCATTGCCTTTTTGAGCCTCCTTTGCCATTTGAGTCAGTCTGTTTTTTAAGGTATTATTTTCCTCAGTCAGGCTGTTGACACTCATTTCATAATTTTCTTTCATTGTTCTCATTTCTTTTCCCAATTTTTCCTCCACTTCTCTTATCTGCTTCTTCCTCTATGGCCTGTAACCACCTTGTATTTTCCTTTGAAGCTTTTGGTGCAGGAGTTCTGACTTCACTGTCTTCCTCCTGTTGCTCCTTTTTGTCCCCAAAATAGGAGTCTAATGTTGAAATCTTATGTCTTTTTTGTTTCCTTTGCCTGGTCATGTCGCCCCTCTTTCGTTTGACCCCTGGGCTTTTTGCCACAGTAGGACTCTGCCACCAGACAGGGGAGCTTTCGTCCCAAATGCTGGGGTTTTCTCAGCTGCCGGGGGTATTAAATGGGTGCCCTCTCTGAGGCCTCCACATGCTCTGGCAAGCTGGACACATATCCCAGAACCTCCATCCGTGACTGCAATCCAGATCCAAGCAGTTAAAGCAAGAGCGATCACCCCTTAGACTGGTCGCCTGGACCCCCTACATTCTGCAGGCCAGGAGCTGAAGCTGCCACGTGGCGCTGGTTGGCTGTGCCAGCGTCTGAGCGGCTTCTAGCCCCAGGGGCAAAAGCCTACATACTCCCTCTTACTGGGTCCCAAAGTCCAGACTGCACTGACCTCTTACTTTGTCCTTCACATCTGTGTGTTAATAATTCTGGAAATGGCCACAGCTGTTGCTGATCTGGAGTCCCTGGCGTTAAAACCTCAGGCTCATGGTACCATGTTTCCTCGATAATAAGACACTGTCTTATTAATTTTTTTTGGACAGAAAAACACCAGAGGGCTTATTTTCAGGGGAGGGCTTATTTTAATGAACATTGACAGCAATTTTAATAAACAGGTAAATGTGAACAAAAAAATGTACCTTTATTCAATAATGAATTCAATAAAGAACAGGATGATACACTCACTGCTGCAGCTCTGATTGGATGCAGCTCGGAGCGCGGCGTGCGGTTCACGGTGGGGGGGGGGGCGGTGCATACAGAGGGTACCATAATGTAGCGTGTAGCGCAGGGGATCACCTTCACTACAGTAGCAATCTCAATAGGGCTTATTTTGGGGGGAGGGCTTATTTTAGAGGAATCTTACATAGTAAGGGGAGGGCTCATTTTCGGGATAGGTCTTATTATGGGGAAACATGGTAGGCCTGAGCTCAGCTCCCAGAGCACTGCGTTGGCAGCTTCCTGCCAGCCTAGTGGGTTGTCCTCAGCAGAAGGTTAGCTTCTCTGTGTCATTTTGTGGGTTCTGCAGCTCCAAAGTTGGTTCAGAGTCCCCTTTTTACATTGATTGGGGAAGATGGAAGCCAGAGCCGCTCGGAGGTCATGCTTCTACTCCACCATCTTGACTCCCTGCTATATATTTAGCAGAGAATTAAAGGAGAGGACTAGACTAGCAAATAAAGGGAACTGAGAGACAGTCTGGTGCAATGGAAAGATTACTCTGATTGGAATTGTATCTCTGCCACTTATTACTATCGTGACCATGGGCAAATCACTTAAGCTCCTTAGTCATCATTTTCCTTATTTGTGAAATCACGGGAGTTGGACTAGATGACTTCTATGATCGCATGAAATTTTTTTCCCCTGTATATGAGTCACTATGTACAGGGAGAATTATAACTGACATATCAAGCTTTATGGTTTGCAAGGCTCTTCATTTACATCATTTCATTCAATCCTTAAAACATTCCTGAGAGTCAAATGCTGGTATTGTCCCCATTTTAAAGATAATGTAACTGTAGTTCAAAGAGGCCATGACTTACCCATGGTCACATAGTATCAGAGGCAGAATTCAAACCCAGGTTTTTCCTGATTTCAAATCTAATGCTTTTTACACTATACAGTGATTACTCTCTCTCTCTCTCTCTCTAAGAAAGAGCCAACATCAACAAAGAGTTTGAAGGTGCTTTAGAGAAGGAGCTAATCAAAGGATCCCTTCCAAAGAGGGAGTTAGGGGACCAAATCAAAAGTACAAATGGATGGTGGAAAGGGAAGAGCATCTCTTCCTTTCAGATGGGAGAGAGGCATGAGAAAATGGCTCTAGATACAAAAGTATATTGAAATGAGGCAATTCATGCTGACTGACCTTTAACTTCCCAGTAAAGTAGGAGAAAAGCTCCTCTGAGAATCAGAAGGACCCAGTTGAATTAAGGAGAATTCCATGATACAGAATGATATATACCCTAGGCTAGAGAAAGCAGGCTTTAGGAATGATATATTAGAGATGATTATAGTGAGTACAAAAGAGGTTCAGAAAGTGAAGAGAATCTACTCATTAGATTAGTATTGAAGTGACTTAACTATAAAGCAGAACTGGGCAGGGAGTAGATATGGATTCAGAAATAGTAGCAAGGGTTAACCCTACTGCAGATCACAATGAAGAACAGGTTCATTGTACTATAGAAAGGGCCCTTAAGAATATAATGTCATGTCACAAAGAAGTCTTTGGGAGAATGAGGGTGGGAAGCACCGAATTTGAGCTCAGAGATGGGGCTCTAATATCCATGTGATAATATCATATAAATGATAATATCCATGGTTCGGTAAATGAATTTAACTAGATGTGAAGTAGAACTAGAGAAAGACAATGATACTCTGAGGGTGTGAAGTGATTTTTCATAGTAGTCAAAGATAATAGCTAGTGAATTCGTCTATTCACTCTCACCTCACCTCTGATTTTGTTGCTAAGATCAAGGAATGTAAACATTGATGCTAGAAGGCAATAGAGACTATGTTGGTGTTCATATAAGCACATTAAAGATGGCGATAATGATAAAACATTTGTCTCAAAGTAGAATTTGGGAGCAAAGAACAAGTAGCTGTCCTCTCCTATTAGCCTAGCAGGGGTGGGGAACCTCTGGCTTCAAGCTCCCTAGTAGAGGCATGGGAGGGAGGAGGGAGGAGAATAGGAAAGCAGTAGGTAAAATCTAATTTCTCATATGCAGAGGATATAGTCTGAGGAAGCGATAACAAGGTTCAAGTTCATAATCTACTGTGCCTTTCACAGGACATTGTGAAGAGAGTCCAGTTAGGGGGTAGACTTCATGGGTGTACCTGCAGATAGAGAGTGGGCAGGGCATGACTGAACTGAATTGGAGTGAATTCTGGAGAAGAGAATAGTAAGGAAGGATTTCTACCTATATTAACAGGTCTGGAAAACATGACTCAATTAACTTGGCAAATATGTCTGACTCTTCATGACCCCATTTGGAGTTTTCTTGGCAAATGTAGTAGAGTGGTTTGCCATTTCCTTCTCCAGCTCATGTTATAGAGCAGGAACTGAAGCAAACAGGGTTAAGCGACTTGCCTGGAATCACACAGCTAGTCAGTGTCGGAGGCCAGATTTGAACTCAGGAAGATGAGTCTTCTTGACTCCAGGTTCAGTACTCTGTTCACTGAGCCATGTAGGTTATTCCTATTGAGAAAATTTTCTCTTCCAAATTAGCAGCTGTTTTGCAGCTTATTAGTTTTCCAGAGTCCCAGAGGTAAGATATGTTAGAGATGGGATTTGAACTCCTATCTTCCTGACTCTGAGATTTTCTGTTGTACCACACTGCCGATCATAAGGTTAGTTAATGTGGCAACTACTAAGGCCAGATTAGCCAACATTAACTGACATTAGGTTGTCCAAAGCTTTACCAACCTTACTTTTTCTCTTTTTGCCGCTCATTAGTTTGAGAACTTTTCTCTATTAGCTGTAGATTCTTCAGATGTCATAGGCACTCCAAACTAATCATTATTATCTAACCCTCACTTTCTCCCAAGTCAAGATTTTTGACTTGCCTCTTCTCAGACATGAATCTCTGATGCTTATGTTTAAATTATAGTTGACAATATAACTATACCATTAAATAAAGATCGTTCATAGGGAAGCTGTTTGAGAATTTATTGATTCATGAATTGCTAATGTATAATTTTTTATATGTGTGACCTGAGGCAGAATGTTGCTGAGGTAAATCATGAGATTTAAGGAAGTTTGAAGAAAAATCAACATGGGTGTTGAAGTCCCCACGTGTTAAGAATTGGGTAGGAATAGAAGATGCTACTGTGTAATTGCTTCTTCCAGTTTGTTAGTGGTCTTATCTCTTGATAATGGCTTTGAAGTCTGCTCAATATAAACACAATAAAAGGATCAAAGAACCCAGAGAAAATTGATGTGTTTATTTTCTGGTCCTGATACCTGGTTCTAGACCCACACTCATATTGAATTGAAATTTGCTTTATTATTCTAATATAGTAAACATTAGTATTGCTAATGTTTGACCATGGCCTGACCTGGTAACTGTGGCATTTACTGTCACTTTATAGAATTTGAATTGTAAGGCCAACACTCAAGAAGCTGTTTACTTCTTCCTAGGTAGTTTGGCTACAAATAGGTTAAGTTACCACCGGGTAAGCAGGGGTTCCTTGGTTATGACCTTGTGGTCCATACAGCATTCCTTAGATGCAATTAATTGACAGACATTAGCAAGCTTTCCCCCTAAGTTATGCTTTTTAAAAATGAAAAACATAACTTCTACTAAACAGGTAAGCATAATTATTAAAGAATGTAGAAGTCTTAAAGAGAAAGTTATTAAGGAAAGCATACTCTTAGTACTACTTTCATACCTTTCTTACTAATCTTTAATTAGTACAGGCATACCTCAGAAATACTGTGGGTTCAATTCCAGACCAGCTCAATAAAGGAAATATCACAATAAAATAAATATTCCAATAAAATAAGTCACATGAATTTTTTTTCCCAGTGTATACAGAAGTTATATTTACACTGTATTGTATAGTCTATTAAGTGTGCAATAGTTTTTTGTCTTAAAAAACGTACATACATTACTTTAAAAATATTGCTAAAAATGCTAACCATCATCTATCCTTTCGTGAGTCATAATCTTCTTGCTGGTGGGAGGGTCTTACCTTTATGTTAATGGCTGCTGACTGATCAGGGTGGTGGTTGCTGAAGGTTCGGGTGACTGTGACAATTTCTTAAAATAAGAGATCTATGAAGTTTGCTGCATTGATTAATTTTCCTTTCACTTGAAAAATTAGCTGCCATTATAAGATTATTAATTGGCCTAATTTTAATATTATTCTGTCTCAAGGAATAGGAAGAGGCCCTAGGAAAGGGTGAGAGATGGGGGAATGACCAGTTGATGAAGCATTCAGAGTACATACAACAGTTATTGATTAAGTTCACCATCTTATATAGGCATGGTCTGTCGCATCCCATAAGAATTACAAAAGTTGGGGAGGCTAAGTGGCACAGTGAATAGAGCATCAACCCTAGAGTCAGAAGGACCTGAGTTCAAATCTGGCCTCAGACGCTTAGCACAAAAAACTAGCTATGTGACCTTGGGCAAGTCACTTAATACCAATTGCCCTCCAAAAAGCAAAAAAAAGAATTACAAAAGTAACATCAAAGATCACTGGTCATGACAAATATATTAATAATGAAAATGTTTGAAAATTGCAAGAATAACCAAAATGTGACACAAACACATGTTGTTAGAAAAATCGTGCCAACAGATTTGCAGAAATGCAGAGTTACCACAAAATTACAATTTGTAAGGAAAAAAAATACAATATCTGTGAAGTGCCATAAAATGAAGTGCAATAAAATGAGGTATGCCTGTATGTACTTGCTGCTCGATCTAATCCTGCTTTTTACCAGTGCTTGAGTAGAATGCTTCTTTCAGGTCATCTTGAGTCTTAACTTAGAACTTTTTTGGATCTTGTGCATGGCTCTGGGACTTCAGGTCAATAATCCCTCAGCTCCACTGGCTTTGCTTCTCCTGTAACCTGAAAGTCTTATTTATCTATAACTGCATTCTGCAAGATAGAAGATTCTTCAGTCTGCCTTTCTAGCATATACCACCCAAGTTTTGTGTTCTTTATTGTAGCCCTTTAAAAGGAATCAATCCTTAGAATGTACTTTTGTTTTGAGAGATATAATGGAACATTTCAGATTCTATCCAGGGCAGGACAGACTCTGTCCTTTAAATCTATCAGTGAAATGGCTAGACCAAGTTTGGTCAGAGAACACAAATCTATCAATTATTTAGGCTAATAGAGAGACTATAGAAATTTACAGGTAAATCATTTTCTCAGTTAAAAAAAATGTAGAGGCAGTGCCTAGATGGCAGAGTAGAGGCAGCAAGCCAAGTGAACTCTCCCAAAATTCCCCTCCAGACAACTTTAAAACAATACCTCAAATTGAATTCTGGAGCAGCAGACCCAAGAAAAGGTCAGGTTGAAACATTTTTCTTAACCTAAGGCAACTTAGAAATTTGGAGGAGAGGACTGTGATTCTGGAATGGGTCCTGTGTGAAGTGCATTCAGCAAGACACTTGCAGTGGGCAAGTGGTGGATGTAACATCCATAGCAGCAGCTTCCCAACATCAGCACAGAGATTACAGTAAGGAAATCAGACAACCAATTAGAAAGAGATTACTATGGATGCTTTGCTGGACCTGGGTGTGGGACCTGGCACTTTCTGACAGTTCTATTGCCTATATATGGTTCTGGATCACAGTTCCATGGTAAAAAGGAGGGCATGTTATCAGTCACAAGGGAGCAGGGGCTGTTGCAGTTCTAAGGTAAAGAGGAGCATTAGCTCCTCTAGTGGAGAGAGAAGAGCATGGGGGACAAGGTTACAGTTCCAGGACCAAGAGGAATGCTATCACTTGTGGCTATAGGGGAACATAGTCCTTTTCTGGGTTAAGACCAAAGTGTAGACCAGAAGAGTAGTGACCATATCTCTTCAAGGATCACACCACCTTGGAAACACAAAAACTTGCAGACCCCCAGAAATATCTCTGAAAACAACAGCATGAAAAAACCTGAATGTTGAGACAGTGCCTTCCCATGTCTAGTGAGCAGAGCACAACTTTATCATAAAGTTCACTGTCAAGAAGTTGGCTGGAAAATGAACAAACTCCAACAAAAGGACTTGACCACAAAAACTACTGTAGCCAAGAAGACAGCAACCTAAAAATAGATTGAAGCAAAGCTTCAAAGGAAAATGCAAATTGGGCATAAACGCAACAAGAATTTTTGGAAGAGTTAAAGAGATGTGTAATAGAGGAAGAATTGGGGGAAAATGAGATTAATGCAAGAAAATTATGGAAGGAGACATAGCTTTTAAAAGAGACACAAAAAACACTGAAGAAAATATCACTTTAAAAAACAAAATTAGCCAAATGGAAAAGAAGGCACAGAAATGTACTGAAGAACAGAACCCCTAAGAGAGGATTGCCTAATGGAAAAAGAGATACAAAAGCTCTTTGTAGAAAATAATTCCTTAAAAATTAGGATTGGTCCAGTGGAAACTAATGTCTGTGTGAGACATCATGAAATAATAAACCAAAGTCAAAACGATGAAAAAAATATAAGAAAATGTGAAATATCTCTTTTAAAAAAAAACTGGTCTGGGAAATAGGTAAAGGAGAAATCATTTGAGAATTATTGGACTACCTCAAAGCCATGATCCCAAAAAAGAACCTCAGTATCATATTTCAAGAAATTAACAAGGAAAATTGCCCCAATATCTTAAATCTATAGGGTAAAATAGAAATGAAAGAATCCACTGCTCATCTCCTAAAAGAGATCCCAAACTGAAAACTCACAGGAATATTATAGCCAAATGGAAGAGCTCCCATGTCCAGGAGGAAATATTTCAAGCTGCCAGAAACAAACAGTTCAGGTATCATGGAACCATAGCCAGGATCATTCAAGACTTAGCAGCTACCACAATAAAGGAGCAGTGGGCTTAGAATATAATGTTCCTGAAGGCAAAGGGAGCTAACAACCAAGAATAACCTAATGAACAAAACTGGGTATAATCCTTCAGAAGAAAGAAATGGCTATTTAATGAAATACAGGGTTCTCAAGCATTCCTGATGAAAAGACCAGAGCTGAATAGAAAATTTGATATTCAGACACAAGCCTCAAGAGAAGCATAGAAAGGTAACATAAAAGAGAAATTATTAGGGACACAAAAAATTAAACTGTTTACATTGTGGGAAGATGATTCAGGCAACTCCATTAAGGCAGTTAGAAGGAATCTCCATAGATTAAAAAGTACAGGCATAAGTTGATTATGTTGGAATGATTTCAGAAAAAAGGGGGACTGAGAAAATGGGAAGCACTGTGAAAGGAGAAGAGAAAAGGAAAAATGGGGAAAGTAATATTACATAAAAGACACAAGGAAGAGCTTTTACATTGAGGGATAAATGGTGTGGTGGTGGTTGACAACACTTGAACTTCAGTCTCATTGGAAGTGGTTCAAACAGAGAAGAATACACACACACACACACACACACACACACACACACACACACATATGCTCAGTTAGTATAAAAATCTGTTTTACCCAGCAGGGAAGTAGGAAGGAAGGGTGTAAGAGAAAGGGAGAGTAAATAAAAGGGAGGGCAGATTAAGGGAGGTGGTAGTCAGAAGCAAAACAGATTTTTGAGGAGAGGGTAAAAAGAAAAAGGATTAATAGACAAAATAGGATGGAGAGAAATGCATGGTAATCATAACTGTGAATGTGAAAGGGATGAACTTACCCATGAAACAGAAGCAGATAGCAGCATGCATTAAAAACCAGAATCCAAAAATATATTGTTTGCAAGAAGCACACTTGAAACCAAAAGTCACACATGGAGTTAAACTAAGGAGCTGAAGTAAAAAAGGCAGGAATAGCAGCCATGATCTCAGACAAAGCAACAGCAAAAATAGACCTAATTAAAAGGAATAATGTAAATAAAGAAGGTTTAGCAGTAATAGCAATTCCAGGTCTTAAATTATATTATAAGGTAGTAATTATCAAAACTATCTGGTATTACTGGCTAAGAAATAAGGTGGATTAGTGAAACAGAATAGACATACAATACACATTAGTAAATGATTATAGGAATCTTGTGTTTGACAGATATAAATATTTAAGCTTTGGGGATATGAATTCACTATTTGGTAAAAAAAAAATGTTGGGAAAGCTGGAAAGTAATTTGACAGAAATTGGGTATAGACCAATATCTATTTACCAAGATAAGATCAAAATGAATATGTGAGCTAGATATAAATGGGGATAGAAGAAAATTGGTAAAACTGTGAAATAGTGCAACCATTTTGGAAAGCAATTTAGAATTCGGCAAATAAAGTGACTAAAATGTCCATACCCTTTGAACCAGAGACTCCACTACTTATCCTCTGAGGAAACCATTAATAAGAAGAAAGTACTCATATACACTTAATTATTTATAGCAGTACTTTTAGCGACAGCAAAAAATTGGGAACAAAGTAGATGTCCATTTACTGGCAGGGGAATGGCTAAGCTTATTGTGGTACGTGGATATTACCAGGTTGTAAGAAATGACATATGTGATGTATATAGAAATATCTACTGCATCAGAGTAAAGTAGAGCCCAAGAAACCAATATAAATACTGCCTATAACAATGTAAATGTAAAGAACAACCAAGCACAAAGAAATCAAAAGTGAATGTAACAAAACTATGATGTTTAAGAATGATTAAAAAAAAATGAGGATACCCACAACACACCCTTGTATGGAGGTGGAAGGGCCTAAGGTATTACACAGTAGCATATTTTTTTTTAACTTTTTCAGTTGTGCTCACCATTTCTTTCATTTTCCTTTTCTTTTTCTTCTTTCTTTGTCTTTAGAAGCACTTTTTGTTATAAAGGATAATTCTCTGGAAAGGGTGGTGGAGGGAACCTGGAGATACCAATGAAAACATAAAAACAGAAGACATCCAGGCAGCTGGATGGTGCAGTGAATAGAGCACCAGCCCTGGAGTCACAAGGACCTGAGTTTAAATATGGACTCAGACATTTGATACACTTACTAGCCATGTGACCTTGGGCAAATCACTTAACGCCAATTGCCCTGCCTTCCCCCTCCCCCGCCCCCAAAAAAACAGAAAACATCAATAAAAATTTATTTTATAAAAATAAGAAGAAAACCCATCACAATGAACCATGATAGGGGAATTTTAAAAAATGTCACAGTGAATGATTTTTTTAAGACCAGGTTAGCAAAGGGAGACAGGCAGAGCTCTGTGGACATTAGGGTTGGGTTATGATCAGGAGTACATATTGTACAGAGCATTCAGTCCCATAGAGGGAGGCTGTACACAGGCAAGTGGAGGCCCCAGACCCACACAGGTACAACCCTTGTACTCATCTTGTCAGATTGTGACAGCAGTAGGCCCTGAAAGCTCTGATACCCACTACCCAGTTTTAGGTCATAAACCTGAGGCAGAGGTATACCTGGGAAGGGTATACCCAGGGGGAAGGAAGTCCTGGGAGGTATACCAAAAAAGGTGGAAATTCAAAAGTATGCAGAAGTGGTGTGGCTCAGATTCCTGGAGCACAGCAGAGTATTCATTCCATCATCTAGCCCATCCCACAAAGGAAGAGCCAAGGCAGGAATATAAGAATTAAGCAGGGCCTACAATTTTGTCAATATGAAGCAAAAAGGATTCCTAGGTTGGAGTGGCTGACTCTGACACCAATCTATGGTTGCTCAGACCCAAATCCAGGTCAAGAATTTAAAGAGTTCAGTCTTGATTATCTTAAGAAAAGAATGGAAGAGGAAGAGAAGAATAATATAGTACAGAGGGAAGAGAAAGAAAATTTAGGGGAAATTACCTTACATAAATAAGGTGCATAAGCAGGCATATGTAGAAACAAGGGGCAATGGGTGTTGTGGAACCATGCACTAGACCGTCACTCTCATCTGAACTGGTCAAATGATGGAAGAATAACTATACACAGACATAACTTCGTACTTGAAAACATTTTACTAAAAGAGAAATAGGAAGAAAAGGGGAAAACAAATATTAGAGGAAGGGTAGATTAAAGGAGGGATGGTCTTAAAACAAACTAGGGTTTTACAAAAATATTGATGGTAATTTTTGAAGTGGCAGGGAATGAAATGAGGAGGTGACCATCAAATGAAGAATAGCTGAACAAGCATTGATAAATAAATGTAATGGAATGTGATTGAGCTGTATGAAATGATGTAAGGGATGGTTTCTGAGGGACTGGGAAGACTTGTATGAACTGATATATATATATATATATATGTATATGTATATATCACATATCTATATGTATATATGACATGTCTGTAACAGGGGTGGTGTTTCCCTTTTGTACTCAATTTGGGTAAGGGAGAGGTTAAAGAAATAGAAGATTGTTCAAGACTGAAAAAAAATTTAATTAAAAATATTTTAAACTACTTAAGATATATTTCTCTAATCTGTTTGGTTCAGTTCTCTGAAAGGTCCTAACAGGGTTAGAGCTATAGTCACAGTAGTCTGTCAGAGCTGAGCTATGTACATCTGCAGCTTATATACCAGCTGAACTTTTTATTTAAAAAAATATCGTTTCTGACATTATTTTAAAAAGTTTTTGAATTCCATATTCTTTCCACTCCCCTCCAACACTTACAATTATTAATTAACTTTTAATTGATATTTCCTTTTTTTTTTCATCACTATAGTTATCCCAAGTTTCCTTCCCGCTCTCAGAGAACTGTCCCAAATGGCAAATTGTATGTTTTTAGAGAGGAAAAAAATCAGCACAACTGCTTGATATGTTGAAAAAGTCCAGAAATATATGCAAAGTATAGGTACGAAGTGTCTTCTTATCTCTGTCTTTATTTGGTTCTTGATTTTCATAATTTTGTCACATGCATTTTGTGTTTTTATGTAGTTATTCCTTCTGTTTATATTGTTATAGTTACTGTGCATATTGTTTTCTTGTCTTTGGATACTTCATTTTACTTAGATAGCTCTCTTCGTGCTTCTCTGTATTCATCTCACAAAGCATTTCTTACAACACAGTAATATTCTATTATGTTCATTGGTTATCTGTTCCTCAACTGATGGGCATCTACTTTGTTCCCAGTTCTTAGCCCCAACATTGGCTATTACCATTTTTTGTCATCTTTACAAGTCTGTAGGGTGTGGGGTAAAACTTCAGAGTTGTTTTGATTTGCATTTCTTTTATTATTAGTGTGATTCAGAGCATTCTTTAATAGGGCTGCAAATACATTGCAATTTTTCTTTGAAGAATTGTTTTTTTTTTTCATATACTTTGACCACTGATCTGATGTTGGCCACTTCCTTTCTTAGACCTAAGTGCATTAATTTATCTGTGAGAAGCCTTTCAGTTTCATATAATCAAAGTCGTCAATTATATCATTTTTAATTGCCTTTAACCCTTGTTTGGTTAAGAATACATCTCTTTAATATATTTTGTGTGATTGCACATGTATAACTTAAATGGCTTATTGCCTCAAGGAGGGAGGAAAAAATTTGGAAATTAAATTTTTTTTAAATGAATGTTTAAAATTGTCTTTGTATGTCATTGGTGAAAAAATAAAATATTACTTTATATCTTTTTTTTTTTTTTGCTTTTAAAGCAGTTGGGGTTAAGTAACTTGCTCAAGGTTACACGACCAGGTTTTTCTGGGTGGGTGCTAAGTATCTGAGCCTAGATTCGATCCTAGGTCTCCTGACTCTGGGGCCAGCACTCTTACTCACTACGCCACCTGGCCACCCCTAAAATATTACTTTAAAAAAATAATACTTTTCTTTTCCATAGCTAGATGATGATCTACTCCTCTTCTACTTTTTTTATACTGTGACCTTAATATTAAGATCATATATTCATTTAGAATGTATTATTGAATATGGCGTAAGTGGTTGCTCTAAACCTAATTTCTGCCTGACTACTTTCTAGTTTTCCCAGCAGTTCTTATAAAATAAGGAGTATTCCAAAGTGATTTGTACTTTCCCTTTTAGATGATCAAGTTTCTATATTTCTGATTCCCCCTTGTCTAATCTGTTTCTTACTTCTCTCTTGACTTGACTTGAGTAGAACCAGGAGGAATTTGTACACAATTACAGACACAACGTATGTGTGATGACCAACTTTGATAGATTGGACTCTTCTCAACAATGCAGGGATATAAGTTAATCCCAAAAGACCCATGATGTAGAGAAAAACGTGCCTCCAGAGAAAGAACTAGAAAGAACTAAATTTATATCCAGGTGGAAGCAAAATACCTGATCTTTTTCGTTCTCTTATTTGATTTTATGTCCTCTTTACCATTTTTCATTCCAGCTGGTACAATCCATCCTTATAACCTGACCATTGTATAATGTGAAAGTATTTACAGATCCTATACTTGATTATAAGACGCCATGGGGGGGGAGGGGAAGGAGGGGGACAAAATGAAATTCAAGGAATTGTGGAATTGAATCCTGTAAACTAAAAGGAAACAAACAAATTAATAAATTAAAAATTGAATTAAAAAAAATAAATACTGTTGTTTTTGAGGGTTTATTTTGTAGCCTTCCACTTTACCAAAGCTATTGTCTTGCTGGGTTTTTCCAAGTAAACCATCATATCATTAGAAAATAGGGTTGGAATTATCTCTTCTTTACCTATCTTAATTCCTTTCATTTCTTTCAGTTTCCTTTAAGTTATTTCTCTTGTAAATGCTGTTATTAGCATTTCTAGAACTGCATCAAATAATAATGGGGAAAGTGCATCCTTGCTTCATTTATATATTTTTAGAAAAGGTTCTAGTTTATCACCATTGCATATAATGGTTGTTTTTGGTTTTAGATAGTTGCTTTTTATGATATTAAAGAAATGTCATTCACCTGCAAGTCTTGTGAAGAACAGCCAGAAGACCAGTTTGTCTGGACCATAAAGTTTATAAAGGGAAGTACAGTACTATATAATAAGGCTGGTGAAAGATTCCTACTTGCAACCATTCTCAAATCCTCTAGTGAAGTCATTCTTTCTTCAAACTTGGATTATATACAGATATTATTACATACAATATTGTAATACAAGTATTGTATTATGTTCAAGGTAATATTCTATGAGTTGTAGAATATCAAAGGAACATAGATGTAGATCTGGACAGGAAGTTAGTGGCAGAGACAGGATTTGAATCTAAGTCCTTTGATTCCAAATCTAGCACTCTTTTTACTAAGTCATGCTCCCTACCCACAGAAGCTTAGATTCTTGTTGTGTTAATAACATATACATACTTGAAAGTCAGTACAGTGTATAGTAAATATCACTTGCAAAATGCAAAGACTAAAGAGATTCCTTCCAGTTATGGTGATTAGAGTAATCTTCATGAATTAAGTGGCATTTAACTTGGGCCTTTTAAAATGAAAGCAATTTCAGTAGGAGTTAGAATATGGGGAAGGCAATCCAGGCAGAGGTAATAATATGAAAAAAGGCATGGAAATGGGAAAGTTTCTTTGGAGAAAGGCTTTCCAGTCAGGCTTGGCTGGAGTATAGGCTTCATTTAGAGAAATAGTGGTAGAGACAATTGTTAGAATAAGTTTGGGCCAAATTAAGGATCTTGGAATCTTGGGCTTTAGATCATAGGAAACCATTGCCTATTTTAAAAAAAAAGCCAATAAATAAATAAATAAACCTTTTTTTTTTTTTTTTCGCATTGGAACATCATAATTAAAGTGGTTCTTTAGGGGAGTTAAACAGACTATAGTTGATTGAAGGAAGAGAGAACCATCAGGAGACTATTACCTTAGTTCCAGTATTAAATACAGTAAATGAGGCCAACATTTGAGTTTCTCTCTCCCTGCATAGTGCTGTGTGTCAGCTTACATGATGTGACCTCCCTGGTCTTTTTTTCTGAATGAGGGATCACAAAATGCTTGCGTGTATCTTATCTATACCAAAAACTTCTTGAAGGCAAGGAATATGTCTTTGTAGCCCCCATACCACAGTTCCTTGCAACAGAGTAGGTGTTCAATAAATACTTGGAGGATGAATGGATGGATATATATATGCTCATACTCTAAAAGGATGGAAGGACCAAATTTTCACTGTTACAGAAATGTGCAATCATTTCTGTTCCTGAGGTCTAAAAATAGCTACCATTGCCTAAATATTCCTGTGTTTCCATCTTGAGATGACATAGAATTAATTTGTGACCTATTTTACCCTAGTTCTAAAAACTCAGAATTCTACTGTATAGAGAAATGCATCTGTTGAGAAGTAAGGTGCTACACACAAAAATGGAAGGCTGGCTTTTAAGTTTTGTATTAAGCATTAAGTATTGTGTTAGACTGAACTGTGGGTTCTTTTCTACTTGTGTTTTTACTTTCCTTATTTAAACTATAAATTGATATCTTAACAAAGTCAGTAAAGATGTGCTGCTAACAATTGGCATGTATTGAATTAAGTATGGCTTTTTAAAATTTTTTGATCTGATTAAATTAAATTGCTTCATCAGAATTTTTGGACAGTTTTCCAGATTTTTGCCCTTGCTTAAAACACTTTTCCTCTGGTTTTGTAGACTTGATAAATTTTTCATTTAATTTTTCTAAAATTAATGGGAAAAATATAGAATAGAACTCCAGTGGATGATAAATAAATGAGAAGCGCATTGAAACATAACAAGTCTATTATATTTCATAAACTGAATGCAAATTACATTCTGAATCATTCTTTAGTGCACCAGTATAACAATTTGAACAGAGAATTTTGCAGAAAATTTTTGCAGTCATTTTTTTTATCCAACCAAAATTTAAAAATTCTTTACTCTTGACGTCATAGTTATTCAACCTGATTGTCCTTTCATTTCTACAGCCAGTGTATCACCTCCCAGCTAGATGAACTCCTGTGCCCACCAACCACAATAGAGGGAAGAAATGATGAAAAGGCTCTTCTTGATCAATTGGTATCCTTTCTCAGTGGCAAGGATGAAACCGAACTTGCTGAGCTAGACCGAGCCCTTGGAATTGACAAACTTGTCCAGGTATTCCATAAAGCTTTGACTTGAAAAGCACCAGCCCTGGAGTCAGGAGGACCTGAGTTCAAATCCAGCCTCAGACACTTAACACAAAAAACTAGTCATGTGACCTTGGCAAGTCACTTAACCCCAATTGCCCTATCTTCCCCCCTTCAAAAAGCAAAAAAGCCAAAAAAAAGATATGTAGGATTTTCAGTTAGCATTAGTGAATAGAATACATGTACTGATAAAATAAGCTCCTGAAGTATTGAGATAATTTGTCTTTAATTGACATGTGTTAATTGTCTTCAGTTGATTTCTTGTCAGCACCCCAGTTCTATCAAGCAACTAATGTAACAGTTTTGTTCTTTCCCAATTAAAGGTCAAATTAACAGGAATTTTAAGATTTTAAAGAATATAGGACAGAAGTTCCAGTTTTCAGAATCTTTCTAATGGTGTTTGGATGATTCTTAGACCTGTCCATAAGATAGTTTGTAAAATACAGTTATCTTTCATTAATTTAGAGATGTTTTATTTGTACTTTAATTTTCTGTTATTCCACTTGAAAACAATTTTCTTTATGCATTTAGGTAGCAAGTAATCAAACTTTATTTTGACAACAAATTAAACCCAGAGACATTCCATAGAATTTTCTGGAAGATATATTGTTCTCAGATCAAAGATTATAATGTTAACAAATGTCACCTGTTTGTAGAAATTCACTTTTAAATTGTTCTGGTTCCTTTTGTAACAGGGAGGCGGATTGGAAGTATTAACAGAGAGATTTCAACCACAACAATCAACACCACCTTTAATGATGGAGGAAAGGTCCACCTTGTATTCTCAGCCTTATTCTTCAGCTTCACCTACTGCTAATCTCCCCAGTCCTTTCCAAGGCATGGTTAGGCAAAAGCCTGCCATGGGAACCATGCCAGTTCAAGTACCACCACCTCGGGGAGCTTTTCCTACTAATATAGGCATGCAGCCCCGGCAGACTCTAACCAGGCCTCCAGCTGCTCCCAACCAACTTAGACTTCAACTGCAGCAGAGGTTGCAGGGACAACAGCAAGTAAGTACTATTGTATCATGATGGGTACTTTCTTCTAAATGTGATAAAGCCTCAGAGCTCTTTTCTGTGATACAAAAACAGCTGCTTTTATGATGGAATGGAGCCCATTGCCACAATGTTTATTTAAAAAAAAGAAGATATCATTATCTTCATCTCAGCCTAAACCAGGACTGAGGAACTTTTCCCCCATATCACTGACTTAGGTGAAAAACTATTTAAAAAAAGTTTCCCCCCAAAAAAGGTAATTTGATTTTGTTTCTTCCAGGTTTTGTTGTTTTTGTTTCAAGATAAAAAATATTTCAAGATAAAAAAACTTTTCATAGGCAATAGTAATTAGCAAGATTCCTATTATTACAAGAAGAAAGGGCTATGTCATGGTGGTTGGTCATATAAATGTACAGAAATTATTGCATGTAGGCCTGATATAAATTGGAACGCTTCCTGTCTTTCTGGACTAAGTTTCTAGTCAATGACAGACTGTCAAGACTTAAAAACCCATTACTTAATTATCCCTTATGTTAATTTATATAAATGAATAGATGCACAAAAAGCCCTTGGAAGTTAGTGCTTCTTTATATTTGCCTTTTAGGATTGTGACAGCTGAATTATGATTTGCTTAACATATGAGAGAAACCTGAGTTTTGCTTTCATATGTTTATCTAATAAGCTGTCAGCCACAGTTATTCAGGAAATGATACTTTTGCCGTACTCTGCCTGAATTGTACCCTACCTGGAATATTTTGTCCAGTTCGCAGCACTACATATTAGAATGTTCATTGACAAGTGGAACATGTCCAGAAGAGAGTAAAGGGAATGTTGTGGAGACTGGAAATTTTCAAAGGATTATGTTGTGGAAAAGAGGTTAGACTTGATCCTAGAAAGCAAAAGTAAGATATATGGGTGGAAATTGCAAGAAGGTAGATCTCAACTCAATGTAAGTAAAACTTCCTTACAATTAGAGGTATTGAGAAACAAAATTTCATTAGATAGTGAGTTCCCCTTCAACTGAGAGTCTTTAGGCAGAGGTTATTTGAGTACTTGTGCCTAGCTGAGTGCAGCAAACTCTTAGTGTGTCCAGGTCCTACAGATATTATGGTAAAGTTATACAATATCTTACCTCAGGGAGTTTGCACTCAATTTGGATTCTTTTAAATGGGATTCATGCTTTGGCTAAGGGTGGGTTTAGATGACATTTGAGTTTCCTTCCAATTTATCAGTTCTGGGAATAATAATCATAAGGAATTTGGACTTCTCATGACCTTAAAGTTCTAGGAGATAGGAAATTGAAGGTTTGAGAGTATAGTTATATTTTCATCTCCTTCCAGTTAATAGTTATGAGAATGGAAGAGAAAAAAAGAATATGGAAATTTAAAACTGTATCCCACAGAAAGATCTAGTCCATAGTTTATAATACTAGGAAATTGGCTTTGAGCAAGAAAGAGAGTATACCCATGAAGACTCGGTAAATATAAGCTGTTTTGGATGAAAGGCTTTAAATTTATCAATAAATATAAAGAATACAACTTGTATTATCTTGATTGAGTCCCTTAATCTCCTTGCATTTTAGTTTCATTATCTGTTAAAATGAAGAGGTTAGACTAGATGGCTCTGATGTCACTTTTGGCTCTAGATCTGTGATTTTGTTAGCTTACGTGGATATTAGGGTGTTCAAAGCACTCATCTCACAACCCTGTGAAGTAGGTTGTTGGTATGAATTTCGAGAAGGGAGAAAACAAAGTTGCAAAAAAATTGGTTAATTGAAAGACAACATATACTGTGGAAACAAGTAGCTATACCCAAACGATCTCAAATGAAAATAACAAGGAACTTGGTTAAGAACAATATTTATAGCTTCTTCTGTCTGTAGAAATTCAGAGTAAGAGTAATATACCAATTGCAAGTAAATATGATCTCAGTTATCACTGATACTTGGTGGTAGAGAATTGGAACTCATTTGGCATTCATTAATAGTAATATTTGGTTCATTTAGATCCTCAAAAAAAAATACGAGTATAGGATTATACTATTATCTTCCAGGGAATCTGACTTGTCAGAAATTCATATAATTTGGGGGGAAATTATTTTTTTTTAGTTATAGACTTAATATGCAGCAACAAAATTTAATACAGCTTTAGAGTACATTGTTAACATATGTCATCCACATTATTAAGACAATAATCCCATTGTATTTTGGGTGATAAATATCTATAGCTAAACTAAAATTTATTTTTATGTAGTACCTAACAGTGTAATAGGAACTGTGCTAGGCACTTTGCCAATGTTATCTTACCTGATTCTCACTACAGCCTTGGGAGGTAGGTGCTATTATTTCCGTTTTACAGATGAAGAGGCTGGGGCAAACAGAGATTAATTGACTTGGCCATGGTTACACAGCTAATAAGTGTCCAAGGTTAGATTTGAACTCAGATTTTCCTGACTCCATGCCTAATGCTCTATCTACTGCACCACCTCCACCTAACTGTAAGTTAAACTATCAGACTACATACACTGATTATTCATTCTTAGCATCATATTTTAAGAAGGGAACTGTCAAACTAGAAGGCATAGAGAATGTCAGGAAGGTGAGTCTGAAAAACAAGCCTTGACTGGATTTGCACCTGTAGTTCTTGGTGCTGGGAAAGCTGAGGTTTATGGGTCATTTGAATTTGGGAGTTGTGAGCTGCAATAGGATTCGAGTCAGTCACATGTTCATTCCTAAGTCCAACACAAACTAAGTGAATTCTTGGGAGGTGAGTGCCACCAGGATGGTGAAAGATTGGCAAGCCAGCCCAGGTTGGAAAAATGAGAGCTGGTTAAACTTTCTATCCATTTATCTATCTATCCATCCATCTATTCAGCACTGTGGGATCCAGTTCATAAGTAGTTGTACTTCCTATCTGAAGGAGGAATGGAAGTTAGAAAGGAAGGAAACATGCATTAGAAATGTGTAAAACATGAGAGGTAAGTTTGTTCAGCTTGAAACAGAGAAAACTTACAGAAGACAGTTATCTTTAAATATGTCAAGTCCATATGAAAAGGGGACTTTTTCTCTTTTGCTCCAGAAGGCAAAGCTAAGACCAGTAAGTTACTGGGAGTTTAAAGTTATAGGCAATATGATTTTGACTTCACAGAAGAAGGAACTCTTTTAACAACTAGACCCTTCCAGAAGTGAAATGGCTGCTTTATGAAATAATGAACTCTGTTACTGGCACAAAAACCCTATATGGTCTCTTGTATATGTCCCCTTATCTATACTTAACTACATTTTTAGTTCAGACCCTCATCACTTCTCATGTGGACTGTTGCAAAAGTTTTCTATTTGATCTCCAACTGCCAGAATTATTTTCCTAGAGAATAAATTGGACCTTATTATTTCCCTACTGAAGTTTCAGTGACTGTATTACTTCTGCAATCAAATATATCCTCCTTTATTTGGTATTTAAAGGTCTTCACAACCTGACCCCATCCTACCTTTTATGTCTCCTTACACATTACTCCCTTCAATGTACAATGTGGACTTGCCATAGTGATCTTCTTTCTGTTCCTTGTGTTCCATCTTCCCTTTCCTATTGGCCCCCATGTCTGGAATATTCTCTTTCCTCACCCCTACGTCTTCATCTACCTGTCTTCCTTCAAGAATCAGTTGAAATGCAACCCTTTTCAGGAGGCCTCTCCTCATCTCCCCAGCTTCAATTTTCTTCCTCTCATTTCGTATGTATTTTGTATATACCTATGTGTTGTCTTTTCTATTGGGATATAAGCTTCTTGAGGGTGCAGACTGTTTTTGCTTTTGCTTTCTATCACCAGCCTTTGTATAGTTCTTGTCACATAGTAAGCACTTAATAAAAGCTTGCTGATTAATAGTGTGATGGGATTTTTTAACCTTACATGTTGGAGCATGGGGATCAAAGGGATAAACTAGATGATGTGAAAATGCTTTTGAATTCAAAGGAAATCATTAAAGTTCAGTGATTTGGAATAGTCAGTTGAAAGCTTCATGTAAGAAGTAGGTTTTGATTCCTGTGAAATAAGAGTAGATTTGAATAGGCACAATAGACAGGGGAAGTATATTGCAGGTAAGACGCTTAACAGTAAAAGCTAGAGGCAAGAATATCAGGGTGTATCTTGGGAGATAGTGACTCACTAAACCATTTTATCTGGAACAGAGTGCTTGTGTTAGAGATTGCCTCTTAAATATATGTCAGCACTATAAAAATTGACTTTTACTTTCAAACTTCAGAGTTTTGTTTTATTTTAATATATAAAAGTTTTATTTTACCATTGAATGATGAAATAATGATTTTGCTTTTAGATATGTCCTATGGAATTTTAGAACTGTCCACTACCACCTGAAAGTATATTTTACTATGATATCTGTCATTTTCCCCAATATTAGTTTTGTCGCTTTCCACAATGACTGAAAGTTACATTTGTCAATGGTTTGTTCTTTTTGTTTTTTCAAATTTTTTCTCCCCCGTTCAAATCCAGTTCAGACAGTTAGATGTCCTCTCCCCCTACCAGTTGAAACAAAGAAAAAACCTTCTGTGAATAAATCCTTCTAAAATGAGTTAGTGATTGTATGCAGCTTTCATTCTACTCTTATGTCTTGATAGACTCCTGGACAAGGATATTTACAGTGATTCATTGGGAGAAAACATTCTGGAGTATTGGCATCTATATAACTTCTAAGGTTACTTGTTTCTGGCAGAATGAAGGCCTGCCCACATCTGATACTCAGCTCCTGACCTAGAGAGATGACATCTTCAGAGTAAATCATGGTCTCTTTCTCTGATAGTTTGCTCTTTTCTTACTTCTCTCAAGTTAAGGAAACTTTTTCAGCCCTTCCACAAATACCAGCATGGCCTACATCATAGGTTTTAAAGGTGGAAGAGACCTAAAAGAACGTATAGTCCTATTCCCTCATTTCAGTGATGGGGAAACTGAGATCTAAAGAGTTTAGGTGAGTTAACCAAGGGGATAACTAATTCCTTGATGATAACACCAATGTACTCCATTTACTTTTAGGTTTTTTGTAATATATGTAAAAGAAGGAAATTAACATTCTGAATTACTAGGAGTCTCTTAGTTTTATAAAACCAAAAGCTGAAATTTTTTTCCATCTTCACTAATTCCATTCATCCAATCCATCTCATGATCCTTGAGTAAAATCATGTTCAGCAGCATGGGGTGTGGGAACAGATTCATTTAACAAGCATATATTAAGTGTTTATAGTGTTGAAGCACTATGCTAACTGTTAGAAAAACAAAAAAAGGCAAATAGCTTGATCTTTTTCCAGAAGGAACTCATTTTCTAATGAAACAATGTGCAAAAATGTAAACATTTAACATATATATGATGTAAGGGGAAGGTAATCTCAAAGAGAGGGTGGGTATTAGTTTAGTTTAGTTTATTATTAGTTTAGAGAGGGAGGTAAGGGAATCAAAAAAGACTTCCTTTTGAAGGTGACATTTTAGCTAACACTGCAGGGAAGCCACATGAACCAGAAGGCAGATGTGAGGTAGAAGAGCATTCCAGTTTTGGGGTCAGCCAATGAAAAGGGAGGAAAGAGTAAATTATAATGAGACTGGAAAGGTAGGAAGGGGCCAGGTTGTAAAGAGCTTAAAAAGCCTCAAATTTTATATTTGGTCCTGGAGGTAATAATGAGTCACTGGAATTTATTAAGTGAGAAGGAGACATGATCAAACCTGTGCTTTAGGAAAAACACTTTGTCAACTGAGTAGAGGATAAATTGGAATTGGAGAGACTTGAGACAAGGAAACCAATCACAAGGCCATTCTAGTCATTCAGGCGTAATGTGATTTGGACCTGTACCAACATGGTGATTGTGTGAGTGAAAATTAGGAAGATGAGAAATATTGTAAAGTTAGAAACAATCGGACTTAGTAGCAGATTGGATATATACCGTGTTTCCCCGATAATAAGACCTATCCCGAAAATAAGCCCTCCCCTTACTGTGTAAGATTCCTCTAAAATAAGCCCTATTGAGATTGCCACTGTAGTGAAGGTGATCCCCTGCACTACACGCTACATTACGGTACCCTCTGTATGCATCGTCCCCCCCCCCATGAAACGCACACCGCGCTCCAAGCTGCATCCAATCAGAGCTGCAGCAGTGAGCGCGTCATCCTGTTCTTCCCCAGTGATTTGCTTGCTGGTGCCATTGAGAGCAGTGCCGCGGAGGAGAGCTGAGGCAGGACAACATAAGCCCTCCCCTGAAAATAAGCCCTCTGGTGTTTTTCTTTCCAAAAAAAAAATAAGACAGTGTCTTATTATCAGGGAAACACGGTATAAGTGAGAAGTTGAGGATGACACCATAGTTTTAGATCTGGGTAACTGTGAGGATGGTGGGCTGCCATGGTAATAGGGAAGTTTCAAAGGGAGGAGGGGTTAGTAGGAAAGATAATTAACTCAGTTTTGGACATGTGGAGTTTAAGATGCCTATGGACATCCATTCTGTTTATCTAAGAGGTGGATAATGATGTAAGACTCTGGCTCATGAGACTAAGACTGGATATGTAGAGATTTCTGAGATATATATATATATACAAATACCTAATCATTACATAGAGATTATAATTAAACCCATGGGAGCTAACAAGCTTACCAAGAGAGATGGCATAAAGAGAAGAGATAGCCAAGGATAATTCTTGGAAGACAGCCTCAGTTAGTGGGCAAAACCAGGATGATAATCCAACAAAAGAAGAACCAGGAGAAGAGCAATGCCATAACAACCTAAAAAGTTGAGAATATATTGGAGAAAAGGGAAATCAACAATGTCAGAGACTGCATGGAGGAGTAGGATGAGGATTGAGAAAAGACCATTAGTTTTGTCAAAAGATCATTGATAATTTTAGAAAGAACAGTTCAGTTGAGTGATGAGGATGAAAGCCATATTGCTGAGTTTTCAAAAAAGTAAGAGGATAGGCAGTGGAGACACCATAGCAATGTGCTTATATGTGGAAAGTGTTTCTGGATTTATAAACTTTTGGGAGGAAGCACAGTGCTTTAGAAAGATACTGAACTTGAAGTCACTGAGTTTGAGTCCCAGCTCTGCTATTTACTACCTGTGTGACCTTGGGTCCCAGTTTTCATCATGCATAAAAGGACAAAAGTTGGACTGAGGGGATGGCCTTTATAGTCCTTTCCTGACCCATTTTTCTGAAATTTTGCCCTCTTTTAAATCATGAAATACTTCTTTCACTTACTTTCCAATATCAGACTATATCTACATACTTCTTTTTATTCACTAGGCATTAATGCATTAAGCATTAAATATTTACTCCTTTTTTGGCAAATAGGTTTGGCAAAAACAGCATTTAATTTTGCTTAACCAAGCAATTTAAATTTAATGTCCCTACTAATTGTTGGGCTATGCTACGTAATGTTTGCTTGTAGCAGTGTGGTTATTTCATTTTCTTCCTGTCTTTCCCCAGTTGATACACCAAAATCGGCAGGCTATCTTAAACCAGTTTGCAGCATCTGCCCCCGTTGGCATTAATATGAGGTCAGGCATGCAACAACAGATCACACCACAGGTAATGACATAAAAGTACATGTTGTTAGCATTTATCAACCCAAAGCTGTGGTTTTCAAAGTGTGGCTTGGGCTGTTCTCTAATGGTAATGGTGTTTACAATATAATTTTTTTCTGGTGTTTACAAGTAATTAAATCATCTCTCATTGTTATCTGACCACATGCAGGACCATTCTTATTTCTGGTGAAGATGTTTGGGGGTTGGGGTTTTTTTGGTTGGCAAATAAGAGTAGGCAGAATAGATAATTTTTGCCCTAGGGCAGGTGGGGAGCAGAACTCAAGAGGGACAGTCCTGTGTTTTCACAGATATAAGAAATTCCTGATGAGGGAACTCTATACCACTCTGCAAGCTGGCACTTTCTTGGCAACTTGTAGTCTTAGAGAGTTACCTGGGGAACTAAGAAAGTAAGAAACTTGCCTGTGCAAAATGTGAGACTTGAAGCCACATCTCCCTGATGCGGAGACCAGCTTCTCTATTCGCTATGCCATGGTGTCTTTCACTTTTAAGTCAAAAAAATTCAGGAGTCACAAATGAAAAAATGTGAACCTTTCTGTCACTGAATTTTGCCATTTCAGAAATGGAGGAATCTTATGCCCAGTGCAAGGAAATGTTTTCACCCATTTGGTGCATCTTGCTTTTTGTTTTGTTTTTAATTTAGCTTAGATGCCAAAATTTAAAAAAAAATTACTAAGTGGTTCAGGAATAAACAGTATTTAATTTTAAATTATTTTGAGTGCTACCCTGTGCATGTATGTATGCCTATTACACCTCTCCACGAAAGTCCTGCTTAGGTACTTCATGGAGGTAACCCTAGAGTCAGAAATCAAGAAAATATGCATTTACATTAGTCTGGACACTAAATAACTCTGTGATCCTGACAAAATCACTCAACATCTCTCTGCCCTAATTAACTCCTAGGAAAAAATGGAGCTAAAGATTTTACCTCATTAGGCTACTTGTAAGAATCAAGTGAAATAATATATCTAAAAGCAAACTCGTACGTGATAAATAAATGTGTTATTATTAAAGGCTGTGCCAATGGAGCACAAGCTCTGGCAGATTTCTCTCATCATGGAAAGTCTTCGGCTACATTCTCCAAAGCAGACCGAGTCTGCTTTCTGAAGATCAGACTTGCTAAGCCTCATCACCAGTGGGTCAGACTTTAAGTGAATCATTTGCCTATGGCAACCCATGGAACAGAAAAATATGAAATAGCCTTCTGTCTTACAGTGTCCTCTTCCATTTCTGTAGTTGCAGAGTGTTCAAAAAAATGAGAGGGGAGAATAGAAAATGCTGAGCACCACATGTCTTATAGAACATCGTCATAATTAATTTACCTGTTGGCATTATTACATCCTTATAGAAACAAGAAGTAGATACAATACCAAAAGATATGATTAATAATACCTTCTTGACATTTTCACTCAGACAAATTAAGAAGTATTCATTAAGTGTAGTAGGCACTATGTCAAGTGCTGGGAATGCAAATAAATAAACAAAAAGACAATCCTTGCAGAAAAACAATACGTAAAAGGGACAGGGAAGGTTATAAGGGACTGGGGCTGTGGCTGCCTTGTGGGGCATTATAGACAAAGTCCTAAAGAGTCAGGAACAGAGCCTGGAGAAGATTAAAGACATGGCTGGCCTAAATTTCCCCCTTAAAATGGAGATTCTAGAAGAAACTAACCAGAGAGAGAGGCCACAGTATCAGAAGGTATTTTAACTATATATGAAGTAGTACAAAGGTGGAGTGAGCTTTCAGGATCAAGACCATTGTTGAGAAAATCCAGAGGTGCAACCTAAAGAAGAAGGAAGATATGGGCGACTTAGAACTCCTTAAAATAAAGCTGCTTCTCTTTTTTTTAATTGAAAATTTTTATTTTTTTCCCAATTACATGTAAAAACAATTTCTAGCCTTTGTTTTTTACATTTTGGAGTTCCAAGTTCTCTCCCACCCTTTCTCCCCTTGCACATCATCGAGAAGGTGATAAAGGTTATACATGTGCAATCATACAAAACTTATTTCCATATCTGTCATGCTGTGAAAGAAAACACAAACAAAGAAAGAAAAACAGTCATATGCTTCAGTTTGCATTCAGATTCCATCAATTCTTTCTCTGGAAATAGATAACATTTTTCATCATAAGTCCTTCAGGATTGTCTTGGATCTTTGTTATTGCTGAGAACAATTAAATCATTCACAGTTGATCATTGTAAAGTATTGTTTACTGTGTACAGTGTTCTGGTTCTGCTCACTTTGCTTCAGTTCATGTAAGTCTTTCTAGGTTTTTTTGAAAGCATCCTGCTCATCACTTCTTACAGCACAAAAGTACTTCATCACAACCACATACCACTGCTTGTTCAGCCATTCCCCAGCTGATGGACATTCCCTCAATTTCCAATTTTTTTTACCACCACTAAAAGAGCTACTACAAATATTTTTGTAGGTCCTTTTCCTTTTTTTTTTTTTTAAATCTCTTTGGGATATAGACCTAGTAGTAGTAACATTGGGTCAAAGGGAATGCAGTTTTATAGCCCTTTGGACATAGTTCCAAATTGTTTTCCAGAATGGTTTGATCAGTTCACAACTCTGCCAACAGTGCATTAGTGCCTCAATCTTTCCACATCCTCTCCAACATTTCTTATTTCTCATAGTAGTAAATTGGATAGGTTTGAGGTGGTACCTCTGAATTTTTAATTTTCATTAAATGAAACTTCTAAAGGAAACCAACAGGAAAAAGTTAAAAAGCCAGTTTCATCTGTATGGAAGGATGATGTCCTAGGCTGTTATAGCAGTTTGGGGACTTAAATAGTGTTTTCCCAAAAAGGTCAGCCCAATAATTCTTAACATAATAGCCCTATATTATTCCGTATTTTAACTCTTCACAGGGGAAGGCTCAAGGTGTAAAATGAGTCATCCTAAGGCAGTTGCATGGGGGTAGAGGTGAGGGAAGCCATGGGGAAAGGAAGAAGGATTCAAGAAAATGAATACATCCAGGTCTCAATTGCTGATTGAAAATCAGATCTCAGTCATTGGGGTTGGAGGTAGCCCCCAGCCCACAAGTGTTATAGTCCTTAAGACAGCAAAGGAAAAGGGATGAGAGTTAATGATGAGCAGTTGCCCTTGAACTTGCCAACCCAGTTTTTTACAGCAGCTGTTTCAAAGGATATAGAAGCTGACAAATTTTTTTAAAGTAGTCACTAAGAGCCCCCAAATTAAATTAACATACTTTAATACTATAATGTCAGCAGAGAAGTAGGCATGGGAGAGAATGGTAAAAAATATGTGGGGAAACATTGTTTGGGCTTAAGAAACAAGAGAAACACTTATAGAATATACAGGCACCTCAAGCCTATATATCATGAATACTTTCTTCAGTAATTGGGATGTGCTAACATGGTCATTAAGAATTTAAACACCTCCTGATTAGGATAAATGAGGAGAGTATAAAAGCTGACTTGAAGCTTACTATTAAAAAAAAAAAAACAACCCTAAGATCATGGTATTTGGTTCCATCACATTTTGACAAATAGAGAAGAAATGAAAGCAGTGTCAGATTTTATATTCTTGGGCTCAAAGATCATTCTAGGTGACAGTGATGTAGCCATGAAATTAAAAGATGCTTGCTTCTGGGAATGAAAGCTATGGGAAATCTGGACAGCATACCAAAAAGCAAAGACATCACCTTGTTGACAAAGATCTGTAGAGTTAAAGCTCTAGTTTTTTTTAGTAGTAATGTGTGTTTGTGAATTTTGACTCTATGGAAAACTGAGCACTACAAAATTGATGCTTTAGAAGACTTTTGAGAGTCCCTTGGATGATGCCAAGGAGATCATATCCATCAATCCTTAAAACAATTAACTGACTGTTCATTGAAAGAACAAATTCTGAAGCTGAAACTTAAAGACTTTGGCTACATACTGCTAAGATGGGATTCATTGAACAGGACTCTGATTCTGGAAAAGATTGCAGACAAAAGGAGAAGGACACAGCAGAGGATGAGATGGATAGCATCTGTCATGGAAGTATCATGAAAGCAATGCATATAAACTTGGACAGAGTTTGAGAGATAGTAGAGAACAGAAGAACCTGGCAACAACATGGTGATATTCAAATACCATCAGAAACAACAAAGCTGTATCTTGAAGTCATTTCTGAATAATTTTGCTGTGTACAATGATACCATTTGTTTTTCTAAAATTTTATTCATTTTTATAAGCATTATTTTCTTTTTCCTCTCACTGCCCTCCCCCAACAAAAAAGAACCATTACAAAAATATAGTCCAGCAGGACAAATTCCCACATTGTCCAGTTCTTTCACCTTATTTTTTTTACCTTACTTTTTAAAGAAAAGATGAAAATACCAAATTACAAGAGTAAAAAATGAGAAAATATGCCATATAATTAAAATAGCTCCAAAAAGGAGTCACAAAGAGTCCAACATGATGAAAAAGGACTAAGTAACAATAGCCTTCCTTGGTTTATCAAACAGTTGAGACTAAAAAATGGGGCATGGATAAAGGAACAGACCTCAACACAGACTATTACCATTTTCTAAGGCCATTTGCCTGATATAAATTAATAACCATAATAAAACCCAAAGAGCCTGGAAACGACCTTAGCCATTAAATAGTTGTTCCCCCACCCAAATATAGATGTGGTGGCAAAGGGCCACACCAACTTATATCATAAATCAGTTTGCCAAATCTTACAGTGAAATATGGGGAAATCTTATGAGCAGTATGGCCTCATAAAGCAGCAGGTTGGCAAGAGCTCCAGTTAAGCCAGATCACTGCAAAAACATTTGAAGATGAAAATAGAAGACAATACATGATCCCCTCAAAAAGGGGATTTATTTAAACAAACTGTACTCTCTCCTCTGTGACAATTGGAGCTACTACATTCAAATTCTGACTATCTTAGTCTCCTGTATGTGATGTTAGGAAGTACAAACTATGCTAATGGAAACATAGATGGTAAGTAAGGTTGGACCAGATCAAGTACCTACAGAGAACTATAGTAGAAGTGACACTTTTTTTTTTTAGTAATTTAAATAATATTTTATTTTTTTTATTCAATTACATATCAAGAAAAATTTTTGGCAAGATTTTTTACAAGATTTTGAGTTCCAAATTTTTCTCCCTCCCCTCTTCTGAAAATGGTAGGCAGTTTGATGTAGTTTCTACATGTGCTGTCATGTAAAACATATTTCCATATTCATCACAGTTGTGGAAGAATAAACAGATCAAAAAGAATAGAACCATGAGAGAGAATATAATAAGTGGAAAAAATATTCTTTGATCTGCTGAGTCCATGATTTCTTTTTCTGGATATGGATAGCATTTTCCTTTGTGAGTCTTTTGTACTTGTCTTGGATCTCATTATCGGTATTGAAAACATGGTTGATGAAAGTATCAGAAAGGAGTGAGCTGGTTTTCATAAATGACCACTACAAGTGACCACATTTTTATACTCATACAGTAGAATGAAAGGTGCAGAGAATCCCATGACTGATTTTTTTTGGTTCAGTTTATTGAATTTTATATGCTGCCTGTGTTAAGTCATTAGATTCTGTAAAGCAAAAACTAGCTTTAGAAGTTTTATTCCAATGAAGTATCTCCCATGCAAATATGAAAATAAAAAATTTCCTTGAAAGAATGGAAATAAACAATGGAAATAAATTTGTTCTACAGACCTGCAATTATAAGTATCAAGCAAGGCATTAAACTTGTAGAAATATGTATCAAAGATGTTTGCCACTGTAATATAATAACTATCATTTATATAGCACCTGTTATGTGCCGAGCACTGTGCAAAGCACTTGACAAATATTATTTCATTTGATTCTAACAACCTTGGGATGTAGATGCTAGCATTATCCCTATTTAACATATGAGGTTAATTGCCTTGCCCAGTGGTATACAGCTAGAGGTCAGATTTTAAACTCAGGTCATAATGACTCCAGACTGGGCAGTATCCACTGTTCCTCTTAGCTGTACTCCATCATGGACATGTAAGATGTCCAGCATAACATCCAAATGAAAAAACAGGTCAGTAATGACCAGAATTGAATAAGAAGAGCAGAATGATCTGGATTGCATTGAGGAAATTGCACAGTCTTTTTAATAACCCCAGTCTTTTCCTAGAAACAAAGGTCCAGTGTTATAACACCAGTTTCTTTCCAGTGATGCCAAATGGTCATCAAGAACAAAATATCAGTCTCTAATTAAAGTTGCATGTAATCCAAAGGACAATAAAGAAACTCATGATGAATATTAATAGGCTATAGCATATCACCAACAAAAAATAGCTTAGGAGACACAATGTTAAGGAATGGGTGACCACAGTGCTCAGCTGGTTTTTTGGCAAGAAGGCCACTACCATACATAAGAAACCCTATGAACCCCAGATGACTTAACCACATATTAACATTATATATGTTTTACTGTATTTTTATATATTTTGTTAAATATTTTCCACTTAAATTTTTGTTTTGTTCAGTGTATTATAACCTGCAGGCCTTGTGTTTGATACTTCTACATTAGACATCCCCTTTAGTACATTGATAACATGTACAATATCCGCATTTAGAAGTTCTTCTGTTCCTCCATCTTTTATCTGTCTCTCTCTCTCTCTCTCTCACACACACACACACACACACACACACACACACACACACACACACGGAGTTGTCACAACATTAAAGCCACAGAGAAATGAGTATATCTCTAGGTCCTTATGCTGTTACAATGCAGTGGGTTTTTTTTTTTCTGTATTACAAATCAGTACACTTAAGAGTTTATTTTCTTTTAAAGGCTTTGTTAAATTTCTTAAATGGGAAGGTAATAAGCATTTATATAACACCTGCTACATAATGGTCATTATGCTAAATGCTTTGCCAATGTTATCCCATTTGATCTCATTAAACCATTCTTGTTTTTTTTCCCTCATGAAAGAACTTAAAATTATTTGTCCTTTTCTTAGGCCAGTCAAATAATCTTTCTGCATCACATCATTCTATTTTGGTTTATGAAGAAACAGGGAAAGTATTGTGAGAGAGCAAAAGGAAGCCTCTCCTAGTACTTTCTAGCTATTTTGAATATAAAATAGCCTAGAGAAGGAAAAGCAACCTGAAAACAGGACTTGGGGCTTAGAGGTTTCAGTCTCAATAGATAATTAGTGCTAAAGGCCTCATTTTACTGAGGAGAGGAGCCTGAGGACCAGAGTGGTTAAGTGCTTTCTTGAATTTCACTTTGGTAATAAGTGGCTTTTTTGACTATAAATCCAGTGCTTCCACTGCACTGTGCTTTGGTATTAGAAGGAAACAGCTGGCATGGCTATTATTAACATGTAAAATGTATTAAGTACAGCATAAGCTACCTCTTCCTTTGTAATTTTCTTAAACTGATTGTTACCTTTTTGTGACAGCTCTCTGTTGACTACTAACTGCTGTTGCTGATATCTTTTCTATACTCATTGATCAGAGCCAGACAGCCCTTGTATTTTAGTTAGATCTTATCTGAATAAAAATGTCAGGCAATAATGAAAAAGCTCTTCTCAAAGTGATTTTTCCCCCCAGGCCCCACATCCTTTGGAATGATTCTGCCACAAAGTAAACCTCATTGTTTTCCAAATCTGATTTTTGTTATCGAAAATCCTTTATCTCATTCTTGCCTTCTCCTGCTTAGTTTTCCTTGATATCCTCTACTCACACTTGGTGATACTCTTGTTTCCAATCCTAAACACCATAATCATTCATCTCATTGTTCTATAAATCTTGAATCCCATTACACTCTAGCTTCCTTATCTAGACCATATTATAACTTCAACTTGAAGGAATTAAATAATAGTTCATAATAGTCCTATAGACTGTAACAATCCTTATATCTTTATGTCTTGCATCTTCTATTTAGAGCTTCCTGGGTCAAAGGCAGACCTGGGTCACTTACATCTAACACATTTTCCTTTCCTTCAGCTCTTTAAAGACACTTACCATTTCTTGTAGTTGAGCATAAAACCACCTATTCTAGTAACCAGGTCCTGCAAAAAGACTTCAGGTTCCTCATAGAATTGCTTCTCACTGCAGCAGAAGGCCTCTCCAAGAACAAGGCTCCTTCCTATCCCCTTCCCCCACCAAAAGAAGTCACCTAATTGGTGCTGGGAAATTTAGTTCATTTCCCCCAGATTGCTTATGTGTATAGCTTTACCAGAAAATTAGTTGTTTGTGCCCTGAAATGCAAACATCAACCACTTGTCATCTTGAAATGGTTTGTACCTCCCAACCCTTGCTTGTGTATCAGGGCAACAGTAACATTGCTGATAACTTCCTACTCATACCTTTGACTCCTCAAAAGTGGTGTTTCTTAAAGAGTAGTCAAGCCTAAGGTTCATTTGGCTTCATTGTTTTTTGAGGTGATCGTTTTAACTTTGTTGCCTCCTTTGCTAGGGCTAATATAGGATTTAATGCATATGCTATATAGACAGGAGGATAGAGAAGTCTATGGGGAAAAGCATGGCAAAAAATGGGGGAGGGAGAGAATAAAATGAAAAACAAAACGGATTTTTAAAAAGTTGAGAGTAGTTTAACACACTTAACAAGCTTCTAGTGTGTGCTAGGTATCGTTTGAGCAAGGGCGAGGAGGGAGAGAAGGTTTAAATTTCATTCAGTATAAATGTATATGGAAAGTTTTAAAAATAAATCTGGGAAACATAACCAGGATTTAAAATCTGAAATTAAAAAGCTATTTAAATGACTAATGTGAAAATGTGTTTAATACGAATGTATGTGTAGAGCCCATATCAGATTGGGGAGGAGGGGGAGAAAATTTAAAACTTATGGAAGTGATTGTTGAAAACCAAAATAAAAAATTTTTTTTTTAAAAAGGCTGGTTAAGAAGGTGAAGCTCTAGGAAGAAAAAAAGAACCTTGGAAAAAAGGTTACTTGGAAAAGCAAAAGCTATTTAATGGCTGGGCTGGGTCAGAGAAGTTATAGACTGTTTAGATGCAGATTCACCCACTAATTGAAATACAGCATAGTATAATGTAAAGTACACTAGATTTTATTTTATTTTGCGTGTGTGTAAGTTTTTTATTTATTTTAAAATTAAATATAAAACAAAACAAGACGGGGCAGAGCCAAGATGGCAGAGTAGAAACACCACCTCCCCGCAGCACCGGCTTCCACCTTCCCCAATCCATGTAAAAAGGGGACTCTAAACAAACTTTGGAGCTGCACAACCCACAAAATGACACAGAGAAGCTAACCTCCCGCTGAGGACAGCCCGGCAGGCCCAGGAATCAGCCTGCACAGTGCTCTGGGAGCTGAGCCCAGCTACTCCGGAGCCAAGGCTTTAGCCCCAGGGCAGGCCTGACCAGCCTCCAGCCCAAGGGACTCCAGATCAGCAGCAGCTGTGGCCTTTTCCAGATTTATCAGCACATAGATGCGAAGGACAAAGTGAGAGGTCAGTGCAGTCTGGACTTTGGGAGCAGTAGTTGGGAGAGCTTCTGCTTTTGCCCCCAGGGTGAGAAGCCACTGGGATGCCTCGAAGCAGCTGGTGCCACCTTGCAGCTTCAGCTCCTGGCCTGCAGAGTGTAGGGGGACCAAGCACCAGTCTGAGGGGTAATCGCTCTTGCTTTAACCTGCTTGGATCTGGATTGCAGTCTAAGGTGGAGGTTCTGGGGTGTGTGTCCAGCTTACCAGAGGGTGTGGAGACCTCAGAGAGGGCACCTATCTAATACCTCCGGCAGCTGAGAAAACCCCAGCATTTGGGATGAAAGTTCCCCTGTCTGGTGGCAGAGTCCTACTGTGGCAAAAAGCCCAGGGGTCAATTGACTGAGGGGCGACATGACCAGGCAAAGGAAACAAAGCAGACAGAAGATTCCAACATTACACTCCTATTTTGGGGACAAAAAGGAGCAAAGCATGGAACAAGAGGAAAACAGTGAAGTCAGAACTCCTGCACCAAAAGCTTCAAAGAAAAATACGAGCTGGATACAGGCCATAGAGGACCTTAAGAAGCAGATAAGAGAAGTGGAGGAAAAATTGGGAAGAGAAATGAGAACAATGCAAGAAAATTACGAAATGAGAGTCAACAGCCTGACTTAGGGAAATCACACCTTAAAAAATAGACTAACTCAAATGGCAAAAGAGGCTCAAAAAGGCAATGAGGAGAAGAATGCCTTAAAAAGCTGAATTTGCCAGATGGAAAAAGAATCTCAAAAGCTCAATGAGGAGAATCATTGCTTCAGAATTAGATTGGAGCAAATGGAAGCTAATGACTTTATGAGAAATCAAGATGCTGTTAAACAGATCCAAACAAATGAAAGAATAGAAGGCAATGTGAAATATCTCATGGGAAAACCACTGACCTGGAAAATAGATCCAGGAGAGATCATTTAAAAATTATTGGACTGCCTGAAAGCCATGACCAAAGTAAGAACCTAGAAATCATCCTCCAGGAAGTTCTCAAAGAAAACTGCCCTGATGTTTTAGTACCAGAGGGCAAAATAGAAGTTAAAAGAATCCACAGATCACCTCCTGAAAAAGATCCCAAAAAGAAAACTCCTAGGAATATTATAGCCAGGTTCTGGAATTCCCAGATTAAGGAGAGAATATTACAAGCAGCCAGGAAGAAACAATTTGAATATTGTGGAGACACAATCAGGATAACCCAGGATCTGGCAGCTTCTAAACTGAGGGATGGAAGGGCTTGGAATATGATATTCCAGAGGTCCAAGGAGCTGGGATTAAAACCAAGAGTCACCTACCCAGCAAAACTGAGTATCATGTTTCAGGGAAAAATATGGTCATTCACTGGAATTGAGGACTTTCAAGAATTCTTGATGAAAAAACCAGAGTTGAATAGAAAATTTGACATTCAGATACAAGAAGCCAGAGAAGCATGAGAAGGTAAACAGGGAAAAGAAATCATAAGGAACTTATCAAAGTTGAACTATTAACATTCCTACATGGAAAAACAATAATTGTAACTTATGAAACTTTTCTCCGTCGTTGAAGGGATTAGAAATATATATATGTCTATATAGGAGGGTATATGGGCATATGAATACATATGTGAATGTGTGTATATATGTTTACAGCTATACATAGATAGAGGAAACAGGACCAATTTAACAGCAAGGGATGATACTTAAAAGGTGAAATTAAGAGGTGAGAGGAATATAATGAGAGGAGATGGGGAGAGACAGAATGGGGTAAACTATCTCATACAGAAGAGGCAAGGGAAAATGGTTACAATGGAGGAGAAGAAGAGGAAGTCAAAAGGGAATGGGTCAACCTTATTCCCATTGAATTTGGCTTGAGGAGGGAATGAAATACACACTAAACAGGGTATCTCACCCTCCAGGAGAGTAGGAGGGGAAGGGGATGAGAGGGGGGATGATGGAAGGGAAGGCAGGCTGGGGGGGAGGGAAGGTGGAAGCACCCACTTTTGAAAAGGGACTGGATCAAAGTAGAGAATAGAACAAGTGGGAGGTGGGATAGGAGGGAGGGAAATATAATCATTTTTTTTTACAATATATCTACTATGTTATTGTTTTGCATTAGCCACACATGTACAACCTATCCTGAATTGCTTATCTTCCCAGTAAGGGTGGGTGACAAAGAAGGAAGGGAATGAATCTGAAATTGAAAGTTTTACAATCAAATATATATATATACACATATATGTATATATGTGTATGTATACTATTATTAATACCATCTTACATGTAATTGGGAAATAAGATATACAGGCACTGAGGCATAAAGATCCAATGAAAAAATCAAAAGGGATATGGGAGAAAATATGGGAGAGCAGATTAGAGGAGGGGATACCCTGTGGGACTGCTATTTTGGGGGTGGTGGGTAGAGGAAAAACGGGGAGAAAATTTGTAACTCAAAATCTGTCGGAAACGAATGATGTAAATCAGAAGTTAATAAAGCATTTAAAAAATAACAAAAATGTAAAAAAAACAAAACAAGAAGGTTTCCATGTACACCTCAGAATATGAGAGGATTTAACATAAAATAAATTTCCATTTCAAGAAGAACTATACATTGTTTTCAAAGCTACCCAATTTTTGTTTGCTTCCTTCTAGATTTTCTTTTTTCTCTGCTGTGCACTTTTTTGTTTTTTTCTCCCTCCCCCCTACAATTAAATACTCTGTGTGTGGTTGTGGGTGTGTGTGTGTGTGTGTGTGTGTGTGTGTGTGTGTGTGTGTGTGTGTAAGACCATACTCTGCATATTTCTATTTCTCTTTTCTTTCTCTGGAGGGTAGATAGCATCTTCCTTCATAGGTCCAAGAAATTTTTAATTTAAAATAATTTAAATTATTCATTTTATACTTCAAAAATGCTCTCACCGTATAATATTGTGTAAGGTCTGGTACTGATGAATACTGCAGTACATCAGATTTTAGAGTCATAAGATTTTTTCTAATTTCTAAATAAATTTTTGCTGATGTCTTTTTTTATATCACTAAAACTTTTTACAAGAATCTCTCCCTCTTTCATCTTCCAAGAGAGCCATCCTATATAACAAGTTTTGTTTTTAAATGAAAAAAAAATCTGTAAAACTGATAAATACCTTAAAAAGGACTCAAAATATATGCAGTGTTACCACATCTGGGGAAAGGAGTTGGGTGGGGGTGTCTTCTCATATCTCTTTGTAGACATGCTTAAAGTTCTTAATTTTACAACATTTACTTTTGATTATTTTGTGGTGGTTCTCTTCATTTACATTGTTCTAGTTATTTTAAGACCTGGGTTTGAGTGCCCTTCTGACACTTAGTGGCTATGGAATCCTTGGGAAAGTCATTAAACATCTTTGAGCCTCAATTTCCTTACGTGTTCAAAAAAGAGAGAGAATAATACTTGTTTTTCTTAGTTCAGACCTACTGGGTGTTTTCTTTGTAAATATTAATTTGCATATATGTGTGAACTATAATTTTTCTCTTCTTTGCTCTTACCAATTTCTGAACAGGGAAACCACCTTCTGTAAGGCAGTCATGGTTCACTGTTTATATTTAAAAGTCAGGACTCAATGTGTGAGTGAAATAATAAACACTTTATTTTAAGACAAAGAGATTTTCATGGAATGTTCTTTTGTGTGGGGCGAGTCTGCTTTGAACTGTTTCCAGCAGCAGTACATTGATGATTATGATTGTTGGGCGGTCATTATAAGGTTAGATACTTACTCCACGAGCTCCATTGGATCCTTTGTTGTTCTCCTATCCTGCCTTGGTTCTCTTCATCAGCATCCTGTATTCCTGTCACTCTGAACTAGAGTTGGAGCATATAACTCAAAGATCATCTCTTGAAGTTTAGATATAATAGCTATGAAATGAAAACCCTCATTGATTTTTATGGTATTTTTACAGTTTACAAAGTATTTTCTCTTACTTGATCCTCACAACAATCTCTTAGAAGCAGGTCCAAGTCCAAGTGTTATTACTGATGAGGAAATGGAGAGTCATTTGTGATTCCTGATTGATTGTCCATTCTGTTACCTGATTGCTGTTTCTCAACAGCTCCAGCAGTTCCTGAAAAGGGAGGCAGTTGTCAGTAGACATTTGTAGTGAGGTCTAACATCCTTTCATCTAACAGTAAAACAAGAATTCACCCAGCAAATCTCTTTTCAGAACACTGAATGAAACTTTCTCTTTTCCCTAGAATAGATCTAAACTATGCATTTCTTTATAATAACAAGTACTTTAAACCACAGTTCACCAGACACTAATGTGACCTGGAGATTATCACATTGTTTAGAAAAAGCCAGTGGTAGGAGGCAGAGTCAAGATGGCAGAGTAGAAGCACAAACTTGGTGCGGGCTTCCCTCCAATCACTTCCAATACATTTTTAAAAAATGACTAAACAAACTTTAGAGCTACAGAGTCTGCAAAGAGAAACTAAGCTCCCACTGAAAGAAGCCCGGCAGGCTAAAAGGAAAGATAACACCAGGCTGGGAGCTGAGCTTAGCCCCATGTGAGCCACATGGTTCTCAGCCCTAGGGCAGCCCCGACCAGCAGGGGCCCAGAGCAGACTTCAGGAGAGAGAATCACCAGCAGCTGTGGTGGTTTCCAGAATTATCAACCTATAAATGCCAAAAAGAAAGTAAAAGGTCATTCTGGAACTTTGTGGGAACAGGGGGACTGTGAGTGTGGTCCAGCCCCTGCCCCCAGGGTAAGAAGGAGCAGAGGCATGGTGGCTATTGCCTGGCTGTTTCAGGAGCCCCTGGCTTGCAGATTGCAGGGGGACCAAGCGGCCATTCAGAGGGTAATAGCTCTTGCTTTAACCTGCTTGGGTCTGAATCACAGTCTTGGGTGGTGGGCCTGGGGTATGTTACCAGTGAGCCAGAGCTTGTGGTGTCTGCAGAGAGGGCGCCCAACTAATAGCTCCAGCAGTTGCAAAAACACCAGCAATTTGGAACAAAACTCTCTCCATTCTCTAAGTAGAGTTCTACTGTGGCAAATAGCTCAAAAGTCAAGTAATTGACTAGCAAGATGAGGAAGCCCAGGAAACGTAATCAAACCATATATTCCTTTTTGGGGGACAAAAAGCATCAAGACATGGAGTGGGAAGAAGACAGTGAAGTCAGAACTCCTGCATCAAAAGCCTCCAAGATGGAGGGGCTCAAGAAGGATTTTGAAAATCAAGTAGAGAAGTGAAGGAAAAATTGGGAAAAGAAATGAGAATGATGCAAGAAAATCATGAACAGCGAGTCAAGAGCCTGATAAAGGAGACCCAAAAATACACTGAAGAAAGTAATACCTTAAAAAATAGACTAACTCAAATGGCAAAAGAGGCTCAAAAAGCCAGTGAGGAGAAGTATACCTTAAAAAGCTGAATTTTCCAGATAGAAAAGGAATTTCAAAACTTACTGAAGAGAATAACTCCTTCAAAATTAGATTGGAGCAATTGGAAGTTAATGACTTTATGAGAAATCAAGATACTATAAAACAGATCCAAACATGAAAAAATAGAAGGCAATGTGAAATATCTCATTGGAAAAACCACTGACCTGGAAAATAGATCCAGGAGAGATCATTTAAAAATTACTGGACTACCTGAAAGCCATGATAAAAAAAAGAGCCTGGACACCATCTTGCAAGAAATTATCAAGCAAAATTTCCCTGATATTCTAGAACCAGAGAGCAAAATAGAAATTGAAAGAATTCACCAATGGCCTCTTGAAAAAGATCCCCAAAAGAAAACTCCTAGGAATATTATAGCCAAATTCCAGAGTTCCCAGGTCAAAGAGAAAATACTTCAAGCAGTCAGGAAGAAACAATTTGAGTATTGTGGAAACACAATCAGGGTAATGCAAGACCTAGCAGCTTCAATGTTAAGGGATAGAATGACTTGGAATATGATATTCTGGAGGTTAAAGGAGCTAGGATTAAAACCAAGAATCACCCAGCAGAACTGAGTATAATGCTGCAGGGGGAAATATGATCATTCAATGAAATAGAGGACTTTTAAGCATTCTTGATGAAAAAACCAGAGCTGAACAGAAAATTTGACTTTCAAATACGAGAAGCATGAGAAGGTAAACAGGGAAAACAAATCATAAAGAACTTATTAAAGTTGAACTACATGGAAAAATGATAATTGTAACTCATAAGACTTTTCTCAGTATGAGGATAGTTGAAGAGAATATGTATGTATAGGAGGGTGTATGTGTATATAAATTTATATGTGGGTGTGGGCATATGTATGTTCATGTATACATAAAGGGCATAGGATGAGTTGAATATGAAGGGATGATATCTAAAAAATAAAATTAAGAGGTAAAAGGAATTTTTTGGGAGAAGGAGAAAGGAGATTAGGGTAAATTATTTCATATAAAAGAAGCAAGAGAAAACTATTACAATGGAGGGGAAGAACAGGAAGGTGAGAGGGAATGGGGACAACCTGATTCTCATTGAATTTGGCTTAACAATACATACGGAATAACATACACACCCAATTGGGTGTCTTACCCTACAGGAAATAGTGGGGTAGGGGCTAGGAGGGGGGAATGATAGAAGGGAGGGCAGATTGGGGAAGAAGGTAGTTAGAAGCAAGCATTTTTGAAAAGGAGAATATGGAATAATTAGGTGGCAGTATAGGATGGAGGGAAATATAGTTGGTCTTTCACAATATAACTATGGAAAGTATTTGGGTAACTGCACATGTACAACCTATATTGAATTGCTTATCTCCCCATTGGGGGTGGGTGAGGAGGGAAGAAGGGAAAAAATCTGGAATTCAAAGTTTTAAAAACAAATGTTTAAAAAAAGATTTGTTTTTTGCATGCATCTGGGAAATGAGATGTACATGTGCATATAGAAATGAGATGGGGTATAGAGGTCCATCTTGCCCTACTAGAAAGCTAGGGGAGTGATGGGGGAGGATATAGGGGAGAAATGATTGGGGGAAAGGGTATTCAGTGGGCTTGCTATTTTGGTGTGGGGATTGACAGTTTCCTTAACAGCATAACGTACTATGCTTCTTTCAAAAGAATTCGGGGGGGGGGGCAGGGCCGCTCTCAGAGCTCCATGTGGACGCCTGGCTAGAGCACTTGGCCGAGTGGCGCAGGGCGCGGGCCCTTGGGGTGAGGGTGTATGCCATGGCGGAGTCGCAGCAGGTATCCGTGCAGGAGGTGGTGGACACCATGGTGAAAGGGCTGGAGCAGGAGAATATCTGCAAGATGCAGGGTTCCGTGTTCCAGTGCAGTGCCAGCTGCTGTGAAGATACCGAGGCCTCCATGGAGCAGGTTCATCAGTGCATTGAATGCTGCCATGCTCCCTTGGCCCAGGCACAGGCCCTTGTGACCAGTGAACTGGAGAAATTCCAGGACCGCCTGGCTCGATGCACCATGCACTGCAATGACAAAGCCAAAGACTTGACGGATGCTGGGAGCAAGGAGCAGCAGGTGAAGAGGCAGCTAGAGTCCTGTGTGACCAAATGTATTGATGACCATATGCACCTCATCCCTACCATGACCAAGAAAATGACGGATTCCCTGGCATCTATTGCAAAATAGTCATTGTCAGTAGTCATCTGGGGTGGGAAAATGGGTCTACTTGTAAAAATGTATGGAAATTTTTACCTTTCAGTGAAAATTTAAGAATGAAGAAGTTGAGGCTGGTAGTAAGTTTAAGAATACCTTTGTGGGAATTTCACATCTGCCTCTGGATTCTGTTAGTTCCATTATATGTTTTAGTCCATAGGTGAAGACATGAAAGAAACTGGTTCTCAGATTTGGATTGGAGGCAGCATGGAGGGCTGTGAAGTTGCCCTTCAGTGAAGTTGCCCTCTGTTCTATCTGTTGGAGCCCTTAACGGCTTTCAGCTGGTTCAGAGGTATTCCATTCCTAGAAGCTGGAATAATAACCCTTTGGGTTTATAGGTATTAGCAGTTCTCTTCCCCAACCTACCTCTCATTTTGTATGCATCCCTGAGGTAGCCCTCCACTTTTGTTTGGTGCCAACTTTACACCCACCTGATTGAACCATTTCCCATAGACCAGAAAGCAGCAGCCATGAGTTCACTACTGATTGGAAAAGAGAAGCACAATTGTGCTTTTCTCCCCAGTAAAAGAACCTGGCATTCATAGAAGAGTCTGGGGAAAGAAGGTTACTTCGATTAGAGCTCTGAGCAGCTGCTGGGTGATCTTTGCTTTGATGAGGACAGTGCTCACATGAGCTATCAGCTGGGACATCAAGGAAGAACATGAATGGGAAATGTCTCACCAGGCATGTGAAGCTCAGGTTACTTTTTCTTGCCCTTCTGGAAGGTACTACAGGGGTAACACTTCATTTAGAGTGTTTTATGAGACTAACATGAAACAATTTTGAGTGAAGGCCAAAGAAAGTCTCTCTTTGCTTGCAGAACAGTCTTAAACTTCTTGTTTAATGGAATGGTAGATGACTGGTTTGGAGGAAACTTAGGTTTCCCCAAAGGAGAAAAGATGTGATACCTGACCCTGGCCCTCTTCAACAGAAAGAGCTTGTTGAGAGGACTCTCTTAGGACAGGAAAGGGTAGGAAGACAACTTAAATTTCTAAGCAGGTTGCAAAGGAGAGCTTTTGTTTACCCTGGAGTACAGGAGGCAGTGTGCACCAATTATCCAGTTATCACTTGGTTAAAACTTTGAGCAACATGTTAGTACCAGGCCTTGTGGTGGAAAAGATCTTGTTCTCTTTATACCAACTTCTTACTGAATGCGATTAACATAGCCTTTCTGTTCAGTGTTTCAAGGCTATGTGATATTTTCCTAGTGGTTTGATGAAAAAATAGTTTGATTTAAAAAAAAAAGAATTCAAACGTTTTTTAAAACTTTAATTTCACAATTTTGGCTCACAATTTTGTAGTTATAAACTGTCCTAGAAAAATCTGTTAAGGTTCCTATAATCCCCTTGGAGCAATATTTCACCATAAAAGATGGGGTTTTTAATTAGTGCTTTAAAGATCATTTTTTATCAGTGTCGGTATTTCTTCTGCTAATACAGATCATCAATCTAGATGACAAGAACTAGCTGCTTTAGCAGGAAAAAATATTGATCACCTGGTAAACAAACTTATAGCATTTTATTCCTCTGAACTTAGGTTTGGCTAAGGTCACACAACTTTAAGTAAGCATCAGAAATGGAATTTGAAACCAGATCCTCCAGCTCCAGAACTTTTTACTTTAGAGGTCTTTTTACTTTACCACACTGAGAGTCAGCAGTGTTGTGAATTACTGAATAGTTCTTCTTGTTTATTTTCCTACTTAATCTCATTTACTAAAAGGGATAATCATCTGAGGTACTGAATTGAGTGCTCTGACTTGTAGTGAAATAGGGTAAATGACAGAACTGGGGAAAGGATCTCCTGTGGAATATATGGAATATATATGATTCCTGAGCAGGTGTTGTTTGTGCCTCTTTGCCCTTTGTTGTTGAAAACATAATTCTTTGGGGTGGCCAGGTAGCACAGCGAGTAAGAGCACTGGCTCCAGTGTTGAAAAGACCTGGAGATCGAATCCCAGGCTCAGACATTTAGCATCCACCCAGAAACACCTGGCTGTGTAACCTTCAGCAAGTTACTTAACCCCGATTGCTTTAAAAAAAAAAAAGAAAACATAATTCTTTGATGAAATTTCTCAATATGTAGAAAGTTATAAAAATACCCTTTTCAAAAATGTCAGTTTTTAGAATCCTGGATAGGTGGAGCAGGTTTGGAATGGGAAAAAGGGATTTTATGGTTTTGCAAAATGAAAGAGGATACACATCAACAGTCTTCTGGTTTTCTTTTTTTCAAATTAAAGTTCTATTTAATTATGTATAGGTGTTTAAATAATTTAGATGAGCAAAGCCATAATCCTGATCAGCATATCTCAGTTTTTGACAGTTAAATCTCTACATCTTTTTATTGGAAATTTGAAGGTAATTATGATGTCCAAGACCCATTTTAATATTTCTGTCTTAAATTTTATTGACAATAAAAGTAAATTTGTATATTTCTGATTATTTTGGAGTTTATTTTTCTTTTCTTTTTCTAGTTTTCTTTGCATAATGATCATTGATGTTATCTATTAGAAAATGTCACTTAAGTTTTTTCCATCTATTTGTATTAGTAGGGAATGTTTATGATAATCTTAACATTAATTTTATTTCCTTTTATAGCCTCCCCTGAATGCCCAGATGTTGGCACAGCGACAGCGAGAATTGTACAGTCAACAGCACCGACAAAGGCAGCTAATACAACAACAGAGAGCTCTATTAATGAGGCAGCAAAGCTTCGGGAACAACCTCCCTCCCTCATCTGGACTCCCAGTTCAAATGACTTCTCGTCTTCCTCAGGGTGCTCCACAGCAATTCCCTTACCCTTCTAGTTATGGTACAAACCCAGGAACTCCTCCAACCTCTACCAGCCCATTTTCACAACTGACATCAAATCCTGAAGCATCCTTGGCCAGCCGCAACAATATGGTCAACAGAGGTATGACAGGGAATGTTGGAGGACAGTTTGGTACTGGAATCAATCCTCAAATGCAGCCGAGTGTCTTCCAGTATCCAGGATCAGGTATGAAGGCAATACATTAATATTACTTCTAAAAACAGAGACCCAAATCTTAAAGGAAATTAGGTCCAAAAGAAAACAGACTCTAGTCAAATTTATTGTTTTAAAGTTAATGAATGTATAGCTGAGCTTATTTCATTATGCATCAGAAGGGATTGAAAAATCTTTAACTAGTAAAAATTACAATAATAACAATTGTAGGCTGATGGCTTGGGTTTTTTATTATTTAGCCTGTGGTCAGTGTGAATTTATGTGTATGAAGATAAAGGAATTCTTTTTTTCTTTTTACAAAATGAACTTATGAACATATGTGATAATCCCATTTTATTTTAATTTTCTGTTTTAATATTCATTTAGGAGACTTATAGGGGTTTTTAGTCATGTACCTGTTAGGAGTTAACCTTAGGAAAAGGTTAGCGAGCAGTTTATCAAATTGGAAGATTACAGTGTGCAAGGAGGATCATAGAGAGTTCCAAACTGGTGGAGACTGTAGAGCTTTGAAAGTTAATTATTTCTTGGTAGAGGTAACAGGACTGATTTGATTGTCCCTCTATCCTGTCTCCACAAGGTTGATCCTGCTTTCCTCTTTGCTTAATCTATTTTCTCATTAACTCTTCTTCTTAATACTTCTGAACAGAACACAAAATTTTACTCTCCCCTCCTCAGTTTTGTGGAAATCTTTTTCCATTTTATTTTTGTTTGAGTTGTGGGAATCTTCCAAAAAGAGAAAATATGATAACCCTTGTCTTAGATTAGCTGTTTTTTAATGAAACCTAGGGCTTGTCAACTTGGGGGTTTTGATATTTTGATAATTACATTTCAGTCCATTTTTTTCCTTTGTTATTTTATTTTGCCATTTGAAAACATTATTCTGAGAAGAAATCCATGGATTTCACTAGACTGCCAAAGGATCCTTAACATAAAAAGGTCTTAGTGATATTATATTTAACATTAATAATAGGGACCACTTAATTATCCCATTCTTTTTATTTACATTTCTTTTCAGATATTCACTTTACTGTCACATAACTAGTTTGATGTGCAAGATATTCTCATAGAGAGTGGTTATTTCATCCTGATCCTCTATTCCTACAATTCCAGTAGCTGCCACCATGTGACAATGGTACTAAAAAAGGTAGCTTAGGTCTTATGGTAGGTTTATTCTGGGTGTAGATAAGTAATGAGAAGTCATTAAAAAAATTACATCTCTATTTTATTGTATTTTTTCCTAAACTACAACTGTTAAAACAACAGGACAGAAACTAAACTAAATTGTAGTTAACAAGCTTTATTTCACCTTAAACCTTTTCTTTTACATACCTTCCATAATCTGGCACTAATTGAGATCTGGTTCCCTCCTGATAACAAAACATTCCTGACCACCCTTTCCAGTATTACTTGCACTTTCAGTCATAACTCTTATTAACTGGTCATGATAGGGGAGCCAGAATACCCCTTACTCCTTTTGCCTCTTCCAGATTCTTCCTCTGTCACTGTCACTCAATAATCTTCCTTCCTTTGAGGTTCATTCTTTTCATATTTATCACCAATTCAAAATTCTGGTAGCTGTTATGTCCAAACCCCTCCCTGCAGGACAATCTCCTTTCTTCCCCAATGAATTCAGTACTTGCTCAATCAAGATCATTCCTCCCCAACTCTTCACATACTAGGCACATCAGTGAAAATATTGATACTCCCTCAAACATCCTAGCTTCCCAATTCTTTAATTTTCTCATGTGTTACTCCTCTGCTTTATATCAGCTACATACAGATGTTCAAGGAATGCCATCACCTACAGTGGTTCCATTTCCATGTTCATGAGTTCTGAAAGTCATTTATCTGATCATAATCAGTTATCATTCCTTCTTTCCCTCTGTATTACAACTCCCCACCTTATTCTTTTTCTTCATCTTTACCATTGACTCCAGTCCCTCCACCCTCTAGTTGTTTCCCAGGTCATTTTCACTGGCTGCACTCTCCTCCTTCCCTACCTTGACCTGTTAGTGAACCCAGTTCAACTCTTATTTCTTTGTGCAAAATTAGGAAAAGGCTACTTTCAAAGGAAATGGAGAAATGTGTCATTTTGCCCTTTGCTTATATGTGTGATCAATTAAGACCTCTTCCTACTCTGCTTTTTGTTTTAGCATTGGCATCCTTCTCCACCTTGCCTACAGAAATTTTACTTTGTGGTTATTGAGATAACTATTTGTTGGACTTTGTCATGTATATTCTTTACATGAGTTCAATATTTGGCTTCATCTCCTTTCTAAAGTTTCCCATCTATGAGTCCTTTGCCTTCAGTGGAGTTCTTCCTTAGAATATATACATGGACCTGTTGATCAGGATCCTCAGGTCCTAGATTCCATTCAGACTCTCCTGATCAGAAGGTGTGACCGAGTTCAGAATATTATTTCATTATGTTAGCACTATGCTGGTGTTTTACCTAGTCTTCCTTGTTGCATGAACCCTGGTCCCATTCCAATGATTTTTTAACTCTGTAGACTTATGTGTTTAAAGCTGAACTGGTAACCAGACATTGATTTTTGCATTGCTGCCTCTGTTTCATTGTCATTGTTATTTATGACTCTAATAGAATAGTATAGTGGAAAGGGCAGTACACGTGTATATTGGAAGACCTGGTTCAAATCCCTGTTCTGCCACAAACTAACCGATCAAAGTATTGCGCTAGGCCCTGGTATTAGGCCCCTAGTATTTCATTACATTGAAAATTGGAACAATTTCTTCTCTTTAAGAGTCATGTGAGCTTAGGCAAATTACCTGTCCTCTCTGGGCCTCAGATTCATCATCTATAAAAGATGAGTTTGGGTTAGTTGACCTGTAGTGACCTTTCTAGCATTGATGTTCATATTAATGTTCCATGATTCTGGTTATAACCTTACTCAGATTAACCTCACTACAATTACTTGAAGGGATTTTTCTGAGGCTTTCCCTGATAAATTCATGATCACCACATGCTGGTATACACACTGGCTAGTATACACACAATGCCTTGGAGTCAGCCATTCCTTATCTTTCTTACTATTTAAGTTTTCTGCCTCTTGAATCACATGGTTTCTGTGGCAATGATCAAGGTCTCCAGTGCCTTATCTGCCATTTTGTATTATGTATATTGATACTAATTTCATTTAGTTCACTTTTTCAAGAGTCCACTGTACTAGCTCTTTGTGCAAAGGATATAAATGAGATTCTTTTTAGACTTAAATTTGTCTGTGATGTAAATCTCTTAAAACTTAAATGTACAGAAGAGGGTACAATGCAGGTAGTTGAAGCAGTCTGTTTTAATAAGACATATATCACACAGCTTTACAAGGAAGGGTACATAGATCTGATTAATGTACCCTTGTAAATGGGTACATTAATCTGTGTACCTACTATGAGGAATTTTTCAAGAATCTGGGATCTATTTTATCTCTTAAAATCCATCACTTGATCCTGTTATCCACCCAAGCTATTATCTGCATTCTCCCTTTCATATCCAAACTCCTAGCAAAATCTCTCTGGTTTCATTGTATCTGCTTCATTTCCTCTCATTCACTTCTGAGCCCTCTGTAATATAGCTCCTGACGTTATCAATCAACTAAAATTGACCAGTGTTATCAATGTTCTTTGAATACCCAAATTTGATAGCCTTTCCTCAATTCTTGCCTTTCTTGACTTCTGCAGCATAGATTATTGACTCAATGCTTTTCTTCTTAGGGGTTTTATGATAGTCTTTCTTGGTTTCTCTTCCAAAGCATCTGGCTTTTTTTTTTTTTTTTCTGTCTCATTTGCTGATTTACCATCTATATCCCATATCTTGACTCCAAGGCTCATTACCCCCAAGGCTCAGTCTTGAGTTCTTTTCTCTCTCTGTTTTCTCTCCTGCTGACATCATCAGTTCCCAGGGGTTAAACTATTCATCACTGTACAGATTACTCATAGATCTGTATACAGACATAGTTTCTCTGTCTTGAACTGTAATTCTGCCCTCCAATTCTCTGTTGTCAACATCCCAGACTCATATACCCAAAACAAATCATTTATCAAACCCCCACACACACTTCCAAATTTCCCCATTTCTCTTGAAGGAACAACCTGTCCTTTCCTACCTAGGTTCATAACCTGAGAATAATCTTTTATTCCTTACTCTCCCTTTCCACACAAATCTAATTAATTACCAAGTCTTTTCAATTCTTCAACAGCAATTATGTCAATTCCTTTCTCTGCATTCACACAACCACCACACTCTAAAGCCTAGAGAGGAGAGGTTATTTGCCTAATCTCACAACCTGGTTCAAACCCTTATCACCTTCATTTTGACTATTGAATTAACCTCCCTGATTCAAATCTCTCCTCCCTCCAGTCCATCCTCCACTCAGCTGGTAATGATATTTTTACTGAAGATGTTTCCCCCACTCAGTAATTTCTAGTTTATTGATTACCTCTAGAATTAAATACAAAATCCTCCATTTTATATTTAAAGATCTAACTTCTCTTTCCAGACTGTTTATACATTGCTCCCCTTCAAATAGGCAAATTGACCTTACTGTTCTACACAAATGACATTCTATTTACTATATCATTGTTTTTGCACAGGCTGTCTCCTCTGCCTGCCTTAATTGTACTGCCTGTTGACCTTTACCTCTTAGAACCCTATTTCTTTTAAAGTTCAGATTAAGTACTGCCTACAAAAGGACTTTATTGATCTCTACTCCCAGTCTAATTCTGTGTGTTTACATACATACATGCGTGTGTGTATATATAGAGTATTCCTAAACTCTTAGAGCAGTTGAAGCTATTAAAGCCTGGAATTAGGGTTAGGATTAGCTATTAAGCTACTAAATCTTAAAACTGCAATAAGACTTTTGGAACTCTGTGTGTGTGTATGTATGTATGTGTGTATGTGTGTATACATGCATATGCATACCCACATGATCATCCAGAAGAACATGTTCTCTGTTTCATTTTGTCTTTAAATCCCCAGTGCCTGGCACATAGTTGCCACTTATTTAAATGCTCATTTGATTGCAGTTCCCCCTTCACTGGCAGAAATCATAACCATTACCCTGTAGTCAATTTACACTTAGTTATTCTTTGAATGACACGGGCTGACATATGCTCAAACTCAAAACCTTTCCAGTTTGGTAGAATCTAGCATAATTTTTGTTCTACCTCAAGAGTTCCAGGACCACCTCCATTCTAGAGGACTTCACTGAAGATTTTCTTTGTAGCATACCTGACAGTAGTTTTGCAATTTTCATTTTACTTAGTACAGCATAAAGAATTTTTTTTAAACATGTAATGTTTGGACCTTAAAATTATTTACCAAAAAAAGGTTAAAAATTGTTTCTGTATGTAATTGGGGAAAAAATAAAATATTAAAATTTTTATAAGTATGTACATTTATGTAATATGATTGAGCAACATTTTTAAAAGATTAAATGGAGCTACAGTCTAGTATGATCAAAATAGAAAATATTTTATCTCATTTACCAGGATTAGGCCAACAAGGTGAACCCAACTTTACCCCATCTCTCAGTCCTGGCAGTCCCATGATGTCACTACAGATTCCTCCTTCCCAAAGTCCTATGCTGCAGCAAGCTCAGCCCTCTTCAGGCTACCAGTCACCAGACATGAAGACTTGGCAGCAAGGAGCAATTGGCAATAACAAGTAAGAGCGATGATGTCTTCAGCATATTTAACATTTAAAGGATCTGTACTTCCTTTCATTGGTCTCATTGTGTGTACCACTGCCTACCCATTACAACTCTTATCTCTTGTAAACCTTAGCAGACTATTTTGAGGGTTAATGTGGCCAAATGTGTAGATATAGAGGTAAAGACATATTTACATATTTAGATAAATAGACTTCAGTACGTATGTCTTTTTTTTTTTTTTTTTGCTTTTTGAAGGGCAATTGGGGTTAAGTAACTTGCCCAAGGTCACACGGCTAGGTTTTTGTGTGTGTGTGTGTGTGTTAAGGGTCTGAGGCTGGATCTGAACTCAGGTCCTCCTGACTCCAGGTCCGGCACTCTACTCACTGCACCACCTAGCCGCCCTGAGTGTGTATGTCTTAAGAGGAGATGTGCTACTGTTAACCAAGCCACATGAGTTCCTAATTTTCAATATGTACTATTTTTGAAGAATTGACTGAGGCACTAGAGAGTTAGTCATTTGTCCAAGGTCAAACCCTGTTCAGCTTTTCATCACCTCTTATCTGGACTATTGCAGTAGCCTCCTAAATCATCTTTTTGCTTCTAGTCTCTACTATCCCCACTCCATCCTCCATAGTTGTCAGATCGATATTTCCAAAGTGCAAATCTGACCTCATCAGTTATATCAAGTAATTCATAAACTCAGAAATCTTCATTGGTTTCCTATTGCAGCTAGGATAAAATACATAATCCCCTGTCTGGTATTTAAAGCCCTTCATGATCTGTTTTCTATCTACTTTTCCAAGTCTTATTTTATTTCAGTGCCTTCATATACTTTCTGTTTCAATCAAATTGGCATTATAGTTATTTATATATTATGTGTATGTATGTACATGTATGAAAAATAATTACTCACCTCCACTTCTTAGAATTCTAACCTCCTTTAAAGGACAATTAATGTGCCACCTCTCTCCCAAAGCCTTTCTAATACACAGTTATTAGAGTTCTCTTTCTTTAAATTTCTTTTTGTTGATTTACACATTTTATTTGCTTCTGCACTTGTATTCTCCTATAATAGTAGGAGAATGTAAGGTCTTTGCAGAAAAGGCTTATTATTACATTTGTTTTTGTATCTGGCTAGCACAGAGCCTTACACATAACAGATACTTAATAATTTATTAGATCAAACTGAATTGAGCAAGTTGATTTGAGTATATGGATATTAGGTGAATTATTAAGGCTTTAGGGTAATTTCAATTTAATCTAGGTCCTACTTTAGCTAATGTATTTGGTATATTTTCTTAAATGTGTCCTAAATGTTACCAAGATACCCTAAGGTTTTACTATAATGTTGTCTTTATTGTCCATGTCATAGCACCATAACATTAGTGAGTTATTTTGAAGTTCTCATTCTGATTATTAAACTCTTTAAAGAAGTCCAAATTGAATGTGAATTATATTCCTATGTAAATGGAAATCTTATTGTAACATGCTTTAGTTTATTTCCCATAAGCCAAGATTATAAAATTCAGTATTTAAGTGCCATCTTTCAACTAAGAACCAGGACCCAGGTATATTATCCCCACTTTTAGGCCCAAGATATGTAATCCAGACTGTTTTTGAGTTAACAGCATGTTCAGTCAGAACCAGCCTGCACCTGCACAGCCAGGAGTATACAACAATATGAGCATCACCGTATCCATGGCAGGAGGAAATACAAATGTCCAGAACATGAACCCTATGATGGGCCAGATGCAGATGAGTTCATTGCAGATGCCGGGAATGAATACAGTGTGTTCTGAGCAGGTTAGTACTACAATAAAAATTCTGTTTCTACATACGTACACACACAGACACACACACGCACACACCCCTCTCCATACATTAGTGTTCTTTTTTTTTTTTTTTTGCCTTTTGGAGGGCAATTGGGGTTAAATAACTTGCCCAAAGTTACACGACTAGTTTTTTTGTGTGGGTGTTAAGTGTCTGAGGCCGGAACCGAACTCTAGTCCTCCTGACTCCAGGGCTGGCACTTTACTCACTGCACCACCTAGCTGCCCCCAATATTAGTGCTATTATCTATTTGTTCCCCCGAAACAACAGTTATACCTTGGTTATGATTGATTTTTAATTTTTTACTTTGTGTTAGTCACTTCTTTTTAGTCACAACAGTAAGTAGTTTCTGTAATTTTATTTTTTTTCATTTACATGTAAAAACAATTTTAAAATTTGTCTTTTAAAATTTTGAGTTTCAAATTCTTTCCCTCTTACCTTTCCCTCCCACCTCCCTGAGGTAATAAGCAATTTGATATATGTTATACATGTGCAGTCATGTAAAACAGATTTTAGTATTAGTCATGTGATAGAAAAAACAGACACTCAAAAAACACACACCATGAAAATGATAAAGAAAGTGAAAAATATATTTCAATCTACATTCCGAGTCTATCAGTTCTTTCTCTGGAGGTGGATAGCATTTTTCGTCATGAGGCCCTTGGAATTGTCTTGAATCATTGTGTTGCTAACAGTAGCCAGGTCATTCACAGTTGGTCACCATACAATATTGCTGTCACTGTGTACAATGTTCTCTTGGTTCTGCTTGCTTCACTTTGCATCAGTTTATGTAAGTCCAGGTTTTTCTGAAAACATCTAGCTCATCATTTCTTATAGCACAATAGTATTCCATCACAATCATATAGACACAATTATTCAACCATTCCCCAGGTGATGGGAATCCCCTCAATTTCCAATTCTTTGCCACTACAAAAGGAGCTGCTTCAAATATTTTTGTACCTAGAGGTCCTTTTCCTTCTTATTTGATTTCTTTGGGATATAGACCTAGTAATGATATTGCTAGGTCAAAGAGTATACAGTTTTATAGCCCATGTTCTCCAGAATTGTCAAACATTTCACAGCTCTATCAGCAGTTAATTAGTGCCCCCAATTTTCCACATCCCCACCAGATTTGTCATTTTCATTTTCTGTCATATTAACTAATCTTATAGGTATGAGATGGTACCTCAGAGTTGTCTTAATTTACATTTCTCAAATCAGTAATGATTCAGAACTAAATTTGTATGCTGAAACATATATACTGAAGGTTCCTATGACTTTACACTGTAGAAGTAATAAATTTTGGTATGCATAAGATTTTCATATCCTAAGTTTATTATAAAGCGATGCTTACTGATTCTGACTTTGAAACTCATTACTTCTCATCCTTAGCATATTTTCTTTCTTTATGATATTATAGAGGTCTTAAAATTATTTTCCATCATATATATTTGATGTTCCTCATACATGGTAGCATTTTTCTTTTAGTCTTTCTTAGCTACAAGAGATATTCATTGTGTTGTATCTGAAGAAAGGCAGCATATGAAGCAAAATCTCCAGGCCACTTACCCTATCACTCTAATTTCATGTTATTCCTCTTTACAAACTCTCCATTCCAGTCAAACAGGCCTGCTTGATATTCTCTGACCCTGTCATTCAGTTCACTGTCTCTGCCTTTGCTTAGGTGGTCCTTCATGTCTAAAATACCCTCCCTTTTTACCTCCACTTCTTAGAATCCCTAGTGTCCTTCAGAGCATAGCTCAGTTACCGTATAAGCTGCCTCCCCTTTACCCCCACCACCTCAGTTCCTAGTACTCTGTGCTTCTTAAATTTTCTTTTTATGACTTTGTAAATATTTTGTATTTACTTTCTTAATGTTGTGTTCCCTTCCCCCTGTAGAATATAATTAGCACTTCAAGGGCAGGGACTGTTTTTGTATTCTTGTTACTTGGCACACACACCATAGCTTCTTAATAAGCATTTGCTGAATTGAGTTATACTAATGCTAGTTAAGATTTATGGCTCAGATGTTCTGAGTGGAAAAGTATGCTGTAATCTTTGACTTGGTTAACAAAGTTTTTGTCTGTAGTCTGTTAACCGACACCCAGCTGGTGGTAGTTTTCTCAAATTGCTATGATAGTCATTGCAAACAGCTTTCCTAACTGATAAACCTCCTCCTTAAAAATCTTAAATACTTTCTAAATGCCTTCTAGATGAAGTCACAACTTCTGAGTCTGGCATCTAAGACCCTCCACTATCTGTTCCAGCTGATTCTTCTAGCCTTCCCTCTCATTACTCTCCCCTATAAACCCTTTGCAAACTGGATGCTTTCTGTTCTCTGAATAATCCTTGGGTCTTTCCACTTCTGTGACTTTGATCATGCCATTTCCTACTTCCTAGACAACTTTTCCAGTCTCTTCTGAATACTTGGTACTTACTGTCTATACTACCCATTAATAATTGATCATGTGCTGCTTTGTGATATCTCTCATGTTTCTATTTAACTTTTCAGTTAATGCCTTATTTCCACAATTAGATTGCAAGCTACTTGAGGCAAAGAATCTTGATTATATTTCCTGACCCCTCTTCTAATGTCTAGCACAGTGCCTGAGTAGTCAGATACTTTATCAATTGATGGATAGTAACAAAAACTAAGCAATCCTTGAAGTGCCAGCCTTCCAAACTTACACACCTAGTAATATCACTTGTCATAGGAGTAAACATTATGAATGTCTCTGAAAGTACATGAAAGAGAGAAGTCCCTAGAGGCTTGATAAGAACAGAATTGGCATCTATAAGTTTTTTCCTATTTCACTGGATTGCACCTCCCTAATTGGAATTTTGGAAGCCTGACCACTGGATAAGATTTTTAGGATTACTGTGATAATCTCACTGACTTAAAAAAGAGTAGATTTTCTTTCCTGGAATTTCTGCCTCATACTTTTTGCTCTTTTTCACTTCTCCTTTCTGTTTCCTTTACTTCTGTACCTTTCTGGATATTTAGGAGCCTAAGTAGGAAAAGAATTACATATACTTTAAAATGCTATAAAAGGTCAGTGATCTTTCTAACCCAGTACTTATTTGATAAAGAGTAGCAAAGAGCATATGGTTGTAGTCCATGATATCAACCTTAGAGGTTTTACTGTAACTCTAAAATAACCTAATAATCATTTAATAGATCCTTTTAGGAATTTGTCATACCTTTATAAGATTTATCTAAACACTTGATCTTTTTTACATATTCTTCCTATATTCCATCACTTGAAATCTCTAGTTCATACTTGATCTCTCAAGTTTAAAAGAATGTCTTTTGTTATAATGAAGATGTTGGGAAAGAAGGTAATAGCACATGTCCAGAGGTTTTGTGATCATTTGACTTGGGAATCTTAACCTTTTTAAAATCTTGGACCACTTTGACAGCCTGGTGAAATCTATGGACTCCTCAGAAAATTGTTTTTAAATGCATAAAATACATAGTATTTCAAAAGTGACCAATTGCTGAAATATCATTATCAAAATAGTAAAACCAAAATAGTGGAAGTTTCAAATTCACTTGACCCTAGGTCAAGAATATCTGCTTTAGAGCTCACCTCTTCTCCTTTATTTCATATACTACCCCAAGTACAATAGTCAGAGGCTGTTTATCAATAGATATTTGTAGTGTGGGAGCTCTCAGTAAGCCCCTGTTTTCTATAAGTTGCATATGGCTAAAAGAGAATGAGACAAATTATACATAGTGATTTATATAAATTATACTTAAATCATTATTTATAATTGGTTCAAGTGTGAATTAGCTTGAATGGTGCTAAGATATATGGTCAGTGCCTGAATGCTGTTCTATAAACCCATCTTGCCCTATTAGAAAGTTAGAGAGGAAATGGGGGAGGATATAAGAGAGAGCAGATTGGGGGAAGGGGTATTCAGTAGGCTTCCTATCTTGAGGTGGGGGGTAGGGGAAAGACAGGGAAAAAATTTGTAACTCAAAATGTTGTGGAAATGAGTGTTGAAAACTAAAAATAAATTTAAAAAATAAATAAGAAAGGAAAGAAAGAAAGTCTTTTCCTAATTCAGGGGTGATTGAGGTGGTACCTGACAATGAACTTAGTTAGTCTCAATGAACTTTAAAGTCTCTTTTGAAAGGTTCTATGATTACTTGTAACTTGAATTTCAAAATATAAATGTGAGGTGGAAGTACTTGGGATTGTAATGAAATCTTATGTCAAAAATGAAAAAGTTTGTGTTCCTAGAAAGCAAGCTATATTTAGAAGACCTAACTTACTTGCCTGGTCCTGAGGGTAGGTAAACTCTTAGTGTACTCTAAACTCTTAGGAGGGGGAACAAGAAGGGAGAAGAGCAAAAGCATATGTAAGGAAAGAAGACTGAGAATTTAGGGTCAAAAGAGGCTAAGAAAAGGGACGCCAAAGAGATACTGGAGAATTAAGCTCATTATTCAAACTTATAAAATGTTCCTATCTTCTTAGCTATAGTTACATATAATAGTATGTCCTGAATTCATCATCTATAATTAATCAGATTTTGTAACAGTTTTCTCTTGCCTCTTTCATATGAGATAATTTACCCTATTCTATCTCTCCCTATCTCCTTTTCTCATTATATTCCTCTCTCACCTCTTAATTTTATTTTTTAGATATCCCTTCCTATTCAACTAATCCTGAGCCTTCTGTCTATGTATACATGTACACATATATACACACACTCACATATGTATTTATATACACATACACCTTGCTATATAAACATATAAATGTATGTATACATATACACACACATATATTCCTTTCAACTATCCTCATACTGAGAAAAGTCTTATAAGTATCATTTTTCCATATAGGAATATAAATAGTTCAACTTTAATAAGTTCCTTATGATTTCTTTTCCCTGTTTACCTTCTCATGTTTCTCTTGCTTGTTGTATTTGAAAGTCATATTTTCTGTTCAGATCTGATTTTTTTTATCAAGAATGCTTGAAAGTCCTCTATTTCTTTAAATGACTGTATTTTCCTCTGAAACATTATACTCAGTTTTGCTGGGTAGGTGATTCTTGGTTTTAATCCTAGCTCCTTTGACCACCAGAATGTCATATTCCAAACCCTTCTATCCCTTAACTTAGAAGCTGCTAGATTTTGTGTTGTCCTGATTATGTTTCCACAGTACTCAAATTGTTTCTTCCTGGCTGCTTGTAAAATTTTCTCCTTGACCTGGGAACTCTGGAATTTGGCTATACTATTCCTAGGAGTTTTCTTTTGGGGATCTTTTTCAAGAGGCCATTGGTGAATTCTTTCAATTTCTATTTTGCCCTCTGGTTCTAGAATATCAGGGCAGTTTTGCTTGATAATTTCTGGCTTTCAGGTAGTCCAGTAATTTTTAAATGATCTCTCCTGGATCTATTTTCCAGGTCAGTGGTTTTTCCAATGAGATATTTCACATTGCCTTCTATTTTTTTCATTTGTTTAGATCTGTTTTATAGTATCTTGATTTCTCATAAAGTCATTAGCTTCCATTTGCTCCAATCTAATTTTGAAGGAATTAGTCTCTTCAGTGAGTTTTTGAAATTCCTTTTCCATCTGGAAAATTCAGGTTTTTAAGGCATTCTTCTCCTCATTGGCTTTTTGGTCCTCTTTTGCCATTTGGGTTAGTCTGTTTTTTAAGGTATTATTTTCTTCAGAATTTTTTTGGGTCTCCTTTAGCAGCCTTTTAATGATTTTCTCGCTTCATTCTCATTTCTCTTCACAGTTTTTCCTCCACTTATCTTACTTGATTTTCAAAATCCTTCCTGAGCTCCTCCAGCCTGTATGTAACCAATTCATATTTTTCTTGGAAGCTTTTGATGCAGGAGTTCTGACTTCACTGTCTTCTTCCCATTCCATGCTTTGATCCTTTCTGTCCGCCAAAAAAAGATTCTATTGTCTGTTTGTACTTCCTCTGCTTGCTCATTTTGGCAGCCAATTACTTGACTTTTGAGCTCTTTGCCACAGTAGAATTCTGCTTCCAGAATGGAGAGAACTTTGTCCCAAATCACTGGGGTTTTCACAATTGTTGTCAGAGGTCTGAGGAGGGTGCCCTCTCTACAGACAACACACTGACTCACTAGCATACTGGCGTTTCTCACCCCGGGACCACCGCCCAAGATAGCAACCCAGATCAAAGCAAGATAAAGCAAGAGCAATTACCCTCTGAATGGTTGCTTGGCCCCCCTACTGACTGCAGGACAGGAGCTCCAGAGGCAGCCACGGGGCAGCTGTGCCTCTGCTACCTTGCGCCCTGGGGGCAGGGGCCGGACTCTTAGGTCACCTGGTTCCAGTAGAGTTCCCCACTGACCTTTTACTTTGTCTTTGGCATTTATGGGTTGAGAAACCACCACAGCTGCTGATGATCCACTCTCCTGAAGTTGGAACTGGGTGGCCCCCCCAGGACTGTCCTTGGCTCCCAGAGCACTGCGATAGACTCTTCCTGGTAAGCCTGTCAGGCTGCCTTCAGCGGGAGATTTGTTTCTCTCTGTCACTTTGTGGGTTCTGTAGCTTTAAAATATGTTTAGAGTCATATTTTACAGATATTAGAGGTGGTTGTGAGAGGAGCTCACAGAATTTCCTGCTTCTACTCAGCCATCTTGGTTCTGCTTCCTCCCTTCTGTCCCTCTTCCCTCCCCTCCCCCACCCCCGTTAAGCAGATTTTGGCCACAATTTTGCTAGTGTCTGATTGTAGATGCACACACACATATATATTGCATATATACATATGTATTGTATATACACACATACAAATTTACCTTTATATCTATGCATATATACATACATACTATACCCATATATGGATCTGATAAAAATATTCATTACTGGTACTGCTGGATAGGAAAGAGAGTATACCTGTTGGATACCTGTACCTAGATATCATATTGTCCTCTGCTTGGATTTTCCATTGTCAAATCAAAATTAGTATGACCAAAATGGATTGTCATCTTCCATACCTAAATTCATCCCCTTTCATACTTCTCTCTATTTCTGTTAAGAATATCACCATCTTCACAGTCACTCTGATTATAATCCTTTGATTCATCCTTGTCACTTTTGTCTTTTTCACCCTTCTATATCTAATCAGTTTCCAAGCTTTCTCAATTCTAACACCACAAAATCTGTTGTAGTTTTCCCCTTCTTTCCATTTAAATGACTACCACCTTGTTTTAACAACTCATCACCTCTAGCCTATACTATATAATAGACTATTAATTGGTATCCCTGCCTGTAGCTTCTTCCCTTTCCAATCCATTCCCCCTGAGTACAGCTTCCAAGATCATCTTCCTAAGGCATATCATTTCCCTGCTTAAAAATCCCCAGTGGTTCCCTGTTGCCACTAGGATTAAATAGATACCACTCAAGCCTAGCATTTGAGGCTCTCTGGTGCCATCATAACTTATAACTTTTTTTTTTTCCATTATTGCATTTTGTGAACTCTGTGTCTCAACCAAACTGGACTACTAGTCCCTAAATATAACATTCCATTTTCTGTTTCCATGCCTTTTTACAGACTTTCCTTTATTCCTGGAATATAATTCCTTCTCATTTCTGCCTTAAGAATCCTGAACATGTCTCACCTTCATAAAGCTTTCCCTTATTTTTTCCCCTTCAAATTATATTTTATTTCTTTGTCTTGGGTACAAGTTGCATCTAAGGTAAAAATGTAAGTTCCTTGATGGTAGGGACTATTTAATTTTTATCTCAGTATCTCTAGTGCTCTAGTACATATTTGAGGCTTCATAAATTTTCATTAAATTGAATTAATTACAGTGATCCAAGACAATTCTGAATGACTTATGATGAAAAATGCTATCCATCTCCAAAGAATGCAGATTGATGCATACTTTTTCTTTATTTTTCTTCTGTTTTTTTGTCTGTATTTTCTTTTACAACATGACTGATATGTTTTGCATGACTGAACTGCATGTATAACCTGTATCAGATTGCTTGGGAGGGTAGAGAGGAAGGGAAAGAATTTGAAACACACACAAAAAATTTTTCAAACGAATGTTAAAAATTGTTTTTAATGCATTTGGGGAAAAAATAATATTTTCAATTAAAAAAAATAAACTGAATTGAATTTATGACTGACTATTCATCCCATCTTTTCTTTCTTCCTCCACCACAACCTCAATGGGGCCCAGCAGTGGTAGCAGTTGGAACATGAGACCCAGAAATATAGGTTAATGAATGAACATCACAATGCTTGAATAGTGGTCCCTCCAAGTCTCTTTTATCAACCTATGCTCAGAATCATCATGTAAACTTCAAAAACAAGGAATCATATATATTTTAGTAGTGTATACAGGCATTTAGGTGTGGCGTATCAATCAACAAATTCTGGTTTTTTTGTTTTTCAAAATATTCATCCTTAATTTTGATGGAATTGTCCCTGAATTAAACAGTGCACTTGTAATTGTTCTCGAATTTGTCATTAACAGATAAATGATCCAGCACTGAGACACACAGGCCTTTACTGCAATCAGCTTTCATCAGCTGACATTCTCAAAACAGAATCAGATGGCAGTGCCCAGGTCAGTAAGAAACTTTTAAGCATAGTTCCATCAGAGGTACTAATTGTGTGGGCCAGCTCAACATTTCTTAATTGGTCATTTTTGTAACTATGTGCACTGTTAATGTTCATGTTCAGTGGGGGCACTTGTAGAAATAGTAGTTTATTCACACGATTGAACATATTTTGTGCCTTCTATATGCAGGGCTAGCACTGTGGAGAATACAAAGGGGCAAGAGCCAGCCCCTGCCCTATGGGAGCTTGTAATCTAATTGGGAAGATAAGACATAAATTTATAAAAGACAAAAGAGCCAGAAAAGGCAAAAAATTTAAGTGCCAAATTAATGGTAGGGAAAGTGAGTGCTTGTTGAGAAGAGAAATAACTCATTAGTTGCTGGGGCAGTCAGAAGAAGTTTCATGGAAGGGGGATGCAAACTGAGCTGTAACTTAAAGGACCCCATAAGAGTTAGCTGAGCAGATGCTACAGACTGATTGTGAAGGCAATAAAACAGGTATGTGCAAGGAATGTTCTAGGGGCAGTGAAGCCATCTGGCTAAAGCATAGGGTGTGAGATTCACAGGGGACCAGTCTAGAGAAAGGGGTGGGGAGAAAGGAGATGTACAGGTTAAAATATTTAGACTTTTATGTCCTTTGCCCATAGAAAATTGTTGAGTAAGGAAGTGACGGGATGACATAGGTTTTTTCATTTAGTGGTAGTGTTGAGCAGGATGGATTAGAATACAGAAGAAACTAAATATGGGGAGGTCATTTCATAAACTACTTCATTAGTCTTAGCATAAGTCAGGATGTGATTCTGAATTCGAGTGGTAAGAGTGCAAATGAAAAAGAAAAGAGGGAATAAATATGAGGAGGGAAAAAAACGACAGTTTTGTCATCCTTTTAGAATGTGCCATATGTTTGTAGGGTAGAGGAGTAAAGGCAGAAACTGCCTCTAGTCTTTCCCTTCCCCTGCTCATCTTTTACAGAACTGCCAAAATAGTATTGCCAAAACACAAATTTGACCATAGGCTCTTCCTATTGAAAAAATTTTAGTGGCTCTCCACTTCCTATAGAATAAAATACAAATTCCCTTGTTCACCTTTTAAAGCTCTCCAGCTGCATTTTGTACTGCCCTCCTACATTCTGCACTCTAACCCATCACTTCTCAAAGTGTGGTCTGGGGACCCATGAAGATCCCCAAGACCATGTCAGGGCCCTCCAAGGTCAAAACCATTTTCATAATAATATTAAAACATTTTAATTTCTAACACAGTAAATATCACCAGATGTAACCTACAGAATCAAAAGTTCTTTAGGAGGTCCTCAATTTTTAAGAATATAAGGGTCCTGAGACCAAAAAGCTTGAGAATCATGCTCTAGCCAAATCAGGTGACTTAGTGTTCCCCAGTTTTATCCCCCTTTTCACCTTTGTTCATTTTTACATACCATGTCTCATTTTTGGAACACTAGAGCAACATCTCCATTCAAGACCTCCTCCTTCATTGTTACCTTCCCCAACCTTCCAACCTTGCTTGGCTCTCCCCTGCCATTCTGCTTGCCCTCTTGCATACACACCACCTGAATATAACAGATGCCATAATTTTCTGTGAATGGGTCCTATCCTTTTTAGATTAGAAGCTTCTTGAGGACAATTTAGGTAGTTTTTTCATGGAAGAATATGTTGGAGGGATACTTGATAATTGTTCAGTGAATTTAGGAAGGAAAGAGTATAGATATCTAAAGAATGGAGAGAAGACACAAATAGCTGGTAAGGAGAACTGAGAGGTGTTTTTGTTTTTTTAGATGTGTTAACAGGGAAATAAAGAGTATATGAGAAAGAAGCTAAACTAGTCTTCAGGAGATTGTGCAACTTTTATTAATGCTTCAGTTGATCCATGAGACTCTTAAAGAGATAAAGTGCGCCTTATTCAAGGATAATTTCTTAATTTAAGTTTTGAGATAGCTTTTGGAGCAAACCTCAGTGGTACAGAGGGCAGGCAGGAGAGAAGGATAATCAGAGTTCTAGGAAGGAGGATGGTATAGTGATGGGGGAGGTTTACCAGTGGCAGTCAGGGAACTTGAAGAGAATATGTTCATTAGAGTTTGATGCAAATTGGTTTTATTCAGTAAAGAGAGTAAAGACTGAAGGAAAATTTCCAAGGGTATTGATAAATGACTGTGCAGAATGCTGTTAACAAACCAGTACATCCCTAATATGATATAATGATACATTGGTCTAACAATAAAACTTCATATTTTAAAAGCATAAAGTTACAAGGAGCTTGAGCACAAGTTCCTGATGTGAGGTCATTTGCAGGGATTTGTGTAGGTGGGCTCAATAGGAAATGTGAATGTTATCCCCAATAATTTTTTTATTACTATGGCTAAATAGAATGAAATTGATAACTAGTTTTATTCTCCAGATAGAAAATACTAGAACAATTTAACTAGAAATTCTTTTTTAGCAGAACATGAATGCTAATAGAGCTGACCTTTGCTATGCTGGGGGTGGGGGAGGCAAATATTGGTATAGGGTGGGGGGAGGGATATAATTCAAACATACCTTTTATCTGAGAAAATATCAAATGTAAAAATGCTATTTCCCTGTATTCCCATTACACAGAATTTAGACAAAACAGTTCTCTTAGTTAACCTTGGTAGTGCTGGTCTTTTGATATATGACCTGTGGTGGTTTCTCCTTGAAAATAGTGTGTCTGTGCAGACATTGCCTTTTGTCTATCCGGTGACACCAGGTAGATTCATTAGTAAAGTATGTTTTTAAGCCATTTGTCTAAACAACAAAAGTGAAAAATAAACCACCACTTGGTCCCCAGTCAGTGAAACTGGGCTTTCCCCATTGAGCTAGTATTACCAGTGATGTTCATTTGCAGTAATGATGGAAACCCTGTAGGCAGCTTGGCCATTCCAATTTTGGTTTTATTTTTAAAGTGTAAACTTTCTAGAACCCTGAGCAAAATGAGTGCAGCAATTTTCTTTTTATAGGACAAGAAGACAGAAGAGTTCTTCTCTGTGGTGACTACAGACTAGAGGAATGCTCTAGTGAGTTCCCACTTCAAGTAGTACGCACTCATGAGCCGGGGGGGCCGAGCCTTCTGTCTCAACACAGCTTTTGTTTGTGTTCCAGCAGGTGCAGCAGGTTCAGGTGTTCGCCGACGTCCAGTGTACAGTGAATCTGGTAGGCGGGGACCCTTACCTAAACCAGCCTGGGCCCCTGGGATCTCAAAAACCCACATCAGGTCCACAGAACCCCCAGGCCCAGCAGAAGAGCCTCCTTCAGCAGCTACTGACTGAATAACCACTTTTAAAGGAATGTGAAATTTAAATAATAGACATACAGAGATATACAAATATATTATATATTTTTCTGAGATTTTTGATATCTCAATCTGCAGCCATTCTTCAGGTCATAGTATTTGGAGCAAAAAAGGGGTTTGCTTTTTGCTGAGGGTTGGGGAGGTGTTTTTTGCTTTGTAAAGCCTTGGATATTGAGAGAGCAACGCAGCAGAACAGTTGGACAATCGATTTCTTGAGCCAAATTTAATTGTTCTTATTTTTATAATAAGTCATTGGCTTCTTATCTGAATGAAGGCTCTTGGAGGAAAACCAAGATGAAAAGTTCCAAGTGGAGAAAGAAACTCCATTTCAGCTGGATTTGACTCTGACCCCATCATGGATGAAGGGCTTGGCAGCCCTGTGCCCTTCAGCAAAAAAAAAACAACTACAAAAGGCTGTCATCTTTCTGTAAAGCCTATCCCATCCCCAGGCAGCTTGTGTGTACAATCAGCTTCTTCTAGCAATTCTATGTCTGTTGGCTTCAAGAAAGTATTTTGCACCTCCTCCTCCCCATTCCGTTTTTTTTAAGATGGTTTAAATCAAGATGCCTCCAGCAATAGAGGCTGAAATGTGTACATTTGCAAGGAATTAAGAAAAAAAGTACATTTTGGGGGAAAATGCAATAATTTTTTGGAAGGGTTGGGGAAGGACAAAGGGCAAAGTCTTTGAGTTATTGTAGATACAATTTTCTGATTAAATGTGGAAAAAAAGGCAGTTTGTTCTTTCTGCTTTTATTGTATTAACAGCTAAGGTAGCTAAAATTATTTAAAATAAAAGTAAATTCTATGATCTAAGCAGCTTATTCTGCCCTTTAAATCTCCCTGTAAATATTTCTGATTTCTTGTAGAAATTTATTTCCTTCTGTTTAGTTTTATGCTTTTAATATCACACTTGATTTTTCTAAATTTTGTGTGTATAAAATATAACTTGTTGATTGAATTGCAGTTTTGAAACATTTGGCTATTTCAATATTTTAATACTGTGATGCCATTTATGGATTTACTTTAAGAATTTACAACCAATAATGTCACTGCCAGAAAGTGCCGTCCCCTGCTTCAAGGGGGACCAATAGCTTTGCTATACTGAAGAGTCCCATGGGGCGAACCTGACTTGTTCCAGAGAACTATACTAGAAGCTATTCTTACAAGTATAAATGTCAAAATTTTATAGGTTTCTTGAATAAAGGGAAAAATTAGTTCTCAAAGAAACCCTCACTTTTCAGGTTTTAAGTTTAGGATTTGAATTACCATCAATTCAGACATAATTGTTTCTATATCAGGCTGGGGAAAATCTACCTCCTGTTATAGGGCTAATTTTGCCCCTTTCCACTATCCCTCCCTCCCATAAAGAATCTAATGGACCCAATTTCCTGCCTTTAGAAATTTCACTGTGAGAATAGAAAAGCTTGAGAATGGTGTTGTGAAAGAACTAGAGGTGGCATCATCAGCTTCCCTGGGCCAACAAATGATATTCTCCACCCCTTACTACCTCTGCTTTCTGGGCAAAAGAAATGTTTAAGAACAAAGAATATAGATTCCACTATTATAGAAGAAGCCATTTTCTTAGCTCTTACCCTCCTTCCTACCCAATTCCTCCCAGTTACAAATGTCTTCACCTAATATAGAAAATAATTTTTTCAGAAAATGTAATGAATGAAAAGATGAAGGAAGAGCTAAGTAACAATGGATAGTAACCACAAATCAAAAATGAAATCTTCAGTTATAAATATGACCTCCTTAAATTCTTCATAAACTTCATCCTTGATTATTCATTCCCAGCCTGACTACCCAGCCCTGCATTACTCTAACCCTCCATCTCATTGCCCTATTACCCTGAGGTGGAAACAAGGAGATTTTCTCTTTTGTTTGTCACACACATATAGATGTGCAATCAGACTTCAGGGTGTTCAACTCTCACTTCAGCATTCCAAGTGAAGTTTCCTGGCTGACTGCTTTTGTATAAGAAACTAGGAAAAAAAAAAGGTAGAGAATACAGAAGATGCCAACATAAGACAGCACCTCCCCCATCCCAACCCAGCTGCACCTTAAAAGTATGCATGTCACCTTAAAAAGTTTTTATAGTTGCACTGTTTGTTTTATGTTTGTACAGTTTAAAATGATTGCTAAATTTGAGGAAAATAAAATTGCTTGCACCTATGGCACTTCTGTCATTCCACAAGAAAATCACTTTTGAGTCACAGAATGGATCTGGTTTACCAGCAATATGGGTTGCCTACACAATAAATTAATGGAAGCAATGAAAACTATACAGAAATATTGAAAGCCTAAACCAGTTAACTGAAAATTCCGGTTTCATAAGAGAAAGCAATTCTGGAAATTTCCATTATAGTCCTCATAATGGACTCTGAGACGATCCCAGCCTGTTCATCCAAGAGTTCTCATCATTTTCTTGTCACCATGGCCAGGCCATTTTCATTTTGAAAATGGGAGAAGCCTATTCTTTGATCTTGACTTCCTGGATTCATTCAGGCTTCTCCATGAGGTTGTTTGGTAACCTTGATGTTTTCAGACACAGATGATACCATATCCAGATGACTGATTTTACTTGCATCCTGTTTCCCAATTTCTACGTTACTTTCTAAACTTTGAGGAAGTTGTTCAGGAACCAGAAATGAGTTTACACACTAGAATAATAGCTTTAACAAAAAAAGATGTATAAAATTATGGCCTGATTTTTTTTTCTTAAGACAACCTAGCAGAAAATGTTACCACTTAATATAACTAAGACAAGCCTTGGTAGGAGTGATTTCAGGAGGCTTTATAGCCTCCTGAACCCCTGTGAACTCCTCATTCTAATTAGAGAACCAAACCTTTTATTCCACCATTAGTTATTCACATTTAGTAAGTATGGCTGGGAGTTAAGTCCATTTGAATGTCAGGGGCTAGGACTGAGGAGAGGAGGGTGGGGGTGGGAAAAGGTTAAGGAGAGTATTCTTTTGCTTTGGTAGGTTGATCCTATATCTCAATCTGAGGACTGTGTCCCTAGGCATAACAAAGAGAAAAAGGCTGCTGCAAGAAAAGGAAACCTGATTAGCGAACACATATTCCAGGCAACATCACTATGGAAAAGACCAGCTTCACTACAGTAAAGTACATCTGGGACAACTTGAATCCCTAAAGAATCAGTAGAAAGCCCTTTGTGTCCCTATTTTTCATTCAGAGAAGATGGCTAAGGAATACTTCAATCAGGATCCTTTCATAAGAGTCTGAAATTGCTTTTCCTAGGACACGGGAACATTTCATTTTCATTACTAACAGTTTCTTCAGATGATATACAAAGAATGCTGTCCTCACATCATCAGATGATGACCCCAATGGTTCTGGAGAACATTTTTTTAGTGGGCCAACTTGATAGGAAGAGATGTTCCCTTAGCTCTCAGACACTTAGATCTATTATCCCACCTTTCCAGTGATTAAAACCACCACATGTATGCCTAACCATTCTGTACAGTTCCAATCCACTTTTTCTCATAAGTTCATCACTGGAAACATTCCTCACCTCCTGACATCGTGAGAAAGGACCAGGGAAGTGTGGTGCCCATCAGTTATCCCGTACTCCCACCTAAGGACAAGTCTAGGATTAGTAAACCAAAAAAGTCCCTTATATTCAATCCCCCTTGGGCACACAGAAGGATGCTGCCTAGAAGAGTAACTTAAGCTCTGGGCCTCAGGTTTCCCATCTATAAGATACAAGGGCTAATCTAACTAATAACAGTAATATATTTTGGGGGCAGCTAGGTGGTACACTGGATAGAGTGCTGTGCCTGGAGTCAGGAAGACTCATTTTCCTGAATTCAAATCCAGTCTCAGATATTTACTAGCTGTGTGACCCTGGGCAGGTCACTTAACCCTATTTGCCTCCGTTCCTCATCTGTAACATGAGCTGGAGAAGAAAATGGCAAATTTCCAGTATCTTTGCCAAGAAAACCCCAAATGGAGTCTCAGAGTTGGACACAACTGAAAAATGACTGAACAACAAAACTGCTGTTACAGATTACTTTGCCATTATCTTACTTGATCTAGACAACTCCATGCACAGGGTAGATGGGCTATTTTGTGGAGGAAGAAAACTTAAGAGTGGTTAAATCACTTTTCCAAAAGTCCCACCACTGCTAAGACTTGAGATGCCTCTATTAATTCAGTATAACCACAAACATTCAAAAACCTACTATATGTAAGGGACTATGTTTGGCTCTAGGGGTACAAAGATGAGCAGTGACAGGTCTCCTAGCTGCCAAGGAGCTTATAGAGAAGATAAGTTTAAGCACCTACTCTGTGTAGAGCCTTGCTAGGTGCTGGGGGAGATAGAAAGTTTAGCAGGTGATACTGTACCTCCTCTCAAGCTCAATCTAAGACGGAGATAAGACAGTAATACAAATAGCTGTAATAAAATTGAGTTCATTAGAGAGTAACAAAACAACAGTGCTATGTTCTAAAATTATACCAACCTGAGAGATCACAAAGAGCTTCATAGAGAAGATAGATAGCATTTGAGTAGTGTTTTCAAAGATAGCTATGGGTTCAGCAGGCAGAAAATAGAAAGTGGGCTTTCCAGGCATTTGAAGTAAGAGACATTAAAAATGCATTGTTCCAGAAACAATATTGTCTAGTTTGAAGCATAGAGTACATGGAGAGTGAGAAAGGGTTCGAAGGGTAGCATGAAGGGCTTTGAATGTCAGGCTGAAAGGTTAACTTTACTCAGGAGGAAAGGCCGAAGCACATAAGACTTGAGTAGAGGAATGACAACTTGTATGGAATCTAATCTGTATGGAAGAAAACCTTTTCAGGCAGTGGTGTATCAAATGGTCTGGTGGGGAGGAATATGGGAAGCAGTTAAACCTGTTAAGCAAATACAGTAGTTTATCCAGGTAGGTGGTAGTGTCCTGTATTAGGTTGGCTTTATTTAGGATTAGAGGAGTTAAATACAAGAGATGCTAAGGAAATGGAATCAATAGGATTATTAATTGATTGGATATTAAAGGTGACTGAGGAGAAAGATGAAAAAAATCCCCAAGGTTCCTAACAAGGCAGATTGGATGAATGATAATGCCTCTAACAAAAATAATGAAGTCAGAACAAGCAGATTGAGGGGGGGGAATTAGTTTAGTTTGATACATGTTGAGTTTTAGGTGACAGGTGGAAATGTCCTGAAGGTAGTTGGAGCTCAGAAGAGAGATCAAGAATGGACACTGGGATTTTGAAATTGTCTTTCAGTTTTTGGCTTTTTTTTTTTTTTTTTTTTTTTGTTTTTTGGAGGGCAATCGGGATTAAGTGACTTGCCCAAGGTCACATAGCTAATAAGTGTTAAGTGTCTGAGGCCGCATTTGAACTCAGGTCCTCCTGACTCCAGGGCCTGTGCTTTACTCACTGCACCCACCTAGCCGCCCCTGAAATTGTCTTTCTATAAAGTAAAAGGTCTGAGAAGAAATAAGACTTCAGAGGAGAAAATGTTGAAAGACACAAAGAGGGGTAAGGAATGCCCTGAAGGCAGTTGGAACTCCAAAAAAATAATCAAGATTGGACATTCTGAGTTTTGGTATATCTCTACCAAGTAAAAGTTCTCAGTAGAAATAGGACTGCCAAGGAAAAAATGTCAAAAAAGGCATGAAGAAATGTAAGGATAAAGGCACTCAGTCTGTGGAGCTAAATAAAGATTCAGAAAAAGCCATTCCTTGGATTTGGCTGCTAGGAAGCTGTTAATGAACTTTAATAGGACAATTAGAGTAGGACAGTGGGAGCAGAAGCCTAAAGTTTAGGAAACAGAGATGAACAGTAGCTGGGTGGGGTAGAAGGATCACAGAAAGGTGTTTGTTAGGAATGGAGGCAGAGGGAAGAGAGCTGATGGCAAAGGAAGAGATGAAAAGCAGAGATGATTAAGGAACAAGGTCTAGAGGAGACAGGAGAAGGATCTAGCCTTAGTGAATAGAGATGGGTCTAGGATCAGAGGGATGCAGAACAGCTGATGTTAAGGACTAGAGCAGGGAGCTGAGGGAGCTCATCTCAGATGACCTCATTCCCAGGGAAGAGGCTAGGATCTGTACTACTACTATAGTACACATAAAAAAAAAAGTTTCCAGTAGTTACTGTGGGGAAGGGGATAGATAGACTTTAGCAATAGCACAAGTCCAGTCAAGTATATGTTCCATCAATTTATAGTGGGTGAAATCAGTTTTTTCATGGCTTTCTCCATCAGTTCTCAGAAACCAGAAGGGAGGGGGTAAGAAGTCACACAATACAAAGGGAAAAGCCTGGGAAAGTATCCTAGGAACATTTGAAGAGAGAAAAATACTTTCAGGTAACATGGCACCTAAGTTGAAGTCTGAAGGAAGAGATGACCCTCCAAGCCCCTAAGTCAAAATCTCTATAATTATATAACTAATCTATAGCTAACGGAAACATCTCTTTCCTAGTAGAAAGGCATAAATACCGACATTATCTTTTCAATGAACTGGTGGGATGAAGGGAGAAAATAAGCATTTCTATAGCACCTACTTGTGTGAGGCACTGTGCTACACATTTTTTACAAATATCTCATGATCCTCAAAACAACTTTGTGAGGAAAGTACTGGTATTATCCTCATTTTACAGTTAAGGAAACTGAGGTTAAATGATTAGCCTAGGGTCATACAACTAATAAGTATGTGAGGCTGGGTCTGAACTCAAGCCTTCCTGACTCTAGGCCCAGTGTAATATTCACTGTACCCCTGGTGGGAGAGAGGTAAAGATAAGGCTCTACAATCTGCCTTTAGTCAAGTAATTGATTTGCAGCAAAAATCTAGGAAGGGGGTCTTCTGATATAAAAAGAAAATAAATGCCAGTTTTTAGAATTCTTCTAAACTGGCATGTTAATAGCCAATAACATTATTCAACACAAGAGGATAAATAATGAAAAAAGCAACTCAGCCAAAGGACACTGGTTTAAATGGTCCCAGATCACACAAGTCACTTAAACTTTTTTTTTCCCATCTCAAAAATCAGAATAATGTTTATATTACCTACTTACAAGGACATTGAGAGAATCAAATGAAAAGGTGCACATTAAAGCACTTTTTAAGCCTTAAAGTGCCATGTAAGTATAAGCGATTCTGGCACTTAGCCCCTATGGTCTCTGTCACAGAGAGAGGAGGGGCTGCCTGAGCCACCCCAGTGAGTCAGGCAGTGTCTTCTGAACTGAGTGGATGACCTAGCCTCTTCCTCTCTCTCTCCCTCTCCTTGATTCCATCCAATCTGGAAATATACTGACTGTTCTGCTCCTCATAGACTCTTTGCATCCTATCACCCAATGATACCCTCATCACTCAACCAGTCCCTCACTACCACTACCTCGTCCCCCACCCCCTCGCCAAAAAAAAATCACCAACGTTCAAGCTGAGATTTGGGGGTTACACTGTCCTTTTTCACAAGGGGAGCTATATTAATCAACCAGGCCTCAGATTTTCATAACTAGCAAAGAATACCAAAAGCAGGTCTCTTGCCTTAGGACAGTGCTTATCTGGATCCCACTTCCTGAGTGAGAAAATCAAATTGATTCCAAGCTAGGACCAGGAGCAGAGCTGGATTTGCTTCCTGGGAAGGGATAACATCTGCCTATGCAAACAAGACTGCTTCTTCCTCAAAACCCTCAAAGTTCAAGGCTACCCAAATGCAAACTCTTCTTTCCTGTTCCCCATCCATGTAAGCCTTGCAAAAACCAGCCTATCCCCACCAACATTTGCAAATTGGAACCCCATTTTATTGAACATTTCCCCACTCCTATTAGACTTGTTCCTGTCACATGCCTACCCTCTCCTTGCAATCAGACACCTGACTCTTTCAGAAGACACTGCATCTTTTGTCACCCTCTCCAGCATTGTCTTTTCTCCTGCCCCAAACTACACCAAGACAATTGGCTAAACAAGTGAGTAAACTTATTCTTTACTCTTCGATGCCACTTCTAGGCCCTTTCCCTAGCATTATCATTTGGCAACTTTTCCTCCTTCTAAGCTGACTCCATCAAGATATTAAGATCTCACTGACACTTATATACCATTCCCTTAAGTCATTCTCTTTCCTTTCTCACCTAGTACCTAGCTTCCTGTCTTTCCCACCCCTTCCCTTATATTCAGGATCTTCAACATATATTGATGTTCCTTCAGACATCCTGACCTAGTAGTCCATCTTTCATGACCTGTACCTTTACACCAACTCAACCATACACATGGGCATCCCAAACCCTCCCCTCTCCCAAACTTGCCTGTTGAGAATAACATCATCCTCTCAGTTACACAGGTTCCCAACCTCAGGTCATCTTCAGCTCTCCTCACTCACCCCATCTATCCAGTCTGTTGCTAAGTCTTGTTTCTACCATTCCAGTGTTTATAAAATCCATCCCTTTCTCTACACTCACACAACCACCATCTTGGTGAAGGCTCTCATGCCTAAACTATTATAATAGCCTACTAGTTAGTCTCCTGGCTTTAAGTCTCTCCCCACCTTAGGGCACCGTCTACTCTGCTGCCTAAGTGAACTTACTTTCAAAAGCAAAATGTATGACAATGTCCCTCCTCCCTATTCGATAAACTCCATTCTCAAGAATGAACAGAATCTTATTTGACTTTTAAAGCTTTTCATCACACCCTGGCCCTTTCCTAAGTTTCCAATCTTCTTACACCTTTCCCTCCAAGAAGTCTAAAATCTAGCAGTATTGGTCTTGCTGTTTCTCAAACATGACACTCCATCTCCATACTCTCACTGACTGGAATACTATCTTCACCTCTTGTCTCCTGGCTTCCTTCAAGATTCAGTTGAAAGCTCACCTTGTGTGGGAGTCCTGTCCCAGTCCCCACCCTAACTGCACCATCTTCTCTCCCCTATTAGTGCCTTCCCTCTGAGAATACCTCCCAATTTCATTATACATACCTTGTATGTATGCATACATGTTTTATATACACACCTTGCATGTATACAAATGTTTTGTATAGATACATGTTATGTATACATGTTTTCATGTTATGTCTTCCCATAAGAATGGGAGCTCCTTGAGGGCAGGGACCATGTTTCTCCCTTTATTTACCCAGTGCTTAGCATAGTGCCAGGCATTCAGCAAATAAATGAAAGAATAAACAATATGTGCTTGTCGATGGTTTGATAGAAATATGTCTATTCTTGATCTTATTGATCCAGAAATTTTATTAACCACAATCTAGTCTTCATCCACTTCTGTAACTTCCAGTCATTCCATCCTCTCTTCTTTCCCAGCCCATCACCCCTGCTCTGGCCTCACTTTCCTCTCTACTGATTATCTTGATCCTGTAACAAGTTCAATTTTATCCTCACTTCCACCTTTTGTGCAGAATGAAACACTGTTGTACAGCTAGGTGGCGCAGTGAATAGAGTGCTGGCCCTGGAGTCAGGAGGACCTCAGTTCAGATGCAGCCTCAGACACTTAACACACACAAACAAAAAACCTAGCCATGTGACCTGGGCAAGTTACTTAAACCCAATTGCCCTCCAAAAAGCAAAAAAAAAAAAAAAAAAAAAAAAAAAAGGAAACATTGTCAGACATGAACAATGTGTTTTGTTTTACAAAAGAAAGTTCTATGAGTGCTGGGGATGAGAGGGTAGCAGTTATTGGTAGTTAATGTTTTAAAGAAAGCAACAATAAAATATTTATCTACAATATACACAGCAAGCAGCTGGAAATGAAGGACTCGAAAAATACATGCAATTCCTATCAACAAAGAACAAAATCAAATGAAAATGCCTATGAAAACACTGCATTAGGAAAAGTGGGGAAACGATGAGATCTTCCATCGGAGGACCTCAGCTTGAATTTGTGATGTTACTGTGTGACTTTAGACAAGTCACCTAAATTCTCAGAGCCTATTAACTAATCTTAAAAATTACAGAGCTGGATTAGATCAGGGTTTCTTGAATTCGTGGACTTTAAAAAAAATTGTTAACTATATTTCAATATATTTGGTTTCATTTATAATTCTGCATATATTTTAAAATAATCTGAGAAAGGGTTTATAGCCTTCAGACCTATCAAAAGGGTCCTGGGGGAAAAAGGGGTTAAGATCACCAGGAATAGTTGAGTTCTAAGATACCTTCTAACTCTAAATCCTATAATCTGGTTTGAAATGTTAAAAATACTACATAAATCAAAGTGATCATCCTCATTATAATTAGCTACAGCTTTACAAAGGCTAGAAGCAACTCCTTTCCCTAGTGTGATAACTATTCACGTCAAACTTTAAAAATGTGTTTAAAAGCCACTCAGATAGAGTGCTCCCTTGGCCAAGCACCTGATCAAGTCATAAAGTAATACAATAACTAGCAAAGCCCTGTTGTTCATCCATCTTTCTTGCCTTCACAGAAAGAGGAACTGTTTATTTGTTGAAATTCATTCAGAAATTAACCTGCTTGCAACTACCCCTAAAGAAAACAGAGGGGAAATGTGGGGTATGTCAATGAGTTGACACATTTTTTGCAGAGATGCCAAGAGATGGGTGGTATGCAGATTGTGAGTCCCATTTGTCCACAATAGCTCTCATGCATGATGGTTACTTCAGTAACTTGAACTTCCTCAAATGTGTGTTCACCTCTCCTTTGAAGTAAGGCCGAAGAGCTATGCAGGTGGCAATGTTTTCTGGCTGTTCCAGCCACAGCATATAGTCAATGTTGTTCTGTTTCAGGGTCTCAGCCAGTGCCATCAAGGCAGCCTCATCTGGTGCCTGTAGTAGAGTAAAAAAAAAAAAAAGGGAAAGGGACAGAAGAATATGAACGCAGGACAAATACTTCATCCAGAATGGGCGGCAGGGCTGTGAAACACTTTCCCTATCATCTAAGAGGAAAGGACCAGGTTATACCAAAGAAGATGGCCTGGGAAGACCTCAGCTTCTACTATCAGCTTTGCCATTGATGTGCAAGGTATCCTAATTGAGATTTCATTTCTTTTTCTATCAGGAAGACACAAAGAAAAAAATGAATTTCCTTCCTCTTCCCAGAAGGGTATCAGCAACTACTGAAATTGCTACTGAATTACACAAATTCCATGACATCCGGAATCCCAGATCCCAAAATCCAGCTTTGAGAAAGTCATTTAAAGAAATATATTCACTTTCTCCTTTTAATTTACCACCCCCACTAGGGAAAATTTAAGTGGGGTCCTTTTCCAAAACCGGCATGGGGGAAGTCAGCCCCCAAGCTCTCTCTCATGTTTATTGGGAGGTAGGGGAAGACAAGGATTGGAAAAATAGACGGAAAGTAAAAGGGAGGAGAAATTTAGATAAAGATTAGTTATATGCATAACGAACTCCAAATTCAGAGGTTGGAGTATGAAGGCAAGAATAAAGAAGACCAAGAGAAGGACTGATAAGAGAAAAAAGTATAAAAGTATAGACTGGGGAGAAATAGACAATTATAGCTCAAAACTGCAAATCTGAATGGGATAAACTCATCTATAAAATAGAGGAACAGTAGCAGAATGGATTAGAAAACAGAATCAAAAACATGTTGTTTATAAGAAAACAGACTTTACACAGAATGTTTCAAACAAAGTTAATACAAGGAAGCTAGAATAAAATCTAATAAACTACACTAAAAAAAGGCAATAGTAAACGCAGATGATTAAAAGAGATAAACATAGGAACTACATTATAGACAAATAATAAACATGTGCCAAATGGCATGGCATCTAAATACTTAAAGGAAAAGCTAGTCAGTTTAAATAATCAACAGTAAAATTGTAATTGGGGAATCTCAACGTACCTATGTCAGACCTAGATAAAACTAACCAGAAAAGTCAAGGATCTGAATAGAATTTTAGAAAAATTAAGATATTTTGGCAGTTCTGTGGAGAATAGTTTGGAGTGATGATGGGGACAGTGATGGGGTGGAAGAGAGCAGGGAGCCCAATTAGGCCATTATAATAGTTTAGGTGAGAAGTGATGAATTTCTGAATTAGGGTGATGATTATGTGTGAATGGAGAGAAGGGAACAGGTGTGAAAAATGTGGAGGTAGCACTGACAACTGTTAAATGTCTTTTTTTCTGATATTGGTTTATTTATTTTCTTAATCTAAAGCATAGTTCTGCCCATATCTGTCTCCTGTTCAGGAGGTTTTAGTGGATCTCTGCTGTGGACTGTCTCTAGAATAAAATACAAACTCCTCCACTTGGCATTTGAAAGTACCAATCTATCTTTCTAGACTCATGCTCAGTTGTACTACTCCACTTGCTTTTTCTTAAATGTGGCATATAATTTTGCTTCACCATGCTTTTGTACAAGCTGCCTTGAATGCCTGAACCAAACTCCCTCCTCACCTCCACCTGAGAATCCTTTGCTTCCTTCAAAGCTCATCTCAGGTACCACCTTCTATGAGAAATTTTTCCTGATACTCCCCCAGTAGCTTAACATTCTCTTCACACTACTAAATATGCATCTCTATATAAATTTGTGACTATCCAAAAGAATGTAAGCTCCGTAAGGCGAGGCACTTGTTTCTGTATCCCCATCATCTAGCACAGTGCCTCACAAAGGTTAAGTATTTAATAAATATTTGAACTCTTAAACCCAATACCCTCTCACTGTTGATCCTTTTTTCCAAATGCCAACCAGATTACTGATGCCATTTGCCTTCTTCACTCTTGCGTACAAATTTCAGAATGACAGAGGAGAAAGTCACACTGTGAGGACTGGGTTCACCAAAAATTTAAGCTATCATATGGGTCCTCACAAATACACAAAAAATTCTCTTGACTAATTGTACAGTAACTATTCTTTCTCTCTTCAAATGACCTACACAACCCTTTTTCTTCTTCCTCTCCCTGAAATGAGGCCATTATGGAGAGTTACTTCTCTTGCCCAATTCTACATTTAAATCACATCATCATCTATCCTTTTCTCCAATCTTGGAAGGACATGTGTCTCCTTGCCAACATCACCTCTGTAAGTACATCCTTGATTCTATTCCCTCCATATCTTTAGGGAGTTTGCCCCTTTGATCATCCCCTCTGCCTGATTTTCAACATCTCATCTACTGAGTTTCCTACTTTCCACAACAATGCTCAGGTCTTCCCCATCCTTAAAAACTTTAACTTGACCCTACCACTCCTTCAAACTATCAATCTCTCTCTTTCACAGTTAAACTTAGTGAAAAAGCTGTCAGGGCAGCTAGGTGGTACAGTGAACAGAGCACTGGCCCTGGAGTCAGGAGGACCTGAATTCAAATGTGGCCTCAGACACTTAATACAAAAACTAGCCATGTGACCTTAGGTAAGTCACTTAACCCCAACTGCCTTACCTTCCCCCCAGCAAAAAAAAAAAGGAAAAAGAAAATACTCTGGGGCAGCTAAGTGGCACAGTGAATAGAGCACCCGCCCTGGAGTCAGGAGAACCTGAGTTCAAATTCGACCTCAGACGGACACACTTACTAGCTATGTGACTTTGGGCATCACTTAACCCCAACTGCCCTCCAAAAAAAAAAAAATCAAAAGCTGTCAATACTCACTGCCTCCATTTTTTTTTCTATCTCATTTCATTTCTTAGTCCCTTTGCAGTCTGACCTTGTGGCTTTTACTACTCCATAAGTAACTCTCTCCAACCTTACCAACGATTTCTTTATTGCTAAATCAAATGACCTTTCCTCAATTCTCATTGTTCTCGATTTTTCTCAGTACACTGCACGCTTTACACTAATTATAACATTGCTTTCTAGTGGTTTTCTTCATACTTAACTCCCTCAATCTTTTACAAAACCATTACCCACATTCAGCCTCCTGTACTTAGGTGATCCCTGGGGCTCTATGCGGAGGCTCTCCTAATTTTTCTCCAAAAGTTCAATTACCTTTTCCATGCAGCCAGGATTACTAAATTACACACCTAGCCCTCATCTCTCTTGAACTCCAGTCCATTATCTCATTACTTACTGTACTAACTCCACTGAGATGTTTTATATGCACAAGCTCAAAGGTCCAAAGCCAGATCTGTATTTCCTTATGAACTTCAGTAGCTTTCCTTAAGACCTGCCTTTTCTCCTAAATTCCTTGTCAGAGGCATCACCCTTTTCCCAATCACCCAGGTTCAAAACCTAGGGGAGGTGTCCTGGCCTCTTTCCCCCTCGCCTCCCCGCCCAATTCCATCAGTCACCCCGTGTTATTCAATCTACCCGAGCATCTCTCACGTTCATCCTTTTCTTTCCACTCACTCTCTTGCAACTCTTAGTCCCTGACACACTTCCCTCTCTCAACAATCAGGATTTTGTTTCTAGCCTGCATTTAATCACCTGTGAACATGCCGTTTCCCTCTAGTAAGGGCTTTGAGGATGCTAGATTCTAGAATTGAGGGCGTTCACCGTACATGCGGACTGGCGTCCCACAAAGTACCGCCCCTTCTAAGGCTCCGGCCCCGGGAGGGGGCAGCCACTGCCTCCTGTTGGAGCCCACACCCGAAGGCCTGCTAAAAAGCGAGCCAGGGCCGGGGCGCCCCTACAATCTCCGTCAAAGAATAGGCCTGAGAGGCACCAGGGAATTGCAGCACCAGGTCGCCTTCCCTTCCCAGCACAGGCCTGAGAACAGGGCGGAGTCAGAACCCGCTCTCTAGGGGATCTCCCAGCCTCAAAAAGAAACACAAAGTCATTGTCCCTTCCGCTTCCGGCTAAGGACGCCTTCCTCCCGCCCAGTTGAAAGGGTTCCCCACCTCAAGGACCACTTTGCGCATGCTCCCGAGATCCTGGAGATAAGCCTCAGTATTTGGGTGATCGCGGTGGACATGCAAGGCCGCGATGGCCGCATGACACCCCTGTGCCACCAGCGCTCCTAACGGCCACGAGAACGGAGCCCGAGCCAAGTCCCCTCGAAGAACCAAATACTGCACCAGTGGCTGAACTGCGCCAACGGGAGCCGCCATCTTCCCAATCGGTAGAAAAGTCATCAAATCCTCAAGGCATGCCGGGAAGAATGGGGAGGAGCTTATTCCCGGGCGCTGCCATCTTGCTGTACGGGTATGTGCGCTAGGCACGCCGGGATGGATCCAGCTTGTTTTGAAGTTGCTGTCGGCGGGAAAGCTGGTTCATTCTTTTCTGAGGATGGAGAATAGAAGGTAGCCTGCGACCTGGGAAGCTATACCCAATCGAGACAACGTCGGCGCTGCTAGATTGATCAGCCGGAGAGGCGGCATATTAGGGGAGAAAAAGACCTGGGCGTGTAGAGCCGCGAAGATCAAAACCTACTTCTCATCCTTACCGACTGCCTTTTTTTTTTTCTTTTGGAGGGCAATTGGGGTTAAGTAACTTGCCCAAGGTTACACGGCTGGTGTTTTTTGTGTGGGTGTTAAGTGGCTGAGGCCGGAACTCAGGCCCTCCTGGCTCCAGGGCCAGCGCTTTACTCACTGCACCATCTAGCTGCCCCTACCGACTGTCTTAGTACCTGTGTGAGTCCTCGCCAATCTTTCTTTCGAAGACGTGACTAACAATACCTGCAATAATAGCATAGGACACTTGAAGGTTTGTAGATGGCTTTTTTTTTTCTTTTTGGAGGGGGGAAGGCAGGGTAGTTGGGATTATGGAACTTGCACAAGGTAAGTGTCTGAGGTCAAATTTGAACTCAAGGCCTCTTGACTCCTGGTCCAGTGCTCTGTTCAGTCCCATTGTGTCTTTTGATTTAACAGTAACCTAAGGGTCCGATTATCCCAATTGCACTCCCTAGAGTTTACTTGATTTGCCTCGGGTAACGTAGCTTTTAAATGCCCAGAGGTGGGATTCGATCTCTCGCGCTCTGGACTCCTTGTCCAGCCCTCCATCCCATACCCCCCACGGCCTCCCAGGAGCTGGGGCTCCAGAATCTGGCGGTCCATCCCCCCGTCACTCTTCAGGTTGTGGTGAACATCCGATGGATAGACAGACGGTGTTTGTAAAGTGCTAAGTAAAGCTTAAAGTCCTATTTAAATGCCAATATAGTGATCATTTATATATGAGCCGGGTGCCCGAGGTACCTAAAGAAGGGATGCGATCTTGTTTTCCTTTTCTCAGAGAGGAGTTCCGGGAACATCCTCTGTCATCTGCTCTAGGTATCTGCCGAACAAACCAGCCAACCTTTGGGATTCGGAGAGCTGATGGCAGCTTCCCAGCAACATGGTGAGTACGAAGAAGGAGCTTCATCCTCTCTTGGTGTGGGCTTAGTCTGATTATAGGATTTTAGAAATGGAAAGGACCTCAGAAAGGATTTGGGCTAATCCTCTCATTTTAGAAGTGAGAAAACTTGAGGCCCACTGAGGTCAAGTAATTTTACCCAAGATCATAGAACTAGCATGGGGTCCAGGTGGGACCCTAAGCCCTGGTCAAGTCAAATGATCCTTCTATTACATTCCACTGTTCTTAAGAATTCCCCCAATTAGGGTCGGCCAGGTAGCACAGCAAGTAAGATCACCTGCTCCAGTGTCAGAATGACCTGGGGATCAAATCCAGGCTCAGATACTTAGCACCACACCCAGAAATAACTGGCGGTGTAACCTTGAGCAAGTTACTTAACCCCAATTGCTTAAAAAAAAAAAATTCCCCCAATTAAGTCCTGACCCAAAGTGAAAGCTAACACAGTTTCAAAATTGTGTTGCTCAGGTGTGATACATTCCCTCTGATGTTTGGAGCAGATGTTAATGGCTAAAAGCTGAAGCAGACATTGCAGAGGTCACAAATGCTGACCAAAAGCTTTAAAAGCAGAAAAATGTTTTCTTAGTACTCCTTGATGCCTTAAAAAAATTAAACACTTGTGGTATGTTGTGCATTTGTTATTGGCTGCCTCATTTCTGTCCAGTACTGGTTTCATTTCCCTCTTTGTTGTTCCATGAATATTTGTGGACAGTATGTTCTTTATTGCTCCTGGTGAAATGTTCTTTATTGCTCCTGGTGAAATGTGTTCTTTACTGTAGATGTCTAGCTAATGAGATGTAGCTGTGGCTCCTGGTAAGTATGCATGTCTCAGCATTTTTGGAACTAGAGTTTTGTTTCTAGGTCTTTTCTATTAGGTCTTACCTAATAATCATAATATATGGCTCCTTAACTCAGGTGGTTTCCTTATTCCATTAGTGATTATAAATCTTATTAAACCCCTTTGTACTACTACAGATCCCACAGCTTGTTAACAAGCTTTGCATATGTATCACTCACCGAAAAATAACAACAACAATAATAATTCTATATCTGTATAAAAGTTTGGGTTCAGTTTTTGTGCATTTTAGCTTGGCCTTTGTTCCATTATCTGCACCCCTAAATGATGAGCTGCTTTGTGCGCCTAAAGCTTCCAGTCACCAAGGAGTCTGGGTTAGAGACTTTGGAGGAATAAGTGGTGTTCCCATTGGCTCCAGGGCTTTAATTATCTGTATGTGAATGAGTCTCAAATCTCCATATTCTGCCCCAGTCTTTGTGAACTTAGCTCGATTAACATCTTGACTTTGATGATCCATGATGTTCAGCCTTTCCAAAACAGAACTCATTTTCTTTCCCCATAAAATCAGCTTCTTTTTTCTTTATGATTTCCACCATCCTTCCAGTCACCCATATTCTCCATCTAGGAGTCATTCTCAACTCTTCTCTCTCACTAATCCTCCCCATTTTCCCTCTCTGTCCAGGCAGTTTCCAAATCCTATCAATTCTTTTTCTGCATCTGCTCTTACATCCCCTTCTTGGCTTGCGTTCCACAGTCATCCTTATTCTTGCCCTCATCACTTCTCACCTGGACTATGCAGTAACTTTGTAGTTTTATTCTTTATGCTTTCCCCACTATGCTCCATCCTCTATATTGTAGCCATGTAGATAGTACTAAAGCATGGGTCTGACCAGGTAGTTCCAGTGGCTTCCTATTTTCTCTGGGGCAAAATATAAACTCATCCATTTGGCATTAAAGCCCTTCACAATTTGACTGCTGTTCATTTGCCAGGCTGATTATATATTATTCTTCATGCATTCCATGTTCTATCCAAAGTAGCCTACTTAACTGTCCTCTATAAATGACATTTTATCTTGTGCTTGGGCCTTCCCACATTCTTCTCCCCCCCCCCCATGTTAATGGGATTTAAGATCTTCCCAGACAATTAATAGGTCTCACTGGAAGCCCATTAAAGGAAGCTTTCGGAGGGGCAGCCAGGTGATTCAGTGAGTAAGAGCACTGGCCCCAGTGTCGGGATGACCTGGGGATCCAATCTGGGCTCAGATACTTAGCACCACACCCAGACATAACTGGTCGTGTAACCTCGAGCAAGTTACTTAACCCCAATTGCTTTAAAAAGAAAAAAAAAAGGAAGCTTGCTTAGGGGAGGCTTGCTTATAGGAAGGCTTTCACACCTTTTGCTAATTTCTAATTAGGCCCTGATTCAGGAGAGTTGTGATACCTTCTGGCTCTGAGAAGTGTATATATGCCCTGAGTTGGTATTTTGCTTTGGGGGGCTCACTTGTGAGAAGGATCTTGTGATTTCCCTGGTTTGGCTGAATGTTCAGAGCTCCCTGATTGCTCAGATGTAAAGGCTCTCATGATCCAGGGATGCATGTAAAGTGTATAGTTGATTCAGGCAGTCAGAGCCATGTCTGTTAGTCTTTATTTCTCTGCTTGTATTTTCTCTGAAGTTCAGGATGCTGACTTTTCCCCTTAACTAGTGAATGTAATTTAAAAAGACTGTTGACCCCTTAAACAATTATCTTTCCTAGTAAAGAAGATCTAAGATTGTGCTAGCAGCCATCCTGGGTGTGCCAGTGTGGTTGTCACTACACCCCCTCATCCCTGAAGTGCTTCCCCATCTGACTTGTGTTGTTCTTGGATGCCTCCTTTTGATTTTCCCTCAAGTTAGTGTTTCTCCCCACACCAAAAAAAGGGGTTTTATATACATTCGTATGTATTTATCTAGCTATGTGTTTTCCTTCATTAGAATGTAAGCATCTTTCTCCCTCAGTAGTCTAAGTACCTAGCAGAGTGCCTTGCAACATAATTGGCACTTAATACATGCCTTTTGAATTGAATACACATGGACCCCATTCATGGAAAAGTAATTCTTAGTGCATACTCTTTTGTCAAGGGAGTAGCAACATCTTCAAAACTGAAGGAGCATAGTAAAAATTCCCACAGAAACTGGGCATCACTTAGGCACTTTGAGACTGCAAGACAGTTTTTTTGGTTTTTGCCAGGCAGTCGGGGTTAAGTAACTTGCCCAGGATCACACAGTTAGTAAGTGTCAAATGTCTGAGGTGAGATTTGGACCCAGGTCCTCCTGACTCCAGGGCCAGTGCTCTATTCACTGTACCACCCAGCTGCACTGAAAGATAATTTTTTTTTTAAGCAATTGGGGTTAAGTAACTTGCTCAAGGTTACAGTACGGCCAGTTATTTTGTGTGGGTGTTAAGTATCTGAGGCCAGAATGGGTCCCAGGTCTCCCGACTCCAGGGCCGGCATTCTTACTCACTGGGCCACCTAGCTGCCCCAAGATAATTTTTTAAAAGTAGATGAATTTCTACAAGGATAAAGGGTACATATATAATCCTCATTTTAAGGAAATAATTGTTCCAGGAAAAGCTCATAAACCAAATTGTCTAAGATTGATTTTTATTAAACATAGATCTTAGATTTAGATCTGGAAGGGACCTTGGAGGTCAACAGGTCCATTCCTCATTTCCCAAAGGAGGAAACTAAGACCTGGAGATGTTCAATGATTAGCCCAAGGTTGCATACATGAGTAGTGGCAAAATTAGGGTTTGAACTAAGATCCCCTGACAGAAACCTTCTGTTGATAGTGGGAGAAAAATGTTTAGGCATTTAAAAAAATGGATAATGCAACAAAACTAAAGATCACTTTTTCTTAAAGGAAAAATATTTTTTAAAATAAAAGCTTAACATATATTTTTTTTTTACAGGATCCCTTTGCATCTTTTAGGTGTGTTGTTATTTGATAACACTGGTGTGATTGGGCTGGGGAGACCAGGCATTCTGGTGGGCAATAAAATGCTTTTCTCCATACTTTCCCACTCGGAAAGTTTTTGTTTCTTCTGAAAGTCTTTTCACTCACAGGTGTTTTATATCAGCTGGAAAGGCTGGAAGCTCAGGAGAAGAGATCAGCCAGGCAACAAGACAGGTACCAGGGACAGCAGGATGAGGAAACCAACTTGCAAGTAAAGATTTTCAAGCTGAGAAAACTTCGGGATGAACTGAGGACTAAAGTGAAGCTACAGGAAGCCAGCGTGAGTAGTGTTTAATACTTAATAGTTACTCTTGGGAGAAGGACATCAGAAAATGAGAAGGCAATGGAGAGTAGTAGGTAGGGGGCCAGATTTGGAGTCAGGAAAACTCGTATTCATCCTGCCTCTGAAACATGATTTTTGTGACTCTGAGCAAGCTATTGAGCCTCTCTATGCCCATAACTGTGTTGTTAAAAAGCATTGGCCAGCCAGCATCAAATGAAAGTTACTATATCAGGAAAATGAAATCACAAGTACAGATTCTTTCCTACTTCCTCCACCTCCCCTCAAAAAAGTTCAGGGTGCAGATGATGGTATTTAATCTCATTTACAGCTCTGGATCTTGAGTCTCATAGAATAGACTTTATATTTTATACTGTAATCAAAAACTAAGGAATTATTTTATGTAAGTGATGCCTTTTCATATGTATAAAAGCATGCTAAAGAAATTATTTTTCATCTACTCATAAACTAAGTGCCTGATGAAGCATACCCCTGCAGCTTTTACTTATGCCCGACATTTATTGAGCAATAATGATGTGCTTGATTTGTTCTCCACAAAAGCTGTTTTAACTTGGTGATCAAAGGCACCCAAACTCTTTCCAGGTGAATGGAGTTTCCCAGGCCATACCCAGTGCCTGGAATGTGTTCATTTCTCATCTCTATATTTTCATATCCCCCTTTTTTTTTTCTTAAAGTTTCAGCTATTCCATGAAGCTTTCTCCGATTTATTTTTCCCCATCTTCTCACTCTTTTTTCTCTTCCATCTTCAGATTTTTGTGGAATAGTTTGCTGATTCTTTCCTTTATACCATGCTTCCTCCCTTAGCAGCCAGTCAGTCAATTAAGATTAAGTGCCAAATATATGCCATATACTGTGCTCAGCACTGGGAATGCAAAAAGAGGCAAAAGACAATTCCTGTCCTTGAGGAGTTTACCATTTAATGGGGGAGACAGCAAACAAACACATATGTACAAACAAGTAATTTACAGAATAAATAGAAGTTATTAAAAGAGGGAAGGCCCAGGAATTAAGAGTAGGGAAAGCCTTGCTGTAGACAATAGGATTTTAGTTAGAACTTGAAGGAAGCCAGGAAGGTCAGTAGTTGGAGCAGAGGGACAGAATTGCAGGCATGGGGAGTGGCCAAGCTGAAAGGTGGAGTGTCTTTTTTGTGGAATAGCCTATAATACTTGTTGGGGAGTTAGGTGTTAGGAGACTGGAAGTTGGAAGTGTAGGGTGGGGCTAGGTTATGATGGATCCAGCAGAGCATTTTCTGTTTGACCCTTGGGTGGGGGGGGGCACTGGAGTTTATGGGAAGTGGACAGTGACATGATCTGACCTGTGAAATAGGAAAATCATTTTGGTGGCTGAATAGAGGATGGATTGGAGTAGGGATAGAGGCTTGAGACCTGCCAGTAAGCTTTTGAAATAATCCAGGGTATGATAAGGGTCTGTACTGCAGTGGTGGCAGTGTCAGAGTGGAGAGAAAGGGGACGTATTGGAGAGATGTTCAAAGGTGATGAAATCTCCAGGCCTTGGTAACAGCTTGGATGGGGATGGGAGTAGAGGGTGAGAGGTAGCAAGGAGTCCAGGATGTCCCCTTGGTCACGAGCTTGAGGGACTGGGAGGATAGTATTACCCTTAGGGTAATAGGGAAGGTTGAAGCAGGGGAGAGGTTAAGGGGAAAGATAATGATTTTGGTTTTGGACATGTTGAATTTAAGATGTCTACTGGACATCCGATTAGAAATGTCTGAAAGGCAACTGGAGAGGTGACACTGGAGGTCAGCAGAGAGGTGAGGGCAGGCTAGGCAGATTTGGGAATCATCATCATGGAGATGGTAATTAAATCCATGGGAGCTGTTGAGGTCACCAAAGGAGGTAGTATAGAGGGAGAAGAGAAGAGGGCCCTGAGGAGCAATTAGAGGGTGTGACCTGGACGGAGGGGGATCCAGCAAAGGAGACGAGAGTTAACAATAGCTGGGTGACTGGACTTGGAGACAACAGAGGCCTGGGTTTATCTCCTACCACTGACCTTTAGTTGTATGATGGTGGGTAACTCCCTTAATTTCTGAGCCTCACTTTCCTCATCTTTAAAAGAGGGATAATATCTGTATTACCGAACTCACAGGGATGTCATGAGGATCATTGAGTTAATATGCAAGGTGTTTTGCAAACCATAAAGTACTATAAAATAAAATACTGTAAAAATTTACTACCACCCTGTATTATGCTTACCTACTTACCGGTTATCCTCCACCACCCCCATAGAATGAAAGCTTCCTGAAGCCATAGACTGATTGTATCTCCAGTGCTTTGTGCATAGTAAGCACTGAAATTTTAATTGAGTTGTCTTTTTAGCTAGATTCCAAACTTCTGGAACGCAAGGACTAACTATATATTTGCCGTATCCTTTTTAACACCCATCACTGTGTCTAGCACATAACAGGTACTGTGCAGAGTTGTTGAAAGAATACATTAATCTGTTTTGCAGGCCCGAATACCCATCACTAACCTAGAACCCTATGAATCGGTGAAGAACAGTGAGGAAAATCTGGAAATGAAGTTGGAAAAAGCTAAAGCTTTCTTTCAGGCATTCCATTTAACAGGTATTAAATAGCTCACCTACCCCAGTCCTGGCACACACCCTCCCCATCTGAGATCAGTGGCCATGGACAAGTCATTTCACCTGGGTGGGCTTCTTTTTCATCATCTTAAAAATCAGAATAGATAAAGATAGCCAGGGCGGAGAGGAAGGCAGGATTTAGATGAGTTTTCTTATAAAGGCCTTTCTCGCTGTAATATTTCTGTGATTGTACTATTACAATTCTGGGTGCATTTTATTAGCATTTGAGTGCCAACTGTGTGCCTGCACCTAGTGGGACATCTGTGGGTAGCTCTGTTTCTCCTCATGGTTAGGTTTCCCATCAAAATATATCAGCCCCATAGTTCATTTAATCATTCTGTCATTCAGTTTATTCATGATATACCCGACCATGCTCTAATTGTGACTTAGTATATTATGTTGAATAAGTTTTTTGTCTCCAGGTTTCAATTTATTTTGTAACATGGACATTCTGTCTCTTTTCTGTGTCACAAGGAGGACACTGAAAAATACACATAGCATGTATAGAGTATTTTACATTCCTCAGGAGTGGAAAGGTTACAAGTCATCCTATTTTCACACTGACTTTGCTCTTTAGGAACTCTCACATTGATGGGTTTTTGATGGGTTATTCCTCCTCTGCCAGTCTTCTCTTGGTTTTGACTGCTTATTTAAATACAGTTGAAACAGAATCAAAAGGGAGAATTAAGAACCCATTGCATCTATTGAGAGGTCTCATCTCATCCTTTATCTCAGGGTTCTGTGGCAAACTGACCACAAAAGGGATCTGTATCTGCTTCAACACTGCTTTTGAGGGAAACATCTTGGATTCCTATTATGTGGATGTTACCATCAAGAAACCCCTTACAATACATCAGCATTCGGTTCCAGTCTTCATTCCCCTGGAACAGATAGCTGCAAAGTACTTGGATACTAATTTTCAGCACTTTATGTACAGTCTCAGCGAACACCTAAATGCATATTCTGGAAGAAAATACCAGGCAGATCAGCTTCAGGTATGTGTATGCTGGAGCCAGAGTTATATGTGACCTGTTTTGTGAACCCAGGAGAACCATAATTAGAAAGTGACATCTCTGTATTTCCTATATTATTAGTAAATCTCAGTTTGCTTGAGGAAATGGGCCAATCCTTTGAACAGGAATTCTGGGTGTTAAGGAAGCATTTATTTACATATTTCTCCTTTGGGGATTATTAGGAGAGTTGGATTGTCAAAAGTTGTACTCCATTTTTCCTTGTGGTTTGAGGGTGACCTTAAAAATCCTCAAAGCCAAAAGAAAAACTCATTTTGTTTTCTCTGCCAAAGACAATATGTACTCTTTGGACTAGAAAGGACAGAAAAAAAATCATTACCAGGGAATAGCCACTGAAGATAAGTAGAAGGATAGTAAGGGGTTTCTCCCGTTGATGAATCAAGTCACCAAGTCCAGACAGACTTCCATCCCAAAGGACCAAAAGAATTGTGATTGCAGAACAGCTGTCAGTGATCTTCAAAAAAAGCATAGAAAATAAGAGAAAGGGAAAGGGGACAGAAATAGAGTCTACAGGCTCTAAGCCAGTTAGCTTGGCTTTGCTTCTTGGCAAAACTCTAAATAAGTTTTATGAAAGGAATGATTAGTGAATATCAGGAAAAAGAAGTGATAACTGAAGGGAACCAGAATGACTTTACCAAAAAGAGGTACCGTTAGATGAATCTGTTTTTTGACAGGGGTAGAACAAGACCGCTGTAGAGAATTTACCAAGGTTTCAAGAAGGCATTTGAGGAAGTCTTCGATGACATTGATGTAAATGAGCAGGGGAGGGATGGGTCAGGAAGACCAGAGTTCAGATCTAGCTCCAGACCCCGACTAGCAGTATGACCTAGAGCAAGTCTCTTTGCTTCTGTTTGTTTACCTCAGTTTTCCCATCTGTAAAATGGGGTTGTTGTAGGGATCAAATAAGGATAATAGTTATAAAGGGCTTAGCACAGTACCTAGCACTATATAAATGCATACTCCCTTCCTTCCTCTCCCTATTCTTTTCAAACAATAGTATGTCTAGGTAGATCTGGAATTAATTGAATGCCTAGAACCACAGAGTAGTCATGAATGGTTCTGTTTCATCTTGGAATAAGATCTCCAGTAGTTTGCCCTAGGGAGGGAGCTATAAATGGCCCTGTGCTACTGTTAAGATTTTTATTAATGATTTGGATACAGTAATTTTAGGGAGGATGGGGGATACTTATTAGATTTGCAAATAACACAAAACAAGGTGGGAGATTTAGATGTTTGGGTTAGGATCCAAAAAGATGGGTGAGATAAGCATTAAACTGACTTAAATAATATGAAGGTCAGGGGCAACTAGGTGGCACAATGAATAGAGCACTGGCCCTGGAGTCAGGAGGACCTGAGTTCAAATCCGGCCTCAGACACAACACAAAATTAGCCATGTGACCTTGGGCAAGTCACCTAGCCTCAATTGCCCTGCCTTCCCCCCACCGAAAAGCAAAAAACAAAACAAAACAAAAAAGCATAGTATGAAGGTCAGTAAGGCTAAATGGAAAGTCTTGCACTTGAGTTGAAAAAAAAAAGACTTTACAAGTACAGAATGGAGGAATTCTGTTTCTATGAGAAAGATTAGGAGTTTAGTAACTAACTACAAGCTAAATGTGTCACCAGAAAAGTGGGGGCCAAACCAGCTCATGCTGTATTGGGCTAAATTAAGAGAGGCCTGGCTTCCAGGAATAAGGAAGTAATAGTGCTCTTGTATTCTGTGCTGACCAAAGCGGCCTTTTTTTGTAGGATTGTCTTCTGTGTTCAGTAGTTTAACAAAGGTATCAACAAATTAAAAGGCAGCCAAAATGGTGAAGGACCTCGAGTCCATGAGAATCAGTGGAAGGAACAAGGATTATTTAATGATGAGAAAAGAAAACTCAGGAAAATATAGGATCTTAGATTTAAAGATCATCCAATCCAACTCCTTTATTTTATAGATGAGGAAACTGATCCCCATTGAGGTGGTGCCTTGGCTAGGGCAGATACAGACTGTGCCTTCTTTGTGATTTGGTAGGGGGGCTTTGAGAGTGCTGTAGCCAAAATATTCCTCAACCCCTGAGTCACCTGGCTAGTACAGTAACAGACATATGGGAGACATCATGGGATCGGGGGAAAGGCAGAACAAAAGTCATTAAATCTATTAAAGCCTTTCCAACCTGTTTGCTCCCCATTGTCACCTTGGCTTACACATTCTTATTAAGCTGTGATTTTACAAAATCTTAGAGATCAAAGGGGTCTCAGAAACTAACTGGATCAAGCCATAACCAAATAAGAACGTTTTCTACAATATAACATTCCCAAGGAGGAGTCATCCAATGTTTGCTGGGGAATTTCCAGTAAAGCAGAGTTTACCAGCTCCCAACATGGCTCTTTTAGATACCTCTAATTGTTTAGAAGGTTTTCCTCATGTCAGACTTAAATATGCCTCTCTGCAACTTACACTGCTTCTATAATGAATTACAAGGGATAAAGTAAAATAATTCAATTTATTCATTTTTACTACTTTAAAATAAACTTAATTTGCAGCATGTGCTCCTTTGGCTTCAGTTACTTGTTTTACATGATTTGGCTTTGGGTTCACAAGACTTTAATATCTATTCCTAAATATACCTTTGGTGATTTATCCATTTGTGTAGATCTAGCCTTGACAACTGCCTGTAGGTTTTCAGTGGGGTTTAAATCAAGTGAGATCCCAGGCCAATGAAGTATATTTCTCTTAGTGAATTGCTAGCTTTTCATGGTGTGTGGCAAGGTTTAAGTTCATGATGCAATATTCCATCTTCATTTGGAAATTTCTGTAGTTCTAGAACAGTTCTGCCCAGTATATCAAAAGCATTTATCAAAATTCAGCATTCCCTCAGTAGAAGAAAAAAAAATCCCCCAAACAATTTACAGTCCAAAGATGCTCAGATCTTATAGGTTCATTTGTACTTTTGACAGTGGTTTTTCTATAGCCTTAAGTGGAAAAGTAAGTTACATCATTAAAAATTACCTTTTCCCCATCCTTAGGATGCTAGTCTAAGTATTGTCATACTAGCTTTTTTATATTCTTAGCAATCACTTAAAAGCATTCTGGGTTGTCTTTTTTTTAAACTGGTATTCTTAATGTTCTTCCAACTTTAGGAAGTTTACATCACACTGTAGAAGAATCAATAGCTACAGCTCAGAAGGTCTTGCTTTATGATAATTAATTTGGATGTTTTGAAGCAATAATTTCCGTTGTTGACATTGTTTTTTATTTTTAATGACACTTTCCTTTGTTCTTCAATGCAACTAATCCTTTTCCATTCTGGACTTGAATTATCTTTGAAGCACTTGACTTCATCACACTCTAATAGTAATTGAAGCATGCTCTTTAGGAGCTAGTTTTTTGCACATTTCCTTGGAGGAATATCTATTCTTAAAAACTACAGAAGTGACAACACAAAATCCATCACTCAGCTGATAAGAGAACTAAAGGCAGGGAAACCAGCTCAATCCAATTTGGGCTAATCAGGGTCAAATGTTCTGAGTCAGACTAGTGTTAGTACAAATCATATGCATGATTCTTGTCCAAAAATGTAACCATATTGAAATTACAGCTTGTCCCTAGTAATTTGGATACCACTATAATGTCGGCCTTGAGGAAATTTAGATCTTTGAAGTCTTGAGCCTGATTTTTTTCCACCTGTTTGTTGGTCCAGAGAATCACATTTCTTTTCCCACTGAAGATAGCTAGATTTCATGTTGTTGGCACAGGGGTGCTATTTCAGGGGTAGACTCAAAATATTCTTAAACTTGTACTGTTGAACTTTCTCATTCTTCACCTTGCATGTCCAGAGAAATGTAAAACAAGCTCTCTTTACTTTTGAGAAAGAAAATAATAATATTTATTTTCTTTTGTAACATACTTAATTTAAAAGTGATTAGGCTTTCTTCCATTGTGTTCTGTTTCTAGGACTGGAAAATTAGGATTACAAAAAGAGGTAGATAGAGAATGAGCTGGTAATGTAGAATACATCAATGAAGTGTTTTCCAAGCTGTTTTTGGTTTGCAGCCTCTTTTTAAATTCACTGTTCAGTGTCTGACCATCCCTCCATTCATACAGCATGAATGTCTTTATGAAGACACTGATAGCTTCTAACGTTTGTATTTTCAAAGCATCTTGAGTTGTTCCAATTACAGTGATAATAATCATGGTGTTCTTTGGTATGTTTGTTTTAAACTCTGCTGCCTTTAGTGCGGCTTTTCAGCCTTCTTAGCCAGGCCCTTGCAGAGAAACTCACTATGCACTCTGCTGTCGTTCACGTACACCACGGACCCGGGTGGAGAATCCTTCCCTTTTTGTGCCAGGCTCGTGTACGAGGACCTCACGACAACTCTCCCCACCAATGTCACAATTATGTACCAAGGTAAGAGGAAGGACCCTGTATCTTTGTGGAGAGAGTTTCCTTGTACTATAATCATATTTAGCATAATTTGGTCAAGTGATAAATGTGTAGTCATTTAAAACATGGACACTTTTGTGGAATAGAACCAACAACTTCCCTGGCCTGCAGCTAGAAGGGTATCTGGTCCAACCTCCGCATTTTACAGATGAAAACACTGAGGCCCAGAAAGGGACATATCAGTAACTGGTATCAGGTGGCATTTGAACACAGGTCACCCAACTCCCACTTCTGTAGTTTTTTCTCTATACTACAATGTTTCCATATTCCTGTGAAGCAGAACAGACAGCTGTGTACACCATAACTGACTGACAGCACCAGACCAGGGATTTCATTGGTTTAGGGAGTGTCTGGGTGTGGGAAACTCTCCCATCCAGTGCAGGTCGGCACCTCCTTTATAACTTAGAATCTAAGAGAGCTGCCAAGAGGGAACTGAGACGTTAAGTGCCTCATTTAGAGGTCACACAATACATGTGTGTCAGAGGTGAGACTTGAGCCGAGGTTTTCTTGCCTTCAAGGCTGGCTTGTTACCCACTCCACCACATGCCTCCTGGGAGCATGGAAGGAGAAACAAGGAACAATAAGAGAGAACCTGAGGCTGAAATTCTGAATCTTTTACAAAGCTTAGAGTGGGCCAAGGCCCTAGCTGTGATTACCTTGTCTTAAGTGAATGCCCTTGGGAGAGCTCTTGGAGCTGTCAACACTTGAACTTTTTACCATGCTAAGAATGATCATGGCAAGGAGACCGTGTTTGTACCTTAGGAAAAGCCATTGTTTGTACCAAACCATATTGATTACTGGAATGTTTCTTCTTTAGGGACAGGAGCAATGCCTGCCTCCTGGGAGGACCAGCGAGCAGCCCATGAGACTTTATTCTATAAAAATGCCCTTCATAAGGTGTTTGAGTCTTTTTCAAAAGTAAGAGAGAACTTTGATTGTATATCCAGTGTACCCAGAAGTGGATGAACCTGTTCCTTTGAAAACCCATCAAGAATGAGCTGGAGCACAGTATTACACACAGCCCTTTGGAACTTGATGGACTCTGGCTCAAACTCCACCCTTTCCCCAGTCCAGATTTTCCTGTGTATATGAATGACCCCCCCCCCCCACACACACACACACCTTGTGGTATATAGGGGACTAGTCTATGAACCTTTAGATGTTGGCCTTTGAGGTGTTAAGCTGTCATGACTGACTAGTGTTTGGACAGTTACCATCCTCATACATAGAATGGTTTGCTAAATGTTTTGGGGGCCTGATGATATTTGCTTTATATCAACTAATAAAACAAGGCATCAAAGAGTATTCTGGTGGAGTCAGAGGAGAGGGCAAAATTTCATTGAATTGAGGACTGCTGCCAGTAACTCACAGAAGCTTTGATTGTCAGCAACTCACTTTCTTATGAAGATGAACAAAATGGTTTTTGAAAATGAAGTTGCGATGATAAAAGTACATGTGTATGTATGTGTATGTCCATAGTATAAACCAATGTAGCCTAAGCTAATGCCTTGTTTTGGTTGTCAATTAGAGTTTATATGGAATAAATAGATCAGATACTATCTTACTGTGGCATTCAATCCATCTATGAGGAACCCAAGTGGTAAAGAATAACTAAAGTCTCTTATAACCCAGTCATCCCCATTCTGGTACTTCAGCCATCTTTACCCCTCTGTCCACGAACCTTGAATCCTTGTCCAAGTCCTTACTTCCCCAAGAAAACCTGGCTCTCCTTACCCTTCCAAAAAGGCCTTCTACCTATGTGTATAGGCATAGATTTGCATTGTGACTACCTGGCTAGACCACACTGTATCAGTTCATCTCCCACCATGACCCAGCAATCACTGACAAGTAGCACCTGCCATCATTAATGAAGGAAAATAACATATGTGAGCTCACCTACAAGTAGCAATGTTAGATCCTAAAGAACTGAATCCAGACTTTGACAGCCCAGCTTTAAGACCTTCAATCCTAGAATTTACATCAACAATGAATAAGCCACTGAAATTATTAGCAAATAGTAGCCCCTGATTCTTCCTTACAGAGTACTTGGGAACTACTGAAAGCATTTGTTATGTTGGATCATTCTAGGGTTATCAAATTTGTTTAAAACTTCATGAGCTAAGCTCTACAACACGCACAGCCTCCTGATAGAGCTCTCTCTGTGTTTAAACTGTATTTGCTTCAGCAATTTTAGACTCAGGCTTTCTGGTCTGTCTTCTGAGTTCTTTCCACTGCATGTGAATTCTGGAATGTCAGACACATTTCTGGGTACAGAAGTACACTCTAAAGTCTGATTAAGAGTTTTAGATTATCTGTGTTACAGGCAAAGCTCAGTGTGGATAACTAGGAACTGAGATATGGACCTTCCTTGAAGGTTGTCACATCTGGCTATGTGTTAATCATTGGTTAATGTGGGAAAGAAAAAGATTAAGGGGCATGGTATGACCATTCTTTGGGCTTTCCTAGCACTGGCCAGTGATTAAAAATTAGGTTTTAGGTGTGGCTAGGTGGCATAGTGAATAGAGTACTGGTCCTGGAAGCAGGAGGACTTGAGTTCAAATCCGGCCTTAGACACTTAACACTTACTAGCCATGTGACCTTGGGCAAGTCACTGAAGCCCAATTGCCCTGTCCTCCCCCCTCCAAAAAGCAAAAATTTAAAAAAATAAAACAAAAAATTAGGTTCTAGTCCATGATTCCAGATCCCACCTTCCAGAGATGTTTTGTCTGAGTATGTGAAGCCCGTTTTACTAGCACTCAGAAGGAAAGTGGGGTTAGAAACCTCGAAATAACCACACTCAGAGTAGGATAAACATTTTATTAAAACAGTCTTGTTCTTTATCACCTGTAAATTCTCTTTTAAAGCTATAGCAAAGGTGACTAGCAAGAGCTTAAAAGGCAAGGCAGTATTGGAAAGAAACTGTTAATTAACAGAAACAGTTAAAAATATAAATGTAGAAGAATCTGTTTATATATAATGTCTTTTCTTTCTTTTGGAAATAAATTTTTCCCCTCCCCCAAGTAAAAGGAAATATTGCACTCACTCTTCCTGATCTCAAGACTACAGTGGCAGGGATATCCAGGAAAGCCATTACAATGAACAGACCAATCAGGACTGGTCTGTTTACTTGTCTCAGACTGCATGAAAAACAAACTGGACCCTCTCTGGAATTCCCATAACAGACAGAGCCTCAATCCCTCCTGTCTGTGCAAACCCCCATCGGATCTGGGTGGCCGGCCCGGTAGCAAAGTCCCTGATATAAAAGCTCTGCTCACAGTGGCTCTGGCCTCTCTTGGCTTGGGGGGAGGGGAGGGGCATGAGGAGGGAAGTGCTAGGGTTCTGGAAAGGTCATTCCAGGACTATTTCTCCCTACTTTGAAGGAGAAGCTGTATGCACACTGAGGGGTGACTGCAGGTACCCACTGAGCTCACACTCCCAGAACAAAGGAGAAGCAGGGAGAGGCTGTATCTAAAGTCTATGTGGGAATCCATTTGATAATTTCAGAATGTCAAGACTTAGTCATTTGTCTTTCACAAAGTAGTGTTCTGATTTCAGGAACTGCCCCTCCCATCTCTGGGTGGGTAGGAGCCACTCAGGAATTGTCCACCACCTGGTGGGGTAGTGTGACAGAGGAGCCATTAGGGAACGGGGCTGGCTTATCCCGTCCCTTCAGGAAGAATGTCAGCAGCTCACCCTTTCCTTTGACAAAGATGGGACCACGTCTCACAAAGCGGAAGCCATATTCCCGGAGGATGGTCTGTGTTTCCTCCACCACCTAGAAAATGAGGAATGGTACATAGGAAAGGGTGTAGGGTAGGAAAGTGAACCTAGATTGAAGTTTGTGCTGGACAACAAAGTACTCCAGAATTAGCTAATGAGAAAAGAACAAAGGCTATTCTACCACTTAGACCTGTATGACTTTTGGCAAGTCAACCTCTCTGGTCCTCAGATTCTTCATCTGTGCACCACCTCCCACTTCACCCTCCTTGTGACCTCTTCCCTTCAAAGCTTCTCTTGATTATGAGATGAAAAGTACTTTAGGTCCAGTTTAGTTCAACCCCCTAATTTTGCATATGAAGCACTTGAAGGCCCAAGAGTGATGCAGTAAGTGGCTGGGCCCAGAGTCAAACCTAGATCCTTAAGCCCAAATTCATTACTCATTCCAGCGTGCCATGCTGATTTCACCTGGAACAAGATATTATCAGGCAGGGGCTCCTCACAGAAGACCTGGATCGAGGTCTCTGGCCTCCTCTGCTGATCAAATACTATCTTAAAAAAAGGCTCTGACCATGTCAACCCTATAGCCACCCAGGTCTGGAGTGAATGCGGGGGAATGAATGCTGGGCTGGCAAAACAGCTTGGTCTGGGATGAATGAACAGGCTTCCCTGGCCATGGATTGCTCTAACTGATGCTGAGCCCTTGGGACACATACCTGGATGTTACCCATGACGCCTGTTGACTCCATCCTACTGGCCACATTGACAGTATTCCCCCAAATGTCATAGTGCGGTTTTCGGGCCCCTATGACCCCAGCCAGTACTCCTCCTTTGTTCATACCTGTGGAAAACATAGGAGAAATAAGAAGTTTGGCATTACCTTTCGTAAATTACTCATTTACAGTGATTTCAGGTTTACAAAGTGCCTTTCTTATGATAACTCAGGCCTAATACCCAAGTTAGCTTTTAAAACCCTACACCACCTGGCTCCAATCTACCTTTCCAGCCTCAGTGGACATTACCTGCCCTTCCTCAGAGATATGGCCAGACTGGCCTCTCTTCCTCACATACTCACTTCATCTCTTGTCTCTCTGCTTTTGTACTTCACTGTCCACGTTTCTGGAATGCACTGCCTTCTTCCTTCTGCCTCCCAGAGTGCCTCTCTCCCAATAAGATGAAGCTTTAAGCACGTGTTCTACATGATGCCTTTGAGGATTTCCCCAGTTGCCAGTGCCTGCCTACCCTCTTTGTTTTTATTACTTTGTATATCTGTACTTCTTGTCTCCCCCAAGTTGGTAGGGTTCCACTTTTTATACTTGTATCCCCAATACTTGGCACTTAATAAGGATGATCTGATTGGTTAATTCCCTGAAAAAAATCAAAGCCATCTCTCATGGACACATGTCATCTACTCTTATTGCCTAGAAGTTTCTGTTTTGATACTGTGCTCTCATCTTTCCTGTTTCAGAGAAGTTTCCTCCCCTCCCAACTTTATCTCCACCGTTGCTATCTGAAAACAACCCCCTTCACCTGTGCTCTCATCTTCATTCTTTTTCTACTCCAAGAGGACTTCATTCTCACTCCTACCCCCTCCTCTGATATTTTAAATCTCTTCATCTCCATTGGTTCCTTTTCTGTTGCACTGTCTACTTTTTTTTATCCCTGCACCATAGGAGGAAGAGGAAGATAATGGAGCTAACATAAGTATTTGAAGGGAGTATGTGGCAAACTAAATTCTAAGTGCTGGGGATAAAAACGGGCAAAAACAGTTCCTGCCCTCAATGAGCTTATAATCGAAATAACACTATGTATCTATATGGATATATAGATATACACACACACACACACACACACACATATATATATATGGGGCACACTATCTTTTTTAAAACATTTTACTTTTGGAGGTCCATGATTTCATAACTTAAGTGCTTCCTCTACTGATGGTAAGGTTCCCTTCCCCACTATTCTACACCCCCACTCCCCACCCCAAACTAGTTATCTGATCCCAATTCATGCTGTCCCTGAAGAATCTGCCTATTGCCCTGGATGCCTTTTTATTCTTTTATTATTAGGGATGCCAGTGTTTCTCCTCTCATTCTTGCTACATGACCAGCCTCTTTTGGTCTCTCAGACATTGGATAACATCTGATGACCACATAAGTAGTCAGTGGTAATATGCAACCTGCTTCTGTATACTATGTATCTTTTTCAGTTTTCCTTTGGGTTATTTGTAACTTAGGTTTGTTTTTGGTTTTGTTTTCTTTTTGTTTTGTTTTTGCAAATTTAAAATTTCTAACTTAAATTCTTGTGGGGCTTTTCTGATTCTCAGCTATACTGCATCTCTGAGAGGGCATTAGTGTTGAAGAGATGGGTTTTTGATCATCAAGCATCCTAGAATCTTTCAAAGTACTAGTTCCCCAGATGTTCCCCAGTTCTAGACCCCGTTCACTGCCCATCTACCATACCTGCCTGAGACATATTGATGAACTAATCCAATTGGTTTTGTAACAGGCTGTGTGTTTTGTTTTGTTTTGTTTAACACACTTTGAGCCAGCGATCTGTGCTGGAAAAACAAATTGGTTTTACATTGCTATGTATTTCACTGAAGATTTTGTAGTTTTCTCATAGACTTGAGGTCAGGAACTGTCTCAATTTGGTCTCCATATTGCCAACACACATGGCAGGTGCTTAATGCTTACTAACTGATTGCTGGATTTCCCTTGATGCCCCATCAAACATGGCTAAGTTTCCTGTCCTTAAAAAAGAACTCTGAAGGGGCAGCCAGGTGGCTCAGCGAGTAAGAGCACTGGCTCCAGTGTCGGGATGACCCGGGAATCAAATCCGGGCTCAGATACTTAGCACCACACCCAGAAATAACTGGCTGTGTAACCTTGAGCAAGTTACTTAACCCCGATTGCTTTAAAAAAAAAAAAAGACAAAACAAAACAAACCGAAAAAAAATGAGCTCTCAGAACAAATGTCCCCTCCATCTTTACTTTCTCAAACATGTCATCTCATCTCCTGTTGCCTTCATTTTCTTTCTTCTTGTTTGCTCCTTCACTCACTACTATGTGGCTTGTGTTGCTACAATTCCATTGATCATTCTTCCTTGAAGGAAAGAATGATTCTTGTCAATTCTAGTTCCCTTTCCTTCACTATTCTGCAAATAAAACTGACTACCCTCCCCTTAACTCTCTCTTCTCCTTTACCTACGAGGTACCACATGCTGTACTAGAGTAATCCTCACTGACCTCCTTGTACCCCATTCTGTCCAATCCATTCTGTACCATAGTCATATGAATCTTCCTTTAATGTTGCTTTCTGCTTAAGAACCTACAGTGGCTCCTCATTTCCACTCCATTCACACCTAAATTTTTTACACTCTGGCTTCAAAGATTTTCTATAAACTGGCCCCACTTCATCTCTCCAACCTATACAAAACCCTTGCTCTATCAGGCTGGTTTTCTTGTGGACCTTCCAAACATGCCTCGCTCCTATCAGTATCTTTGCCTTTATTGTTTTCTCTGCCATAAACCCTCCCTCCCTTTCCCCTCTGCATTATCCCAATTTTATGCATACCTCAAGGCCCTCCATAATGGAGCTATCAATTCACCAGATTTCTCTGGACTCCAGCTCTTAAGAATCTGTACCACAATTTAACCTGTAATTCTATGCTATCATATATTGTATTCTATTTTTAAAAAAATATTTCTCTATATATTTGTGGTATCATTCTTGTCTCACTTGTAAGTTCTCTGGAAAATAGGGAACATGTCACACTACTAGTGCTCCCCACTCCACTTCCTCCCCCGCCATGACCCAGCACAGTGCTCAGCAGACACAATTCCAATTGCCCTTCAAACTATCACCTTTCAGACTTGGCTATCTGCAATAAGAATGGACACTTCCTCTGACAAGCCACTCAGAGGGCCAGGCAGGACTGAGCCAGACAGCTGTGGAAATTGACTTGGAATTCTGAGGGACTTGAGAAGACTTGTATGAACTGATGCAGAATGAAGTAAGCAGAATCAGGAAAACAACTGGCACAATGACCACAATAATGCAAAGGCAAACAACGGTGACATATTTCAGACTTTGTTAGGGGGAAGGGAAAAGGAATAAACATTTCTATAGCAATGTAGCTCCTGCCATGTGCCAAGCACTGTCCTAAAGGTCTTTTACAAATATGATCTCATTTGATCCTCACAACAACCCTGTAAGGTAGGTGCTGCTATGGATTATCCCTGTCTTACAACTGAGAAAAAGAGGCAAAGATGGGGTGAGTGACTTGTCGGGTCACTTAGCTAGAACATGTCTGAGCTAACTCAGGGCTTCCTGACACCAGGCCCGGCACTCTATCCACACTGCTACCAGTGGCCTCTTGTGACTGATGCTGTGACCCTGTGTGACTGAAGGACTGATGATAAAGCTTGTAGCCTGCCTCTCAGCTGAAGGGTTGTGAACTCTAGATGGCAAAATGAGGCATACATGACCATTGAATTTATTGGTTTTGATTGCAGTTATTTGTTATGAGGGAGGATTTAATTGCATTAGAGAGGAGAAATCATTGGGAAGGGACAGTGATGTTTTAAAAATAATACATCCAATAAAACATTTTAAAGGAAAAAAAATTGACTTGAAGACAAGAGTAATGAAATATAGCCTCCCCAAGGGGGCCCAGTGGGAAAGAGAGTGTTTTAGTTTTGATCCCTCTTCTGCAACTGGTTCTCCCTTTTCTCCTGGCCCATCTCAAAATGGCAGCTTCACCACGATTCTTTCTCTTCTTTTAATATGATGATGCTACTGTGTAACTCTGAGCCCCCAGCAGCACAAAGGGCCCCACTAAGACAGTCTTGTCCTGTAGTATTTGTGCCCCAGTACTTACCTATCCGAAGCATGAAATTGTTGAAAGACTGATTGTTGATGTTAGTGAGAGTGTCCTTCATAGCCAGAGCGAAGTCGGCCAGATCTGCAAGATGCTGCCAGCGCTCCTTATCTGACTTTTCCTCCTGGTGCCACAGAGTAGGAGCAAAAGAGAAAAATTCAAGAACCTGTTTCTACTTCCCTAGACCTCTATTGTCCCTCCTATCCCTTGGTACAGCATTTCACCCATACAAGACCTTCTCCTGGGACCCAGTGTCCACCCTGTCTGAGCACAGCTGGCAGCCTCTTTTTTTTTTTTTTTGGAGGGGGCAAGGCAGGGCAATTGGGATTAAGTGGCTTGTCCAAGGCCACAGGGCTAGAAAGTGTTATGTGTCTGAGGCCAGATTTGAACTCAGGTCCTCCTGACTCCAGGCCAGTGCTTTATTCACTGCACCACCTAGCTGCCCCTTGGAAACCTCTTTCAGTACCACCTGAAGGCCTAAGCAGGGCCATGGCCATCAGTGGCAGGCCTAAGATACGGGCTGGGGAACAGGAGCCAATTGAGGCCTGTTCTTTACACGTGACACTCCCATCACCCATTTCCAGGCCTTTGTATAACCTGTTCCCCACACCCAGAACCTCTATGCCTAGAATGCATTCCTTCTTCACCTCCACCTCTCAGAAGTCCTAATTTCCTTGAGGACTTAGCTAAAGTACTCCCTTTTCCATGAAACTTCTTTATTCCATTTCTGCTACAGGAACTTTTGCTTGAAAAGGCAGTATGGTACAGTAGAAAGAGCATTAGCTCTGATGTCAAAGGACTTGTGTTCAAATCCCATCTTTTCTATTTACTTCATTACCTTGGGCAAGTCACAATTTCCCTGGGCCTCAGTTTTCTAATCTAGAAAATGATGGTGTGGGAATAGATGGCTTCTAAAGTCCCATCCAGCTTTAAATCTGTGATCCCTGCAGCTGCTAATACCTCCCTACCAATAAAATCATGTTTATTTTGAACATATTTCTATGTACATATTGTTTCCCCACTTAGACTCCAAGCATCCTTGAGGGGAGAGAATGTTGTTACTTTGTTTTTTAATTCCCAGCACCTACCGTGTTTCCCCGATAATAAGACCTATCCCGAAAATAAGCCCTCCCCTTACTGTGTAAGATTCCTCTAAAATAAGCCTTCCCCTGAAAATAAGCCCTATTGAGATTGCTACTGTAGTGAAGGTGATCCCATGCGCTACATGCTACATTACAGTACCCTCTGTATGCACTGTTCCCCCCCCCCGTGAAACGCACACCGCGCTCTGAGCTGCATCCAATCAGAGCTGCAGCAGTGAGCACGTCATCTTGTTCTTCCCCAGTGATTTACTTATTGAATAAAGGTACATTTTTTTGTTCACATTTACCTGTTTATTAAAATTGCTGTCAATGTTCATTAAAATAAGCCCTCCCCTGAAAATAAGCCCTCTGGTGTTTTTCTGTCCAAAAAATATAATAAGACAGTGTCTTATTATCGAGGAAACATGGTAGTATAGTCAGATACTAGCTCCTTCAGATATAAAGCTCTTTCTCCCCTGACCTACCTTAACAATCACAATTCAAAATATTCATCTAACAACTAGACATATGACATATAGATAAAAACAGGGTCTTCAAGCTGGGAGACTCTTGGTCCAACCAATGTTATAAATGGAACACTGAAGCCATGGGAAGGTTAAGTGATTTACCCAAAGGCTGCACATCTATTAGTGGCAGAACCTTGAATCCAGGACTCCTGCTTACTAGTCCAGCACTCTTTCCTCTATATCATATTTGTACTTGCTTGTACCATCTCTCTTTTTTTTTTTTTTTGCCTTTTGGAGGGCAGTTGGGGTTAAGTAACTTGCCCAAGGTTACATGGCTAGTTTTTTTGTGTGGGTGTTAAGTATCTGAAGCCGGAACCAAACTCAGGTCCTCCCAACTCCAGGGCCAGCACTTTACTCACTGCGCCACCTAGCCGCCCCTATGTACCATCTCTTCTACCGTGGTTTTTAACTATAATTTAAATTTTGGATTTGTTGGGTTTTTTTACATATATATGTAAAATATATGAAATACATATATATAAAAATATATATTTACATTTTTTTTACATATATTTGTCTCCCTAACTAGACAGTAAAACTTAATGAAGGCAGGGATGGTAAATTACATTTTGTTTTCTGTTCCCTGATCAGAACACCCAACATCATGCCTTGTACAAAGTAGACACTCCTTTATTTTATTTTATTTCATCTGTGCTAAAGGGAGGCAGTCTAGTATAGAGAACTGCCAAAGTAAAAATTCCTTTCACTGATACATATCAGCAATTTCCCTGTCCCTTACTATCTTAGAGAGTTGTCTGGGGATACTAAGGAGTTAAATGACTTAACTACTAATATTTATATAATAGCACCTACTATGTGCAAGGCACTGTGCTAAGCCCTTTCCAGTTATCTCATTTGATCCTCTCAACCACCGTGGGATGTAGGTGCTATTATTATCCCCATTTTACAGATAGGGAAGCTAAGGAAAACAGAGGTAAAGTGACTTGCCCAGGGTCACAAAGCTAGAAAGTATCTGAGGCCAGATTTTAACTCAAGCAAAGTCCCACAGCCAGCAGGTGTCAGAGGCAGGACTTCTTGAAACTAAGGCCAGTCTTCTACAACCATTCAATAAATGTGCTTAATTTAAAGGAAAGGGGGAAGTAAGAAATAGAAAAGGCAGCAAAATAGACATAAAGAGTACCACCAACCCATATTGGTTTTAGGAAGAAAAAACCTGCCAAGTTGATGCTTCTTATTACACCATGAAAGGCAGCCTGAGAAAGTAGATGTAGCAGAGTCCTTGAAGTTAGGAAGATGAGTCCAAATCCAGCATTACCCTGGACTGGTCACTTAACCACTATCTGCCTCAGTTTCCTCGTCTGTGAAATGGGAAGGTCCTCTGGAGGAGCTCCATTAGCTCTAGATCTATGACTTCAAAACCTGGGTTCCTTTCTTGGCTGGGTTGGATTGATGAGGCATGAGAATACACAGCTACCCTTTGTTCTGCCAACCAAGCCCTTCTTAATCAGTTGAGTTTGACATTGTCTAAGCATCTACTGTGAGCCTGGCCCAGCTGTAAGCAAGGCCCAGGGTTAGGGGGTGTGGGTACAGAGATGATTAGGACTTGATCCCTGACCACAAGGAGGTCACAGTCTAGTAAGGGAGGTAAGATATTCACACAAATGATCATAATACAAAAAACGATATAACAAGAGCTCAGGGAAGACACAAAGAACCATGCTGCATTCATGAAGCTGAAAACTGGGCGCTCTCTTGTTCATTCTTTTCCCCATCTGGTCAGCTCCCCTCTCTTCTCGTCTCCTCAACAAGCAGCGTGCCTACCTTGTTTCCACTTGTAAAGCCATTGGTGTTGACATCTGGGGTGACACCAGATGCTGCCATGTAGGTACTGCCAATGGTCTTGATCTTGGTGATGATGCGAAATTTAGGGTTGTCCAGGAGCTGAAGCAAGAATCACAAGGGAGAAACATTAGCACAGTAAGGGGATGAGAACAAATTTCCCTAAAGCTGAAAACCCTCAGAATACCCCCACAGAGGCTTTTCCCAGCATTTAATGGGACCTGGGTAAGATGAAGGAAGCAAGATGGTCTTGGAGGCCATCACTGGTCAGCTTTTCCAATCTAGCTGATTTAAGAGCTACTGGCCTAAATCTTCTTCAAACTCTAGCATTTTCAAGTATTTGTAGGACCTCAAATACAAACAGCTAAGGCACCACCCCAAGGGCTGCATCCCTTGTGCAACAAACATCCCTCTACTCTGTTTTCTTTGGCCCTGTCCCAGATTATACCCTAGTCAGAGTTTGAGGATCTATAGGGTATTGGTACCCAGTGGTAGATGGGAGGAGTGAGAAGTGAGTCTGAAATACTCACAGAGTCAAAGTCAGAGATGATTTCATTAAGGAAGCGGAGACACTCAATGCCACCATTGTTGATACTCTCCTCTGTGTAGAAGTCAGCAAAGTTGGGCAGGGAAGCAAACATAACTCCAATCTCATCATATGATTGACTGTACAGTTCCTGAAAAGAGGTGGGGAGAGAATAAACATTGAAAGTCTTCAGAACTGTAAGAAACATGGTGGCCAATCATGACTTCATAGGATTGGCTGTCTCTTGGGAAATGTGGTAGTATACAGGATGAAATGGAGCATACATTTTCAGTCATGGCCAATGTGCTAATCTGTTTTGTTTAACTCTTTCCTTATAACTATACATATACATATATGTGCATATATATATATATAACTCACTATAGGAAGTGAGAGAGTCATAGGTATATGACAGTGATGGTTTAAAAAAAAGCATCTATAAGGTTGGGACCTGATTGAATCAATTAATAAAGCACTTCATCACACTTAAATAACAAGATGGGCTACACCCCAATGCCATTTATACAGTGAGAACACCTCAAAGGCATAGAACTAAGAGCAAAAAGTCCCTCCAATCTAGAAGAAACAAAATGTTTCCAGACATTAGAAGAAACAAAATTACATTATGCACAAAGTATACTGGAATTGGTTGAGAAGTGGATCTGCAGGGCTTGGATAAAGTTAGTGAGCTAATCTGAATCTGGCATTCTAGTGGCAGGCCAGCCTCGTGGAAGCAGTTCCACCAAGCCCCTGAGATGAAATTACTTTAGGTGGGGGGAAGGAAGGAGGGAGGAGAGAGCCTCTATTTCCTCTTCACTTCTGGACCAAAGGATGACCTTGTTAACTTCAAAAGGCTGGGAGATTTTAGATTTCACATGGATGTTCCTCAGAACATCAATGCCTGAGAGTCTTTGCATTAGGAGCCAAGAACAAACTATGCACTCAGTAAAAGACCACTTCAGGAGATCATGAGGAGTCCAGCAGAAAAATCACACCATGTCTGAGGTGAACTTCATCAGCACCCACCCCATCGAGGCAGAAAAAGAACTTTCAGCAACCAGGAGCTGAGAGGTAACCCCTTGTGACGTGTGTTTCTAAGCTCGAGCACACTTTTCCCTAGCTTCTATGTTCTTGTGGGGGAACGAGGCCCAGGCTTTGGGGGAGGAATGTTTTATACCAACTATTCTTAAATCTGTTTAATAAATACCCCTAACTAAAAGCTAATTAACTCTGGCTGGCTAATTGATTTTGTTTTGGTTGTTTAGGCATTTTTTAGTTGTGTCTGACTCTTCATGACCCCCTTTTGGTATTTTCTTGGTAAAGATAATGGAGTGGTTTGCTATTTCCTTCTCCAGCGCATTTTACAGATGAGAAAACAGAGGCAAAGTTAAATGACTTGCCCAGGGTCACCCGGCTAGTGAGTATCTGAGGCCAGATTTGAACTGAGGTCTTGTTGACTCCTGACCTGACACTTTATCCACTGTATCACCTAGCTGCTCCTGGCTAATTGATATCAACTGTTAATCAGTGGGGGAGGAGTATACCACTGGGGGGCTCAAAAGCAAAAGTACTTGAAAAAACCCCTTTAACCTTTCAGGATTACTCCTAGATCTCTGAGGGAAGAAGTCAGACACCCTGTGGGGTCTCCACCTGCCAGCATTCTAGGGTCTGAAAGAGTGAGCCCAGAGCCTATGTAACATAGGAATGAACCTTTTTTCTTTAAGACAGCATCAGGAGTAGGAGCCTAAAGCTAGTGCCTACTGTGGGGTAAAGCAAGGAACCAGTTCACCCACTGTAGGGTGGACTTTTCTGACTTGCTAAAGTAAGACGGGAGCCCCAAAAGGGGTCTTGAAGAGTCAGGAACAACCAAAAAATGCCTAAACGACCAAAACAAAATCAATTAGCCAGCCAGAGTTAATTAGCTTTTAGTTAGGGGTATTTACTAAGCAGATATATGAATAGTTGCTATAAAAGATTCCCCCTGAAGCCAGGGCCTCATTCCCCCACAATATCGTTTGATGACATACCGATATTGTTTGAACCAGACCCGTAATTTCATCCATGTAAGGAGCCTCTCCATGAGGCAATTCCCTCTACCAATGCAGATAGGCACTCTTCCCACAATTTATAGGTGAAGAGAGTTGCTTTGGGGCATGGGAAGATTTAAGTCCAGGATTACATGGTCAGTGAGTATTTAACTCAAGTCTTCCTGACTCTGAGATCACGCCCCCCACCTCTAGCAACAATGCTATGCTGACTTTGGATACACCAATATAATCAATATATCTTGTCTTCCACTTTCCTTCCCCACCAAATACAAAAAACAAACAGACACCTAGACACAGAGTTCATGGTCTGGCATATCCTAGACTAAATGTCTTGGGATGGGAAATGATGGCTTCTCTTTGTTCTGGAACACCCAAGAGTGCTCACTCAGTATACCACATGGGCCCCTATAATAATTGATTATAAGTGGATTGTCAGTCAGTCGGTCTATAAACATCTATTAAGCACCTAATATGTGCCAAGCACTGTGCTAAGCACTGGGGATACAGAAGAAAGGGAAAAGACTGCTGCTCTCATGGGACTCTGCTGGAAGTTTATCCTTCACATTTTACAAAGCGCCTTCATGTACATTGATGGAATGTCAGCTCTTTGAGGGGAGGGACTTTCACAGCCATCTTTGAATACTTACTGCCTGGTATTCAGTAGGTGCTTAATACGTGTTTACTAACCAATGAGCTTCACCACAAGGTAGGGCCACCAGAGGACAGGTAGGCCCCACCCAGGGATGTCTGGAAATTTTCCTCTGCCCCCTCTAGGTTTAGGGTAATGGTATCAAGTTTCCTCCCCTCACTCACCTCATCTCGTTTCTTTGAGCCCAAGAAATGACGGGCCACATGCTCCGGCAACATGTTGGTGACCAAGGCCTCGTTCCAGCGTCTCATCTCATATACACGCTCCTTCTGGTCATGGACTTCAATCTTCCACAGGAACAGGGTCCGGGCCAGTTTTTCCACCTGCCAATTCAAGCAAACAGTACAGGGAGGCCCAGAGATGGTAAGATACTTGCTTGAGGTGATACAGGTAGCATCTGCCAGAATAAAGGTGGGATTTGAACCCAGGTCCCCTACCTCTAGAGTCAGTGCCCCTTCCACCATCCTATGGTCAAGGGGCCCTGGAGCTAGGAATGAAAAGGAATACTTGGCAGAAATGTGGTTAGACATTTGGCAAAACAAATAGAAAAGACTCACTTGGTTTGAAAAGTTAGTGCCAGAGGCAGGCTTAAGACCCAGGAGCCCCAGTCCACAGTGCCTTAGGATGATAGAGCTAAAGCTGGAAGGCCCTTTGGCACAGCCCCCTCCCTTGACAGACAAGGAAACTGAGGCTGGGAGAGGTAAAGGGACCTCTAGAGCCAGTCAGGTGGCACGATCGAGAGAGTGCTGGGCCAGGAGCCAGGAAGACCTGAGTTCAAATCCAGCCTCAAACAATTACTAGCCGTGTGACCCTTGGCAAGTCATTTTGTCCCTATTTGCCTCAATTTCCTCAACTGTAAAATGGGGAGAGGGGATATAACAGCACCTACCTTCTATGGTTATTTTGAGGATCTAATGAGGTAATATTTGTAAAATGCTTACTTAGCAGAGTGCCTGGCAGAGTGGGTACTTAATAAATGCTTCCTTCTTTCTTTCTTTCCTTCTCTCCCTCCCTCCTTCCTTTCCTTCCTTTCTTCCTGCCCAGGATCACACAGCTAGAAAGTGACAGAAGTGGGATTTGAACCCTTGGCTTCTGCCTCTAAATCCCAGTGCTCCTTCCATTGTCCAATGCAGATTACAACAGATCAAAGAGGAATGCTGTATATTTGAAGACTCCTGGGTGCTGAATCTAGTCCTGGTAGTTGGCCAAATGTTGCCAAGGGAGGTGTCCTGGCCTGTGGAGGGGCTTCTCCTGTCCCCTCCCCCCCTCCAATCTCAGAGGCTCCCACCTGGGTGGCACCTGGACTTGCACCTTTTTCTTCCTCTCTTTCATTCTCTCCTCCTTTGCTCTTCTTCTCTTGGGATCCCCCCCCCCCTTCCTTTCCCTGGCTCCTCTTACATCTGCCAATGGTGCGTTGGCACAGCACAACGGACATCCCGTTTCAGCTGCTCCTCACTTCTCTGTCTTGTCGACTCACAGATTTAGGTCTAAAAAGGTCCTCAGAGGTCACCTTGGTGCAGTGGAAAGAGCAGTGTATTTGGAATCCAAGGACCTGGGTCAAGATCTTTACTACCTGTGTGACCTTCAGTCACTTCCCTGCCCCATGCCTCTGTCTCCCCATCTGTGAAATAAGGAGGCTGAACTTCTGTTGTTCGGTTGTTTCAGATGTGTCCAGCACTTGGGGACTAGATGGCTTCTAAAATCCTTTTTTACTTAAACCTATGTTCCTGATAAGGAGGCAGCTAGGTGGCTTAGTGGCTCAGTGGATAGAGCACTGGGCCTGGAGTCAGGAAGACCTGAGTTCAAATCCAGCCTCAGACACTTACTAACTGCGTGACCCTAAGCAAGTCAACCTCTGTTTGTCTTAATCCACTGGAGAAGGAAATGACCAACCACTCCTGTGTCTTTGTCAAGAAAACCCCATGGACACTAGTATGGCTTAGGGGATCATGAAGAATCAAAGACAGCAATGATCCTATTCAACCCCATGAGAGAGCTAAGGTCAACTCAAAGGCTCTCTGCACGGCACAAAACTTCCTCCTGCCCTGCCTAGCAGAGAGTCTAAAGAGGAACTCAACACCCACCAAAATGGGCTGATGTGCCACTGGGGACAGGAATATGTGGTCTTCCCTGAGAAGGGAGAAAAGCCAAGCAGCTATAAATCATGTTTGGACAAAACGAGATTCTGGCAACGTAGGGAGCTCTGGGGGAGTGCTCTGCCGATGCAGATCGGTACCTTCTTTGTAACTCAGCAGCCTTAGAGACTGGGCTAGGCAACAGTGACTTGCCCAGGGTCACAGAGCCAGGAGGTTTCAGAGGCAGGACCTGAACCCAGGTCTTCCTGAATCTAAGGCTAATCCCCTCTCCCTTTCACCTCACTGCCTTTAACTGAAGTCCCTAAACAGGAAACCAAGGCAAGTCAATGACAGAGGAACTGTAGCTAGACCTTGAGCTCCAAGACCAGGAAATAAAACAACCCAGAGACTTCTAGTATATTCTAGGGCCTGGGTACAGAGAACAGAGGTACTCACATGTCGGGCAAAGTAGTAAAAGCTTAGCATCATCACGAAGACCATCACCGTCATGGAGTACTTGGAGGGGATCAGGGGCAGCCTGGCTCAGATGAGGGTGAAGCGGGGAGGGTAAGAACACAGAGAATGTAAGGAGAACATAAGGAGAAGATGGAACTGGACTTACTCTGGAGGGGATTTTCTTCCCGCCCCCTGGAAGTCAACCCAAGAGAGGACCAATCGTTTAGGTTAAGGCAGGGTTTACCGCTCCCTAGTTTCACCCTACCTCACCACCCAATAACCTTGCCCTGTTTCTCAATACCCTCCACACTGAGACCCAGATCCTCCTAGACTTTAAGAACATCCTCACCTGCCTGTGGAACATTAATCAATCTTCTGGCTTTGCTTAACTCCTCACCCAACCTAGACCCTGTGACCAACCCCTGTAAGGCACATAGTGTTGGATAAATATGTTACTCACTCTTTAGGAACACAACAAATGCCTCTTTCATTGTATAGAATTCTAAGAAGGAAGAAGTTACTGTATCCTGTAATCATTACCTCCCACTACCACAGCCCCCTTCACAGTTTACTCCCAATCCACCAGTTTTGGGGGGGCCCTAGCAAGGCCAAATATGGCTATCCTCTACGCGTTGGCTCCATTCTTCTCTTTCTTTCCTTTCCCTTCTTTTTCCTTTAATATTCTCTTTATTTCTTTCTCTTTCCCCCTTCCTTTCTAATCTCTATTTTTCCTTTGATCTTTTTTCTTCCCCTTCCTTTCTTTTTTCTTCTTTTTCATCCTCTTTCCCTCCCTTTCTCATTCTTTTACCTCTTATTCTTTTCTTTCATTCTCTCTCTTCTCTCAATTTCTTCTCATTCTCTTCTTTTTCATTCTTTTATCTCATTTTCTTCCTTTTTCTCTTCTTTTATTCTCTTTTCTCTCATTCTCTTCTTTTTTACCTCATTCTCATCCTTTTGTCTCATTCTTTCTTTGTCTTTTATTCTCTTTTCTCTCTTTCTTTCTTCCCTTCTTTTCATTAACCCATCAAAAACAATCCTCTTCATCCAACCATCAATCTCCCTTTCCCTCCACAATCTTTTCCCTTCTGGAAGTTTTCCCTGACTTAACAGAACAAGACTAGGACCCAGCGACAGGGTCTCACCTGGATCTATAATACCTCCATCTGCCCACATTGCCCTCCCATATGTATCCCTCAAGGGGTGAGACTATAGCTTCATGGTATGTCACCCCCATAGAAGTACTATGACAAGTTTACAGAAATGAAAAGACAACATGGAAATGAGGAGGGTGAAAGGAAAGAAGGAAGCAGTGGTGCTTACCCATCAGTGCCATTGAGGGTGGTGAGCACCTGCATCTTCTCTGTAATGACCAGGGGCGGGAAGCTAATAGGGCAGACATAGTTCAGTCACTTCCTATCTAGGTTCCAGAGCCAAGCGGACACATCAGAATATCATTCACACCCACCCTATTCTCTACATCCTGGCACCTTCCATTCTCCCTCTACTCTCTTCCTTAGGGTATCTCCTTCCTCACTCCCCGGGTTAGCCCCTAACATAACTTTCCTTAGTACCCAGTCTTACCTTTGAGCATCTAATTTCCTCCCCTCCCCCCACCCAAACTCATGGTTTTATTTCTAACCTGAGAGCTTTTTAGAAGAAGTAAAGAAAAGGCACTATGTTGCTTTACTGAGCTGACCTTTGCTGATCCAGAAATAAGAAGGCCTTAGCCAAAAGAGCACATTAACAGCCGAGATGTGGCCAGAGTGGCATATCTGTTTGTGAAGTGACCGTAACTGAGGAACAATATAGGCAGGGCTGTGCTGGAGCCAGCTCAAGCCAGCTCTCGGTCATTACATTTCTAGCAGCCTTTTCACCTAGAAAATTGGCAAATGTTGCAAATCGGGACTTGATTTATTGTTTCATTGATTATTTAGACTTAAGAAAGTGGTGGGGGAAATGTTAATAATGCAGGTTAAATTTAAAAGTTTGTTATAAGTACAGTATGGGGTAGTGGAGGAAGCCAGTGACTAAACATTTGTCAGCATGCCCCTCCACATGGGGTAAATTTATAGATTATAATTCCAAGGGTGGATAAACAGACTACATCAGAGAGGAAAATTATCTCAGGATACTTTTGGCACTGGTTATTAAACTTCTAGCAATAAATTTCTATTTGTTGTGCTAGCTTCATTTTCTTTGGACCTTTCCAATTCTGTTGGCTACAATTCTTTGCTAGCTCAAGGTCACTTTAAAGATAAGAGACTAGCTGGGAGGGCCGGCAGCCCTCTCTCTTCCCCCACCCAAGGGGCCCAAGTTTAGGACAGATGTAAAGGGGGATCTCAAAGTACAGGTAAGACAAAGGTGGGATACTAAGGTCCCTCTTTCCCCAAGACCTTTCTTTGTTTATTGAACAGACGCCTTGGTTTAGGGAGGAGTGGGGCCTATCTGAGTTTAAATACTAGTTACAAGGCTGGACTGGGCTCCTGCTCCAGTCTTTCCATCCCCTAAGCTCAATCATGTCACTTCTGTAGTAGTAAAAACAGTAAAGCATTAGAAAGTAGGATGGGGACAAGGGGGCAGAGAATCAGTGTCTGACTCTCCTACAGGGTAAACTAACCAAATGGCTTTGTCTGTGTGCATTCTATTCATGTTTAAGGTCCATTGCTCTCCATGTATCCTCTTCTTCCCCCTGACCCCAACCTCAAATGTTCATTCAAATAATCATCTTTGCAATAAATGCTTCAGATCCTCAAAAAATAACAATAAAAATAGAGGTAGGGGAATGGACAATGAGGGTCTCAACCTCACTTCCCCCCCACACACACCACTGTGGGGGACTGACTCCCCAGACTACAACCCAGGATGGGGAAGACATCTGTGCCCCAACTGCACAGTCTTTCAGTGGTGAGTGAAACAAAATCTAAGACACTTCACTTGCTCTAGTCCTGAGTGTTGGAGCAAAGGGTGAGCAACCTGGGGCAGGTGAATAGCCTGAAATGGCCATGCCAGGAAGGGGAAATAGATGGCACGAGGGATGGAAGACATGGCCAAAGGATGACTGATTGGGTAGGGCTGGCTATGGGTGCAGCGTGGAGGACTTTCCATAGGAAAGGGGTACCGCCTTACTCGTGCTCCTGGAAGCGTTTTCGGTCATAAGCATCGAAGATAGGGCGCCAGGCATAGATGTTGATGATGCCCACGGCTGCTGTGACCAGCAACATGAGTATGAGCTTCACCATGTGGCTGACCTGCACCAGCATGATGGCGGCAATGAGCGTCAGCACGGCAATGTAGCTGTAGTACTTGGGATTGTCTACACAGCCCCCTGCCATGATGGTCACTGTGGTTCCATTGGTAATTCCCGTGTAGTTCTGCAAGCAGCTGAGCTAAAAAGGGAGCAGAGAAAGGAGGTGAGCAGAATGGGCAAAATAAAGGAATCAGGCAGGGGCGGCTAGGTGGTGCAGTAAATAGAGCACCGGCCCCGGAGGCAGGAGGACCAGAGTTCAAATCTGGCCTCAGACACTTAATACAAAAAGTAGCCATGCGACTTTGGGCAAGTCACTTAACCCCAATTGCCCTACCTTCCCCCCTCAAAAAAAAAACAACAAAAAACAAATAAAGGAAGCAGGCAGCAAAGTGGGGACAAAGGAATTCAGCTGCCATTTCTAGGCATTCTAGAAACCCAGGAAGATAGGGGTGCCATGAAATCATATCATTTCTGGAACTAGCAAGCATCTCAGAGGTCATCTAGTCCAATATTTTTTCAGCCCCAAATGTATTACATTGTTATTCTCAGGAATCAGATAAGGGTATAGTCATAGGGTCATAAGGGCAGGTAGGTGCTGAAGTGGACAGAGTGCTGGGCCAGGAGTCAGGAAGACTCATCTTCCTGAGTTCAAATCTGGCCTCAGACACTTTCTAGTTGTGTGACCCTGGGCAAGTCACTTAGCCCTGTTTGCTGCAGTTCCTCATCTGTAAAATGAGCTGGAGAAGGAAATAATAAACCACTCCAGTATCTCTGCCAAGAAAACCCCAAATGGGGTCATGAAAAGTCAGACATGACTCAACGACAACAGCAAAGACAGATAGACTGTTCTTGTACATATTTATTTTTCATACTAAAATCAAGTAAAATCTTTAGTGATTAGAATACTTTACCGTGTTTCCCCGATAATAAGACACTGTCTTATTAATTTTTTTGGACAGAAAAACACCAGAGGGCTTATTTTCAGGGGAGGGCTTATTTTAATGAACATTGACAGCAATTTTAATAAACAGGTAAATGTGAACAAAAAAATGTACCTTTATTCAATAATGAATTCAATAAAGAACAGGATGATGCGCTCACTGCTGCAGCTCTGATTGGATGCAGCTCAGAGCGCGGCATGCGTTTCACGGGGGGGGGCGTGTAGCGCAGGGGATCACCTTCACTACAGTAGCAATCTCAATAGGGCTTATTTTCGGGGGAGGGCTTATTTTAGAGGAATCTTACACAGTAAGGGGAGGGCTTATTTTCGGGATAGGTCTTATTATCGGGGAAACACGGTAGATCTTTCAAAATCAATTTGTTAATTGATAGATATTTATTAGGCACTTACTATGTGCAAGACACTATGCTAAGCACTAGAGATACAAAGATAGGCAAAAGATGTTGCCTGCTCTCAAGGAGTTCACAGTCCAATGGAAACAGCAACATGCAAACAATTATGTACAAAGAAGCTGTGTGCTGAATAGATTGGGAATGATCACCAGAGGGAAGGTGCTAAAATAAAAAAGGATTGAAAAAGACTTTCTATAGAAAGTGGAAGTTTAGAGAAGTGGGGAGGTGGAGATTAGGAGGAAGAACATTCCAGGCAAGGGGCACAGCCAAAGAAAATGCCTGGAGTCTGGAGATGGAGTGTCTTGTGAGAGGAACAGCCAGGAGGCCAGTGGATTGCAGTGTGTGTCTGTGTGGTGGGGGGAGCACTAAGGTAAAAGAAGACTGGAGAAGATGGGGGGAGCAGGTTATGAAGGGTCTGAATGCCAAATAGAGGATCTTATATTTGTTACTGGAAATAACAGGAATCAGAAAAAAGCTTAATAAATCAATGGACGTAGACACGTTTTTTCCTGACTGTACTGTCATCTTTTCTGAACCTTTAGTGAAGGAGAATTTCAGAAGCACAGGCCTACCAGAGAATAACACAAACCTTCTATTGCTATGCAGTGTTATTGCCAGGAGGAATCAGGATTAATAGCTAGAAATATTTATCTCACTTGATTGCCTGTAGGTTTTACCTCATTGATTATACCTAGGAATACTCAGCCTGGTTGAATATTTTCCTGGCAACAGCAGCTCATCTGAGAAAATGGGCCAATACAGGAAAATGCCTGGGCTCAGCTCTCTGTGTCCAATGAGGAATTTCTAGGCTCTGGATACGTGTTTTAAGGCAGAGTGAGAAGGAAAAAAACTCAAGGCCATTTACACTCTCCTGGACTGGCCACTACTTCTGGGATTTCTGGATTAGGTGAATCTAGCTCTCTTATATTAAGACAACCCTTCCCCATACCCAAGTAGTCTATGAAGGCATTAACTCCTCCCAGACTGTCACCAAGTACTTTGAAGATTTGCTAAGGTCCCTTCTAGCTCTAGGCCTATAATTCACACTAAACCCATTTCTAATTAGGTAGGGGGATTGGCTGATGCATAGTGGGACATGTGGTCTACTCTGACCATATTAAACAACAGATAAACTAATTCTACTAAGAAAGTAAAGGGTTCTGCCACCCAGGACAGAAGTCAGCAAGTTAAGGAACTCACCATGTCTACAACATTGGCCAAGATGAGGATGAAAATGGCAGACATGGCCCAAGTATTCCTGGCCCAACGGGTCCGGTCAATCCAGGTAGAAAAGGCCACAAGCTTCTTTGGGAATAGCTGTAAGGGAAAAGAATTTCAGGAGAGATAAGCAAGGACCATTGCTTCCTGAAGACATAATTGTGAGCTTTCCTTCCCCACCCCCCCACCCCCCACCCTCAATACTGCTACAACTCAGTCCTAGGAGCATGGTCAGCAGCACTGCACATATTAGGAAATATTCTAGAAAATAAAAATACCGGATGATGTCAGAGAGAGCTGAGGATCCTGGCAGTCACTGCTTATCAACTCCCCCCTGCCACTTTCTTAATGCTGAGGATCCAGCTGCTTGCCTGACTCTGCTCTCCTTCTAGAAGAGCCATCTCAAGAGAGCACAAGGACAAGCCTGTGGTGGGACGGTGACTGTTGGATACAGCAAGAAAAATCTTTCTAGGAGGGCAGAGTGGAGATGCAAGGTAGGAAGGAGAGAGCATAAAGGCAAGTCCATGGATATTTAGACATAAAATTTTAAGCCTCTGGTGGATTATTAATAAGCCTATAACACAACACTGCAGATGAAAACCAGTTCCAGGTACCTCTTTGGCTGCCTTTCTATTCTAGGATAAGGTGGGCGAAGATCTTATTCATCTGTGTGAATGGTGAGCTGTCCCAGGGGAGTAGAGATTTGCCCTGACTGCTATTGGCGCAAACTTAGGATCTCGCTTTGTATTCTTAAGACACTAAGTCATTTCAGAAACAACCATTAGGGTTCTAATAAAGTGTCTGATAGGCTGCCAAGAAATTCCACATGCATGTTCCTGCTAAGGAACAGCAAAAATGGGCCTGAAAACATGGGATAGAAAGGACTTGTGACATCAACCCACACCAGCCTCAATCAGTTGGTATCATTGATAGCTGAAATGCGCTACTGAACACCTAAATGAGGGTGCTGGATTTGAATCTTGGGTCTGCCACTGATTACCTATGCAAACTAGGCAAATCATGGACCCTCTCTGAAACTCAGGTTCATCATTTGTGAAAGGAAGGGTCTTGGATTATGGTTACTCCAAGTCTCTGATCCTACAAAGGTCTCAGAGCTTTGACACAGACTGCTGTTTACAGTATAAACAATGGCTCAGCCTTCCTCTGGTTAGTATTCACCATTATGGGACTCAATTATTGGAGAACAGAAGTGAAAAAAAAATCCTTACAACTATCACAAGTGTATGTGTTACAAATTCTTCAAATGTATTTTTATTCTCATATCAATACCCTCAAGGAGCCTCGCAGCCTGGTCAATACTGCACCCAGCACTCACCCTCTGGGGGCAAGACCCTCTCTAATTTTCTGTTGGCCATGGCTTGCTCAGTGCTTATGCAGGATTTATTCTCTTCTTGCCCCGTAGGGCAGCTAGGTGGCACAGTGGACAGAGTGCCAGGCCTGGAGACTAATCTTCCTGAGTTCAAATCTGGCCTCAGATACTATCTGACACTAGGCAAGTCATTTAACCCTTTTTGCCTCAGTTTCCTCATTTGTAAAATAATCTGGAGGAGGAAATGGCAAACTATCTCTGCCAAGAAAACCCCAAATGGGGTCATGAAGAGTCAGACACAACTGAAAATGACTTAAAAACTCTGTCATTAAAAACACACCATGTGGTCTCTCTTTGTTCAACATAATTCAAATATGCTGTGAAAAAAGCTGTCAAAACCACAGGAAAAGAAATGAAAGAGAGGATTGGTCAAATGTCTCCACTCACAAAGGTCATGTAATTTGTCATCAGCCTGAAGGAGAGAAAATGGAAATGAGAAAGCTCTCAGGGTTTAGAACCCAGGACCTGGGCAAGCGCTCTAAAAAAGGAAACAATACTTTAGGCTTTGACAGCAAAGGCAGAAACCAGTCCTGTCTGGGTTACATAGCTGCCAAGATGTGCCAAGACACACCATGTACCCAAAGTCTTAGTGTAGTTTTCAGCTTTAACAAACGTACTGACCCTTTAATAACTTAACCTGGAAACTCTGAGTTACAGTTTCTCATTGGAAAAAGGAGGAAATTGGACAAGAAGATCTCCAAGGTTCCTTTCAGCACTAAATCCTATGATCCTATGTCCATGCCCACTTTTATCTCTATAAAGCTCTGTGACAATACGGTCACCAATTTCTCCCATGGTCTGCTTTGCTCCAGCTTCACACTTCAGCATGCTTCTAGTGTAAGCAAATCACGTGGTTCCTTACCCGGGGGAAGATGGCAGCCATCGAGCAGATTGTCAGAATAAGCAGCAGGATCTCTCCAACCACAAAGGTCATGTAATTTGTCATTAGCCTGAGGAGAGACAATGAAAGTGAGAAAGCTCTCGGGGTTTAGAACCCAGGATCCGGGCAAATGCTCTAAAAAAGGAAACAGTCCTTTAGGCTCTGGCAGCAAAGGCAGAGACCAGCCCTGTCTGGGTTACACAGTGCCATCTTATGCCAGACTCGTCTGGGTCCTTCTTATTGTGAAATAGATGTATTAGGACCCCTCCTCCTTTCCAATCAGTAGGATAATATCAGTTTGATATTTTACATAAATCACACAGGAATAATTAGATAAAACAGGTTCTTATAGTAGGCCTAAACATTTTAATTCAACATTCATTACTTGTTCACCAGTTATAAAGCTCTCTTGCACAACCAGAAGAATGCTGACAAAGATATCTCCATCCTGATTTGCTCAAGTTCCATGTCCAAGCCTAGTGTGGGTGGCATGGCATTGAAAGTTCCCCAATTTGTTTTTGGTATCACTGTACGAACACGAGAAGGAACTAATCCATCTTATGACCAATTAGCGGGATATCCTGGGCTTCACCCAACCCATGACCCTCTTATTGATATACCAGTTTTAGGCTGATATTTTATTTTTGGCCCTCAAAACAATCTGTTAACCAGGGGGATTTTGTATTTTGCTTTGCCTCTCCAAAGTGTCTAGGTATCAAACACTATAAAAACAAGGTCCTGGGGTCCAAGGAGATCTCAGATTGTGATAGAGATCTGAGGCCCACTTCATTAGAGGGGGCGCCATGGACTCTTTAATAAAGTGCTATTGGGGAAAAAAAAGGGCAGTTAGGTGGCGCAGTGAATAGAGCACCAGCCCTGGAGTCAGGAGGACCCAAGTTCAAATCCAGCCTCAGACACTTAACACACACACACACAAAAAAACTAGCCATGTGACCTTGGGCAAGTCACTTAACCCTAACTGCCCTCCAAAAAAATAAATAAAGTGCTATTGGCTTAGAGCTCTGCCTCAGTGTTTTTTCTTGCAGACTGGACATTTTTGGATCCCACATTAGCTATAGACTCTGACCTCCTACTCAGGCTCCTCTATCCAGCACCATCCTGACTAATTACCAGCACGATTATGGAGCAGAAGCCCTCGCCCTCCCCTGGACACACCATCAGGTTCACTGAGGTCTGGGGGAGAGCTGAGTCCCCACCTCTGCCTCACTGGTGAACTTTACTGAGCACTGCAGTCTGAGTAGGGCAAACCGGGGCTCACTCCCATCCACATTTAATGAGGACGACAGCATTAGCATAATGCTTTAAGGTTGGCAAAACATTCTGCATGTGTTACCTTCTTCAGTCCTCCCAACAACCTTGTGAGGCAGGTGCTGTATTGTCCTCATTTTGTAGATGGGGAAACTGAGGCTGAGAAGCTTTGTGACTTGCCCAGAGTCACACAGCTGGCAAGTATCTGTGGCAGAGTTTGAACTCAAATCTTCCTGACTACAAGTTCAGTGCTCTATCCACTAAGCTAGCCGGCTGATGCTTTTCTTTACTTGGGCCCTCTGGTGCCTGTGCTAGCCCACACCCCTCACCAAGGATCAATCAGGATCACCACCAGGGACGTGCAAAGGAGCACCACACAGGAGCAGCTGAAGGCAGCCCCGCTCTGCTTCTCCTTCTCCACTGAGTAGCGCGTCTCCATCTCGGGGTCCATAAACCTCATGGACAGAAGGAAGGTGTTTCTTTTCTTTACCCTGTGGGGGTGGGGAAATGAATCCCAGTGAATTATCTTTTGCACAGGCTGCCCTTGATACCTGGAATATCCCCTCCTCCTTCCTCTCTGCTTTCTCCCCTTCTCCTCCTCCTTCCCCTCTTCTCTTCCTCCCTCTCTTTTTTTTCTCCCTCTCTTCTTTTCTTCCCTTTCTTCTCTTCCTCCTCCTCCTCCCTTTTTCCTCCTCTTCTCCTCCTCCCTTCCCTCTCTTCCTCCTCCTCCCCCTCTTCTCTTCTTCCCTCTCTTTCTCTTAGATTCTTGGCATCCTCCTCCTCTTTTAGGGCTTGGCTCAGGTCCCACTTCCTAGAGGAGGCCTTTCTTGGTTTCTGCACCCACCCTACACCCACAATCCCTATGCATTTCTTTGTCTTTTGTATTTCCACATCTGTGTATGTGCTGTTTTCCCCCAGTAGACTGTAATATACTTGAGGGCAGAGCCTTGATCATTTTTTTGTGTTAGGATTCCCAATTTGCATTCCCAGTGCAGAGCCTGGTACACAGTAGGTGCTTCATAAACCCTTGTTAAATGAATGAACAAATGAATGAGGGATACAGCCCTAATTCTGTTCCCCTCTAAGCTAACCAGAAACACAGTCTAAGGCTGTGGAGTGTGCTTCTGACTCTTCCCCTCCCAGCCTCCCCAGGCAGTTGTTATCAAAGGGAGGCAGGATGGGCTGTGGGGGAGGAGAGGGACCACAGTACTTACACCTGTGCTGACTCCCTCTCCAGCAGGGCCTCATTGAGCAGCTGGTTGAGCTCATGTTCATCCTCAGAGGCATCCACAACCCTCTCCGCCAGATCATGAAGGCGCAAGCGACGACGAGGGTTGGGGAATGAAGGGTTGACCACCTGCACCGCAGCAGAAAAGGCCAGGATATATGAGATAGGCAACCTGAGAGGCCTCCCACCTGTCTCTCAACAAAGGGGCTGGGACCACGGGTGCAGAAGGAGGCATCCACTTCCATACCCAGAGAATCTGCTGGTTTCCTTGGCTGTTTTTCTTTTTTTGTTACAAGGAAGGGTTCTGGGGTGGGGTGGGGAGGATGGGGAAATGAAGAGTGATGTAAAAACCGAAGAAGCAACAGTAAGACATTTTCAAAGCATATTTCAGAGAGGAAGAGCCACCAATAAATTGCAAGGTCATAGATTTAGAGATAGAAGGTCCAGTCCAACCCCCTCATTTTCTAGATGAGGAAAATGAGGCCAGGGACAGGGTGGGGTGGGGCAGGGGACCCAGCCTGCCTAAGGTCACACAGGTAGTAAGTGACAGGGTCAAAACCTGAACTCCAAATCCAGAACTGTTTCCACTGTAACACAATACCTCCATGGCCAGGTCTTAATAAAAGCATTTATTAAGCACCAACCATGTACCAAGGACCGTACCAGACAATGGTAACATAAACAGAGGCATCTAAGTGGTGCCGGAGATAGAATGTAGGATGTGGAGTCAGGAAGACACAAGTTCAAACCCAGCCTCAGACACTTTCTCGCTGGGTGACCCTGAAAAAGAGACTTATCTCTCTCAGCTTCAGTGTCTTTATCTGCAAACTGGAAATGACTGTAGCTCCTACCTCACAGTATTCCCAGGGGAGTAACATGAGAAGAATGGATAGGCACAAAGAGGCCAGGTCAGGAAGAGATTAATAGGCCAGAAGAATCTAGCTATTTCATCCTAGAGGCGGCAGGGAAATACTGGGGTTTGTGGAGTAGAGAAGATGGAGGTGACAAAAGACAGGGGTGCCTTATAAAAGGAATGGGTAGAAGGCCAATTTGTCTAGCCTGCAGAGTGGGGGAGGGGGAGTAATGCCCAAGGAAGCCAGAAAGATAGATGGGGGTTAGGTTTCGAGAGGACTATCCTAGAGGCAATAAAGAGTTCTGGAAGTGTGGAGGCGATTTGATCAGATGCACACCTTAGGAAAGTCACCTTGGTGGCTACGGAGAAGATGGCCTGGAGAGGGGAGAGGCCTGGAGGAGGAAGGTCAAATGGGAGATGATTTTAACAGTCCAGTTAAGAGGTGTTAGGGACCTGAGCTAGAGCAGTGACTGAGTGAGTGGAGAAAAAAGGACACCTCAGATGTCAGATTATACTGCAAAGTGAGAGTCATCAAGACAATCTGGTCCTGGATGAGAAGTAGTGCGGTGGGTCAGTGGAACAGAGTAGGCACATAATATGAAGAAGCAAATGGTCACAGTAAACCCAATGTTTGACAAACACAAAGATTCCAGATGTTGTTGTCCAGCTGTTTCAGTCATGTCAGACTCTTTGTGATCCCATCTGGGGTTTTCTTGGCAAAGACGCTAGAGCAGTTTGCCATTTCCCTTCTCCAGCTCATTTTACAGATGAGGAACTGAGGCAAACAGGGTTAAGTGACTTGCCCAAGGTAACACAGCTAGGACTGAAGCTGAATTTGAACCCAGGAAGATGAATCTTCCTGACTCCAAGTCTGACACAGTGTACTATAGCACCACCTAGCAGCCAGGCAAGAACTCACTATTTAACAAAAGTTGATAGCATTCTGGAAAGCACTCTGGCAGAAACTAGGCAGAAATATAGAAGAACATCTTACACCATATGCTAAGATAAACTCAAAATGGGTACATGATGTAGACATAAAAGGTTATATCCATAAGCAATAGGGCAATGTGGAAAAAATGCCTGTTGGATCAATAGATAAAGGAAGAGTTCACGACCAAACAAAAGATAAAGAGGATCACAGGAGGTAAAATGCATAATTTTGATTACATGAAATTAAAAAGGATTTGCACAGACAAAATTAGATGTAAAGCTGGAGACCGGGGCAAATTTTTTTATAGCAAGTTTCTCTGATAAAGGTCTCATTTCTCAAATAGCAAGGGAACTGGGGCGGCTAGGTGGCACAGTGAATAGAGCACCGGCCCTGGAGTCAGGAGGACCTGAGTTCAAATCCATCCTCAGACACTTGACACACTTACTAGCCGTGTGACTTTGGGCAAGTCACTTAACCCCAACTGCCCTCCAAAAAGCAAAAAAAAAAAACCCAACAAACCAAAACAAACAAAACAAATATATAGGGAACTGAGACAAACAGATAAAAATAAGACCTGTTCCCCAACTGAAAAAATGGTCAATGGTCAGAATGGTCAGAATAAGAAATCAAAGCTATCAATAGTCATGTAAAAATGCTTTGAATCACTAATAATTAGAAAAATGCAAATGAAAACAACTCTGAGATACAACTGCAGATCTGTCAGATTGGCTAACATGATAGAAAAGGAAAATGATAAATTCTGGAAGGGATATGGAAAAATAGAGACATATACCCACACACTATATACATAAATATGAGTGTATACCCAAATATATACATATATACACACATATTTAATTTTTTAAAATTGACAAAAATTGATTTTCTTTCCCAACTAAATTCTTAGAACAAATATGTTTAGTCAAGCAAAACAAATCCCCCAGTACCAGGCAAATTAAAGTGTGTGTTATAAGGGAACACATGGAGCAATGACTGTTTTTAGGCCCACAATGCATGAAATCACCCCACTTTGTCTTGTCAGCATCACCACCAGAATGTGCATTCCAGTAAAGAATGGCTTTGATCTTCCCAGATTCTCCCATCTAAATCTAACCCCCATCATTTAACAAAGGAGGAAACAGGCCCAGAAAAGTGATTTGCCCAAAATCAAAATGCTAGCTAGCGTCAGGGCCAGGACTAGAACCGCGGTCTCTTTACAATTAGTGCTGTCCTAAGGGAACTCAAGCTGCCCTGGGAGGTCGCTGTCCATCATTTGTAGGTCTTTGGGCAAAGACTGGATGATCATTTGTCAGGTATGGCAGAGGGAATTCCTGTTCATGTATGAGCAGGACTGCGCGGTCCCTTCCAACCTGGAGAGTCTATGATTCTATGAATTCGAGTCAGGTACTCTTACTGCTGTGAGATGCTTCTGGGTTTCAAAAAACTGATTTCTCAAGACTGAGGTGGGGGAAGCATTTGCCTGAAAAAGATCTGAGGGTTTTAGTGGACTGCAAGCTCAGCAGGATAACACGGCAGCCGCAAAAGCTAATGTGATTTTCAGCTACATCAAGAGACACAGATTCTAGGAATGAGAAGGTGATAATCCTTCTGTCCTCTGCCACCCATCACGAGGATGCGTTCAGTTGTGGGCACATTTTAGGAAGGCCACTGTAAAGCAGGAGAGTGTCCAGGAGGGGCAGCCACATGAAGATAATCTGCCGCAGCTGGGGCTGTTTAGATTGGAGAAGACAGTGCTGAGAGGAGGACATGATAGCGTCTCCAAGCACTTGGGGAGTGGTTGTGAGGAGGAGGGCTTTGACTTGCTCTATTTGGCTCCAGATGAAGGAACTAGGAACAATGGGTGGAAGTTGCAAAGGAATTGCACATTTTGGCTTGGTTTAAGGAAAGACTTCCCTATCAATTAGAGTTGTGCCACTAGGTGGCGCCATAGTGCACAGAGTGCTGGACCTGGAGCCACAAAGACTCATTTTCCTGAGTTCAGATTCAGTCTCAGACACTTGCTGGCTGAGTGACCCTGGGCAAGTCACTTGACCCTTTCTGCCTCAGTTTCCTCATCTGTAAAATGATCTGAAGAAGGAAATGGCAAACCACTCCAGTATCTCTGCCAAGAAAACCCCAAATGGGGTCGTGGAGAGTTGGACTGAACAACAAAGCTATGGAATGGGCAGACTTGGGAGCAAGGAGGTTTTTCTTCCCTTTCTTATTCCCTCAAGCAGAGGATGGATGAGCACTTGTTGGGTGGGCTGGAGTGGAGATTCTCTGCTGAGCTCTGTCCCAGCTCTGAAGTTCTGTGACTCCCTCCTACCACTGCCCGCCATGGCAGGGCTGACGCTCTTTTCTGGAGATTTGCCTGCCCACCTTCGGCCAGGAGACACCTTCCCAGAGGCAGACCCCGTGCTGCTCTTGCCCTGCCCTCTGCCGCTCACCTGTGTGTCCAGATCCTCAGTTTCCTCAGGAGTTGGGGAGGTGGCAGTGATGCTTCCATTGGGCTCCTTGGGCTCCTTGGTCTCCTTGGTGTTGATCAGGATGGGGGAGCTGGGCTGCGAGGGCGGGAACCCTATCTTTGTGGCCTGGCAACAAGAAAGAACAGCAGTTAGGGGCCACAGGCAGGGTGTGGATCGTAGTGCAAAAAGTTTTGGACCAGGAATTGTGGCACCTGGTTCAAACCTTGGCTCAGAGACTTCCCAGCTCTGTAACCTTGGGCAAATCACATCACTTCTCTGAAATTCTGCGAAATGGGAATAATAACACCTATACTACCTAATTCAGGGGATGACTGAAGAGAACACTTTGAAAACAATGAGTTATCATTATTAGTTTGACTTTATTCACTTATGTCTCCCAAACCAAAAACTTAAAATTTGGGGGGTGGCTAGGTGGCGCAGTGAATAGGGCACCAGCCCTGGAGTCAGGAGGACCTGAGTTCAAATCTGGCCTCAGACACCTAACACAAAAATTATCTGTGTGACATTGGACAAGTCACTTAACCCCAACTGCCCTCCAAAAAGAAAAAAAAAACTTAGAATTTTTTCAAAAAGAGTTCTTGATCAACATCTCTATTCCATCTCTTTTCATCTGCTTGTTCTTAACAATATCATTCACAAATCTTTGACTAACACCCACATATGGATGACCCCATCTCCCATCTCCATGCATTTGTACTAGCTATGCCCCGACCTGGATTGCCCTCCCTTCTCCCCACATCTTCTTTCCAGGTGCAGTTCAAACACCTCTTTTTACCTGAGACATTTCCTGATTCTCCCAACTGCTAGGGCCTTTCTTCTCAAACTTACTTGTATTTAACTATTTTGTATTAATTCACATTTATTCTCTTTGTATTTATTCTGCATACACTTAGATATGGTATTATCTCATTAGGATATGAGTTCCTTGAGAGTAGGTGTTGTTTCATTCTTTATATTTGTTTTTTTTTAGTAATTTTAAAAATTCTGAATGTAACAAACATCAACTAAAAAAGCACTTCCACATACAGAAGAGAACAGAAAAAGAGGGTTGTACAGGAAACTATGAATCTCTGTTACGTACATCTTGCTTTTCTTTTTAAGTATATGACAAATTTAACATATTGCTTTCAAAGCTGTCTTTCTTTTTCTATGATTCCTTCTGGCTTGCCTTCTGTTCTCTTCTGGACATTAAAAAAAAACCTTAATAACCTTTTCCTTTTTCTTTGTCAATTCTATCCCTAGATCACCTCTCCTCCTCATGTTGTAGGAAAAATTATTTATTATATTGCTTGGGAAAATGATTATACTGTTTAAATCCAATTCTATGTATTAAAAGTTGTCTACACCCAGAATGTCCCCTGACCCCAGTAACTCTCTAGGAATGCTGGAGATGACTACAAGGGAGTTTGGTTTCCCCCAGGTCCTGTATCCCCCCAAAGCATTCTTGTCTTGGGTTATTCATACCTAGGATTTGTGATGGGTCCACCCAAACTAGTGCTTTGGGTTTCCTGGTGTTTTTGTCCACATTTTTTGGGATGTTTGCAGTTACTCATATCTATCACAGTCTACCTTGCTTTCAAATTGCCCTTTTGGCAACTTCGCATAACTGTATGTGTATGTGTATGTGTATGGTTCCTGTGCAGGCACCCTCATCTCAATCCTACATATTAAACCTTCCAGAGCCAGGATGAGAGGGAGCCACACCTCCTTTGGAGCTCTCCTCCACCAAACAACCTAATAAACTTCTTTATAAAAACCATTTCAAATTTTGGGATTTGTTCTTATGAACAACACTCTCCTTCCCCTTCCCCAAACTGAGAAAAGAGAAAAACAAAACCTTTGCAACAAATAAACATAGTCTAGTCAAACAAATCCCCACGTTGCATCTGTAAATGTATGCTTCATTCTGCAACCTGAATCTGTCATCTCCCTATCAAAAAGTTGGTAGTCTGCTTCAGTATCCTCTGAAATTGAATCATCAGAGTTCTTATGCCCTGAAATTTAAAGTTTGCTTTACAATGTTGTTCTTGTGATATAAATTGTTCTCCTGGTTCTGTTCACTTCTCTTTGCATCACTTCATAAAAGGCTTCCCAGGTTTTTCTAAAGCCATCCCCTTCATAAATCTCTTACAGCACGATAGAAGTACTTTTTTTTTAAGCAATCGGGGTTAAGTAACTTTTTTTTTTTAAAGCAATCGGGGTTAAGTAACTTGCTCAAGGTTACATGGGCAGTTATTTCTGGGTGTGGTGCTGAGTATCTGAGCCCGGGATTCGATCTCCAGGTCATCCCGACACTGGGGCCGGTGCTCTTACTTGCTGAGCCACCTGGCTGCCCCTAAGCAATTGGGGTTAAGTAACTTGATCAAGGTTACACAGCCAGGTGTTTCTGGGTGGGTGCTAAGTGTCTGAGCCTGGGATTCTATCTCCAGGTCATCCCAACACTGGAGCCAGTGCTCTTACTTGCTGTGCTACCTGGCCGCCCCTGATAGAAGCACTTCTATACCATAACTTGTCTAGCCATTCTCCAATTGGGTAGCACCCCTTTGTTTTCTACTTCTTTGCTACTAAAAAAAATCTACTGTAAATATTTTTGTACATATAGGTTCTCTTCTTCTTTTAATTCCTTTGGGGTATAGACATAGAAGTGATATCTCTGAGTTAAAGTATGTGAAGTTTAGTGATTTTGGGGGACAGAGTTCCAAACTGATTTCCAGAATGGCTGGACCAATTCTCAGATGCACCATCAGTGCATTAATCTGCCTGTTTTCCTCTAGTCCCTCTAATATGTGTCATTTCCCCCCTTTTTTTTTTTTTACATTTAAGAGGTGTAAGGTAGAATTGTTTTCATTTGCATTTCTGTAATTATGAGTGACTTGGAGCCTTTTTTTTATAAGTTTGCTGATGGCTTGTATTTCTTCCTTTGAAAACCTGCTTGTTCATATCTATTGAAGAATGACTTTTGTCATTCTTTGTATTTGTATCCTTATTGCCCAGCACATAGCAGCCACTCATTAAGTGCTTGCTGATGGATTGCTTTCCAGCCTTATGTCCCCACACTTCCATACACCTAAATTAGCCATCGGCCTCAAATATATCTTACATACAACCTCTGAAAATTCTCCATGGTCCTTCCCTCCATAGGAAACGTCTTCCCCAAGCCCTACCCCATTTCTGACTATCCAGATCCTAACCATCATTTATAGGTAGCCTCTCCATGATCACCAGTCAGAAATGTTCTTTTCCTCCTCTGATCTAAAGAACAGCTTGCCATCTATACCAATCATAGGGTACTTTCTATAGATGGCTTTGTGGTGTGACCTTGGGTAAGTCATGTAATCTCTCAAAGCTTGACTCCTCCTCCATATATTTCCCAGTGGGACTGTTATCTTATCAACATGAGTTTTCTCTCTAAAAGTACAGAATGAAACCCATCCTGGTCTGCCATCTTGGACAACTCATGCACTCACTCCCATAAGTTCTCCCTCATGTTCATTCAACATGCTGGGTGGGTCTTCCTTATTCTCTTGATATTGCAAAGATATCAATGAAGTTGATGAACTGTCTGTCAGTTGAGCCTGACTCTTGCCATGTGACCAGCCTGTCTTCCTTTTTGCTCAGGTATTTCTTTGATGACAGCTTTTATAATGATTCCATTTCCTAATTCCTTGTTGGTAATGTATTGAAGCCTGCTCATGCCCACCCTATTCCTGTCTATTGGCCTCTTCGTGATCCTCATTTTCAATCTTCCAAAGATGATAGTGTTCACAGTTTTAGAACTGGATGGAAACTCATAAACCATTGAGTCAATCCCGTATTTTAAAGATAAAGAAACTAAGACCCAGATAGATTAAGTGACTGTTCCCCAGGGTCACACAGCTAATAAGTGTCTGAGGTGGGATTTGAACCCAGGTCTTCCAAACTCTAGGCTAAGCACTCATCCACAGTACCATACATGTCTCAGAGTCACAACAACTGTACTACCCAATTCAATAGATGGAAAAACTCCCCAACAATCAGAGTTAACCTAAAGTGGAAAGGGCTGCTTTGGGAGTCAGTAGACTCCCTCTCATGAGAATTCTTCAAGGAAAGACTAGATGATCACAAGTTGGGGATATTAGAGAGGGATTTCTTATTTAGGTATGGGTAGAACTAGATGCCTCTGAGATCATTCCCGACCTCAACATTCTTTGATTCTGTGATAACTGAGTTAAACTATAGTTGCCTTGTGGCTACCCATGTCTTGGTCTCCAACTATCTTTGTGTTTAAAAGTCAGCCTTCCCCCACCCTCAACCCCAACATACACATACACACACAAACACAAACACATACACACATACTTTATATATCATAACTTCTGTTGGGAATCATGTTCAAACTCCACTGCATACCCAGGAGAGTTAATATAGTCAAAATAAATATTCTAGAGTTGATATGTGTCTCTGCCTCCCTGGAATCTACATATATTTTTAAAATATTCTTACATCTACAAATCATACTCAGGTAACTATGCATCCTGAATTTAAAACCCTGAACTCTTATTAGAAGTGAGGATATCATAATTCTAGCAATGAGTAGAATGGATGTCCCAATGTCTCCTTAAACTCATTGTCTACTTCCCCAAACCAGCTTCTACTTCTGCGTTTTCAAATTCTATCCCTTCTATTTCAGTCATTTTAAGCAACCTGGTATAAGAAACTTATAATTTACAGAAAAGTTTAATGTATATATGTGGGGGGTTGGAATTGACAGATTTATCTAATAAAAGGATGTTCCATTTGACAAAAGAATTAATGGTGGCTTTTCTTTAATTAATAAGCCCCTTGTGCATGACTTACACTCAAATTTTCAAGAATAAATTTAAGTATGAAGGACAGTGTTACTTACTCATGACTCCCACAATGCACCACTTCCAGGTAGTGAGAAATGACCACAATGCACAGCTTTATCTCAGGGACTAGAATCTTTTGATTGTCTCCACCCTCTTTCTCTCTCTGTTGGAGAAGCTGCTAGTGACCAGGTGGGCTCAGAGGTGAAGCAGGAGGAAATGGGTACTCACTGTGCCGTTGATACCATTAGGGGTCTGCTGCTGATCTGGAGACACCGGTTTAGGAGAACAAATGAGGTAGGTAACAATGCCTTTTTCATCCAGGTAGTCGCAGCGGCTGCCTCCGTCACCTGGCTCCACTTCGAACTCACCCTTCAAGCAGTCCATGGTGCTCTGTGAGATGTGCACACGCCTAGAGTAAATGGGAGCAAGTCAGTACTGGAGTTTCTACAGTGGCCCTAGCACCAAATTTAAAACTAATGCCATCAAAAGAAAAAAGACCTACAGGTACAAAATTATTGATAGTAGCTCTTTTTGTGGGGGCAAAGAATTGGAAATCAAGAGAATGCCCATGATTTGGGGGAAGTTTGTGGTATGTGATTGAGATAGAGTACTATTGTATTATAAGAAAGGATGAGCTAGGCAGCTCTCAGAAAAACCTGGGAAGACTTAGATGAACTGATGCAAAGTGAAGTGAGCAGAATCAAGAGAACATTGCACACAGTAACAGCATCATCATGCAATGATCAACTGTGAATGACTTAACTACTGTCAACAATGCAGTGATCCAAGACAATTCCAGGGGACTCATGATGAAAAATGATGTCCACATCCAGAGAAAGAACTTATGGAGTCTGAATGTAGATTGAAGCATACTTTTTTTTTTAACTTTCTTGATTTCTCTCTTTCTCTCTCATCTGTTTTCTTTTACAACATGGCTTATATGGAAATAGGTCTTATATTACTTTACATGTATGATCTATATTAAATTCCTTGCCTTCTCAAGGTGGGGAGGGCAGGGAAGGAGGGAGGGAGAGAATTTGGAACTAATTTCTTAAAACGAATGAACTTTTTTACATGTAATTAAAAAAAGAAAATAAAAATATAAACTGCAAAATAAACGGACAAATGAATGAATGAATGAAGCTTCTTGCATCCTCCCCTCTCTCAAGCTCTAGCTGTTCCTCTAAGGTGTGCGTCCCAAAATAAAACAGACCAAGTCAAGAAGGCCCAAGGTGACTTATTTCTCCCATACTGGCTCTGGAGTCAAAGGACGTGGGCTGAAATCTAACCTCTGATATTGCCTATGTAACCCTGGGAGTCACTTTACTTCCCCAGGCCTCAGTTTCCTCATCTGTAAAGTGAAGACTAAATAGAGCAGGGCTTTCTGAAGGTTCTTCCAGCTCCAGAGCTAGATCTAGTCTATGGTCCTCAGTTCTCTGAGCAGCAGGATGGGGTAGTGGGAAGAGGGCCAGACTTGGAGTTAGGGGACCTGAGTTCTAGGCTTGACTCTGCCTCTCATTAGCTATGAGACCTTGGGTCATTCACACAACCTCACTGAGCTTCAGTTTTCCTCTCTGTAAAATGGTGACAATAACATTTGCATGATCTTCTTTTCACACTTAGGATGAGTTTCAAACAAGTCAATGTGCTCAAGAAGTTATATAAAAGTACACTATTAGTCTAAAGCATGAATAAATGACTTGAATTGGCAGGTGAATCCTGAAATTTCTCACCAAATCTGGAGCTGGGAAATTCTGTCAAACTTAGACTGGTATAGCATACTCATTTAAAAAAACTCAAGCCCTAAAATCTCTCTGCTTAAGATTCATTCCTTTGGCTCTTAGAGGCTCTTTAGTAGTTGCACACAATGGTGGGCTACTAAATGTTTAACAATCAGCTCTCCAAAAAAATTTCACTCAGGGCACTTTTAATTTACATTATTGACATTTTCTCCATCACTTTCTTAAGTCAAGACAATCAGAAAAACAATAAATCAAACTCTGATTTGGAGTATTTATACATTTCTGAGGAGTAAATGCTCACAATGAATATTTAACAATCACCTCCAGTATGGACTCCTGATCCCATATTAAAATATAAATACCTTCTCCCAGGGGATATTAAAGTGGTAACCTATGAAGCAGTGAGGTACAGCAGGAAAAAAAACAAAGGATTTGGAGCCAGAGGACTTAGGGGCAAGACCCAACTCCACCACTTATTATCTGTATGATGTTAGGCGGGTCACTCCACTGTTTTTTCCTTTGTAAAATGAGAGGGCTGCATTAGATGACCTCAAAGGTTCCTCCTGCTACTAATAGGGCAAGTCACTTCCTTCTCAGGCCCTTAATTTCCTGAGGAGAAAACTGAGGCTGCATTAAATGATCTCCAAGGTCCCTTCCAGCTGTGATGGTTCATGATTCTATATTCATTTACAAAGGGGAGCAGCAGCTGGAAAGAACTGGGAGGTAGAGGAGAAACATTCCCCTGCAGACACAGAATGGGCCTGAGCGGGTCTTCCTCCTTGTGAAAGGATCAGTCTTTCTACCTCTTCCCTTTCTGACTGACAAGTCACTCACCCAGGGATTCCACCAGCTTCCATCTTGTTGGCGACAGTAACATCTGTGGACCACACATCATACTGCCATCGTTTCTGGCCCAGCACACCACCCAGCACAGTACCAGTGTGGACACCCACACGCATATCCACCCCAGTCTTTGTCTTCTCCCGCACGTACCTGCCAGGGAGGGCAAAACAAGGTCAAGAGCAGTCATTTCAACATTGGATCCAATCTGGTGAGCACTTATTAACCACCTACTATATACAAGGCATTGTGCTAGATTCTAGGGGTATAAAACACAATGAAGACACAATATATAAACAAATAAAGTACTGCATATGCGTATAAATATATAAGTACTCTGTGTGTGTATATATATATAACTACTGTGTATGTGTATATATGTATAGCATATATACATACTGTATATATAAATATGTATTTGTTATATTTTTATAGATTTATAAATCTATTTTCTACATAAATTTTGTATATTACATATAAATAATTAAACATATATATGTATATACAATATATATTTATAGATAAGACATATTTACATATATGGTTCTTTGCCAACATAACTTCAAATGGGGTCATGAAGAGTTGGACACAACTTAAATGACTTAATAGCAATGATAAAATATATATGATAATTGAAGGTGCTCTAATGACTAGGGGAAATCAAGAAAGGCTTTCTATAGGAGGTGGCAGGTGAACTGAGCCTTGATGGGACCTAGGGGGTCTAAGTGGCAGAAGTGAGAAAGGAATACATTTTGGGCATGATGGACAGCCTATATAAAGGCATAGAACAGGATATAAATGCTGAGTCTGGGGAATAGAAAATAGGCCAGTTAGGTTAGAATGGAAAGTGTATGAAGGGGAGTAATGTATAGTCCACTCTGACAGGTAGGTTGAGGCTGGACTGTGAAAGGAATGGACCAGGTGGGAATGATTCAGTAAAGCAGCACAGCATATAGAATGCTGGACTTGGAGTCAGGAAAAGAGGAGTTCAAATCCTGCCTTGAGCACTTACCCACTGTATTACTCTGGGCAAGCCATATAACCACCCTCAGCCTCAGTATTTTCATCTGCAAAATGGGAATAATAAAAGCTCCTATTTCACATGGTAGTTGTGAGAATTAAATAATAAAACATAATAGAAAACACTTTTCTAACCTTTAAAGCACCATGTAAATGCTAGTTATTATATCATTTTCATTGTTATTCCCTGACATTCCTCTTCTCATCTAGAGTTCTGCTCTCCAGTCTGAAGCCTTTCTCATTTTATTCCATGCCCATATTTATAATATAATCAATCAACACTGTGGCAGAAAACCACTCACAACCACAAGCTTCCCAACTGTAGCTGCAAGGGTGAAATCTGGATAAAAGGGGCAAAGCCAAAACTGAGGTTAATTAAGGCATAAGGCATCCTCACTAAAGAAGAAGAAATGCATGTTAAAGTAGCTAAGCATCTTAAAGAAAGGTTTGACCTCACACCCATCAGATTGGCACAGATGCACCCCCCCCATTCTTCAACAAAGAAGCCTAACAATTGTTGAGGGGCTCACATGGAATGGGAACATGAATACACTCTTGGCGGAGGGATGAACTTGAAACCACCACCCCAAATCACTAAAAACACTCTGCTTCCTCTTGGAGCCCATAGGTGCTTAAAGGAAGAAGGAAAGGATCCACACACACAGATTTATAGCAGCTCTTTTTGATACTACAAAAAACTAGAAACAAAGTTAGCGATCATCAGTTGAGAAAGGATTGAACATGTTATGGTATATGAATGTAATCAAATATTATTACACCATAAGAAATGAAGAAAAGAATAAACAGAGAGAAGCATATGAAGACTTGTAAGAACTGATACAGAGTGAAGTGATCAGAACCTGGAGGGCAGTTTACATGACGATCATGGTAATATAAAGGGAAACAATTTTGAACACTCCAGATCCCTGATTAATGCAATGACCAAGCACAACCACCAGGTGACTGGTGACAAAACATGCCACCTACTTCTGAGCAGAGGGATGATGGACTAGAGAGAAGGAATGACATTTACAGATGTAGCTCATGTGTTCATTTGTTTTGCCTGACTATATTTATGGGTTGCAAGGGAGTGTCTATCTGAGGGATGAGTTGTCAGTGGGTAATGAAAACTATGAGAGAGGGAGAGAAAGAGAGGGAGAGAGAGAGAGAGAGAGAGAGAGAGAGAGAGAGAGAGAGAGAGAGAGAGAGAGAGAGAGAGAGAGAGAGAGAGAGAGAAGTTTTGATGAAACATGTAGAAATACACAGAAGAGAGCAGAAGGAAATTCAGCAAGGGACATATTGGACAAGCAGGTCATGCTAAATTTAATATACACCTTAAAATGACACATAAGATAAGTTCACTGTTTCCTATACAATCTATTATTTGCTTATGGAAATGCTTGTGTTTGTTGCTTGTGAAATTAATTCATGATATTTTCCCCCCAAGAAGGGCATTGAAGAGTGGTTCAGACTTTTTAGGGAAGCCTAAATTATATATTGCTGGATATAGAGACTCCTTGGATCTGACTGTCCCTCCTTGCCAAGCCTCTCCAGTTTCTCATCTTCTTGGTCACATGGAAAACCAGTAATAAGGCTCAATACTTGCAAATGGAAGTAATAAAGAAGAATATCCCTCAGATCCTCCATGGAAGAACTAAAAAGAAGAAACTAGTATCTGCCTAGTCATAAAAAGTAGAAATATGGTACAGGTCCCTAAAATGTTAACTGTTACCCGAATACCTCTGTTCCTACACTCATTACTAAGTAAGGAATTTTTTCAGCCACAGCAACTTACAAAGGTCATTTGATTAGACAGGTTGTAATGTGTACTAGCAGAGAGCACAACAACCCCAGTCAAACTATCTTTAGAAGACTAAACACTAATAAAATGAATACTACATTTTCATTGCGAGGAGGGATCCATTTTTCAGTTTTGCTTTGAAGGGAAGAGAGGAAAAGGGGAAAGGAAATAAGCATCCATATAACACCTACTATGTGCCAGCATTTCACAAATATTGCCTCTTTCATCCTCACAACATTTATTAAAGCATATAACTTCATGGACATTAGTGGAGATTCAGGTATACATACATGTTGTATGACCCCAGTAATATGTGTGCTCCTAGAGGGCAGGCAGGAAAGATGGACTCTTGTTGGAGGAGCCACTCCTTTTCAATGACATTGAAAAGGGAGAAAAGACTTTTTTCAGATCTTTTTTTGGGGGGCAGGTGGTATTCAAAGGACAGGTTAAGGTACAGAAGAGTAAGATTTACAATAAATGGGCATGCCTGGGGCGATGTTGTAGGGAAACATCATAGTGAGTAAATAACTACACATCTGCTTCTACTGTGTGCTTCTGTAGGAGCTCTCACTGCCCTGACTGTTATCACTTATCCATTTGTAAGAACCCTCCTCTTGAGTCACATGGGCATGCATGGGCATGGGCTTTGTCTGCCAAGAGCTTCTGCAGGAACTCGGGTCTCTGGTTTCTGCCATGTCCTTAGAAAGCTATAGACAAGCTCTCATAGCTCTCGGGAGACCATGAGACAGGAACAAACAAAATAATATATGAGACTGGATGAAGGAAATATCATTTCTGACTAGGAACTCTTCATGTTGAAACTGGCAATTACCCTACTCCAGATGACTTATAATAGGATTAAAAGAAATACTGAGATAATTTCCATAAACCAGATGCAAAAATTCACTTTATTTCTTTAGTGCCATCCTGCAAACACTGAGAGACTCTTTCGGGGATTCTGCAGGGCTTCCGAGGTAGAAGGGACATTAGTGGCCATCCAATCTGACCCATGCTGGAAGAATGCTAACAACATACCCAACAAGTGGTTATTGAAACTTTACTAAAAAGCTTCTGTCTAGGGCAACTCACTACCTGCTGAAACCATTCATGCTACTTTGGGGTAGCTCTCATATTAAGGAAGTTTTCCCTTATATCATGACTAAATGTGCCCTTTGCAACTCTATATGCATGGCAACTTATTTTTTCCTCTGGAATCAATCAGAAATAGAATGCTTTGTCCACATGACAATCCTTTGGATACCAGAAAATATATATAATGCCCCTCTTCCCTAAGTCTTCTCATCTCTAGGTTAAATATACCCAGTTCATTCAACCATTTCTCTTAATGCTATTCACCAGCCTAATTGACTTCCTTTAACCCACTCAAAGTTTCACATATGACAGTCCATCTCCTACATTTTTTGCACTGACTGTCCCCCTGCCGCAATGGCGTTCTTTCCTCATTCCTGCTTTCTTGCTTTTTTTTTTTTTGGAGGGCAATTGGGGTTAAGTGACTTGCCCAACAGTCACATGGCTACTAAGTGTGTCAAGTGTCTGAGGCCGGATTTGAACTCAGGTCCTTCTGACTCCAGGGCCAGTGCTCTATTCACTGCGCCACCTAGCCGCCCCCAATTCCTGCTTTCTTTCAAGACTCAGTTCAAGCACTAAAACTTTCCCGATCCCCTCAATTACTAGTACACTTCTCTCTGGGGGCATTCTGGTAAATGTTTAACAACCAACTGTCCAAAAAAAATGTTTACATGATACACCTGTAAGTTTAATCTGCATTATCAACATTTTCTCCATCATTTCTTGAGACATCAACAAAACAATAAATCAAGACCTGATTGGTAGCATTTATTGATTTCCAAGATGTAAATGTTCACACTGAAAACTTAGCAACTGGTTCTCCCAAGTCTAGTTAAGCTGGTTCCACCATACTCCTGACTCCTTCCTAAAACTACCTCATATTCATTTTGTATATTACATTTATGTATGTAAATATATATATATATATTCATGTCTTTTTCCCCATTAGAATGTAAGCTTCTCAAGAGCAGGTAATGTTCCACTGTTATACTTGTATTCCCAGTGTTTAACACAGTGCCTGTGTTAAAGGTTTTAATAAATATTCAGTGATTTCTTAATGGTGGCGATGCAATGGATGAAATGGAAATATGTGAAAGATTAGTCTAGAAGAATCCACATCTACCAGATGTTATATGTACAGTTGTTCCATAATCTTCATGTTCTAGATGTTAAATTCCCTCTCTTTCTGTTGCTGCCTTTCTTATTTCTGCAAGATAATCTTTTTTTTTTTTTTGCTTTTTGGAGAGCAATTGGGTTTTAAGTAATTTGCCCAAGGTCACACAGCTAGGCTTTTTGTTTGTGTGTGTTAAGTGTCTGAGGCCAGATCCGAACTCCTCCTGACTCCAGGGCCAGCACTCTACTCACTGTGCCACCTAGCTACCCCTGCAAGATAATCTTTTAAAAAACTTGTTCAACTGTGTCCGACTCTTCATAATCGCATTTGGAGTTTTCTTGGCAGAGATACTGGAGTGGTTTGCCATTTCCTTCTCCAGCTCATTTAACAGATGAGGAAACTGAGGCAAACAAGGTTAAGTGCCTTGCCCAAGGTCACATAGCTAGTAAGTGTCTGAGGCTAGATTCAAATTCAGGTCTTCCTGATTTCAGGTCCATCATGCTCTATCCACTGAGTCACCTACGAGCAGGTGTTAGAATCCTCAAAGAAGGGATTGAAGCTACTTCTTTCCTACCGGTAAAGAAAAAACCCAGTAAGTTATTCTGGGTCAGTGTTCAGTGGAGTGGAAGGATGGTGATGACTGCCTGAGCAAATCTGCAGAACAAGGTGAGAGCAGAGACTGATTTAGAAAATGGAGCTTGCTACCAGCTAGGGCATTGTGATAGGGAACAAGATGTTCTGAGAGTGAAGCAGGCTACTCTGGAGATAACAGCAAAAAAGCAAGCTTTCAGAATGTGAGAAAGGATGCAAGCAGCCTTGCAGGCTTTACCAGCATGGCAGTCTCTTCTGTGTCCTTCATTGCATGAGGTATCTCCTTATGTAAGTTTCCAGTCTAGCTCTTGGGCTGGCTCACGCTGTCTTCTCCAATGCACTTACCTAACACCAACCAGCAGCATTACAGCAGGGACTAACAAAGGTGACATGGGGGTGCACAGGATCAGCAGTTATGGGCCACCCGCCATTGGGTCAGGGGAGTGGGTGGATGGGAGAGCTGTGCCACAAGAAAGTCAATGCTAGTCGGAGCATTCATTAATCGCCTAGGGGATGCTGGCCACCTTGCAAGGTGCTGGGGGTACAAAAACAAGAAGGAAATAGTCTCTGCTCCCCAGGACTTTATATCCTACTGAGGAGATACAACAGACACACAGAGAAAAATAAATAAGCAGATTCCAGGTGATTGTAGGAGGGAGAGAAAATACAAGTATGGGGTCCAGGAAAGGTCTATAAGAAGTGGCACTTTTAGGAGTCTTGAAGGATGTGGGGGTTCTAGGAGGAAGACAGGAGGAAGAGGAGCGATCTGGGCACAGGGGAGCAGTTATTACAAAGGCACAGAGATGGGAGATGGCAGTCGGGGTCCAAGAAGCCAGGACGGAACACAGTTTTCCAGAGCTGCCTGCAGGTATAAGGTAAGTTACGTCAGCATTTATTAAGCATAATACAGCATAGCAGGCACCATGCTTTGCTCCAGCATTGTACTTAGTGTTATAGCTACAGCGACAAAAATGGAAGCATCAGTGCATTCTAAGGTCAATGTATCTGGCTGCCACATCACAATGCTGACATATCAATCTTGTTATTCAGTCTTCATTTCTGAAAAGGACCACTGACATCCCGGGGTGGTATCTGGACTCAAACATGATTTGGATTTTTTTTAACTAAGAACTGAAGTGATTTTTATTCCATAAATTAACCCATGGGCTACAGATATTTGATAAGATTTTATTGGTCTTTCACTACAGATATTTGATAAGAAGATTTTACTGGGCTACAGATATTTGATAAGAAGATTTTACTAGTCTTTTACTTCCTCCAGTCCTCTGATGGCAGATTTTGCTGTGACCGCAGAGGTGGCATTGTGGGTCCATGCACCAGCAGCTACTGTTTTCATCCAGGATCCACAATGCCAGATACCCACAGCCCATCTCTTCATTTTGGTCTCACCACAGAAGGAGCAGGTATACTTGGCATGCTGGCTAATTTCAATTTTCTTCATTATTTTTTCTGAGAAATGCATCATAACGTGTTCCATATTTACCAACAATGCCGACCTCCTTGGTACATTTAGCCATGTTGCCAGTTGTGGGGCTGGAACTTGGAGAGGAAAGTATGCATCCATGATTTGGATTTAACTGAGGCACAGTTACACAAAGTCATCAGTCTCACTCTCTCTTCCTGAGTCATCAAAGTCAGCGGCAGGACAAAAGTTCTGGTGACGGCCCAGAGTGCAGTGGATGACCTTGGCGTCGTCCTTGTCTGACCAAACTCTGAGCATTCCACAGCACCTGCTTTACCTGCCTTCATGGCCTGTTGCAACAAATTGTTCTCATCTACCCATTCTGCTCATCCCCCTAACTCACCAATGGATCTGAGGCCTGTTGGTCACCCTGATCCTGGGTTAGCCCATCTGCCAAAATGATTTTACTGGGGTGTGGCTGCTGCACATGCTACAGCTCTTTGGAGCCACGGGTGAGAGTAGGGTGAAAAAGTGGACACTAAAGGTGGAAAGAAGCCCTGAAAAGGGCTCAGCAAAGCCTCACACCAGAAGAGCTAGTCCTCCCTGAACACCCTGCACACCCCCTCCCTGGTCCTCCCCAGCTCTAGTTAGTGTACAAAAGCATAATTTATCCAAATACTAATTAAGGTCTGTTGTATCATTCACAAAAGTAACATAAAGCATTTTTCCAAATTAAATTTTACTTATTCTCTTTTGAGAATTCACCATTTTCCTCCTTTCTTTAAAATACTCAGATATTCTATAATTTCCAAATAAAGAGTTGTGTTTTTCAATTCTTAACAGCAGTTCTCATATAATGATACCACAATAGTAACATAAATTTTAAACACTAATTGCTGACATACTAAATTGATTGCATTCAAGACCAAGATAAAGATAGAACACTGGGTTTAGAGTCAGGAGGACCTGAGTACAAATTCAAACTCAGACACTTATCTTACAGGTCACTAGAACCCCCACACCCACCCTGAGGTGTCTTTCACCTGAATTCAGCCCATATTTTTTTTTTAAGCAATCGGGGTTAAGTAACTTGCTCAAGGTTACACGGCCAGGTGTTTCTGGGTGGGTGCTAAGTGTCTGAGCCCGGGATTCAATCTGCAGGTCATCCCAACACTGGAGCCAGTGCTCTTACTTGCTGTGCTACCTGGCTGCCCCCAGCCCATATTTTTTAATCCAAGAGGAAGACTTTGCATTTATCCCTATTAAATTTCATTTTTAGATTTGGCCCCTCATTCTTGCCTGTCAAAATCCTTTTGGATCTCAATATTGACATTGCCTCCTAGACTTGTGTCATCTGGAAGCTCAGTAGGGGTGTCATTCCTGCCTTTGGTCAAGTCACTGGCTCACAGAGATCACCATTTCCTTTTCTAAATGCTAACAACCATCCCTTTAATGATGCATTTTCAGATTTTGCCAGGAATAAAAGTCAAGCTCACCTTGAGTGGTGGACTTCTAGTTAGGAAAATCTGGGTTCAAATCCTGCTGCTAATAAAACCAATGCTACCTACCTCACAAGGTGGTTGTGAGGACCAAATGAATCATACACCATTGTGAGCCATAAAGGGTTCTGTAAATGTCACCTATTATCATTGTTTGAAAGAAGAAGCTATAAACCTAGAACATGTCCTAGAACAGGAGAGAAGAGAGGAACAATACAGACCTCTAGCTCAATGCTAACCAAAAAAAAAAAGCAGGAAGATGGCGAAAATGGAAGGTTGGTGAGGAGGAATGGACAGTGTGACATTATTAAGAGAAGTTTCAGATTTGTAAGTACCTCCTCTGCTCGCCAACCTCCCTGCCTTCACCAGGTAGCAGCATGAGTCCTACTTCGGGAAATACCATTCAAAGAACTTTAATCCTCAAGGTGAAGAGGAAGTAAAACCTTCGTCACAGCAACAGAGAGACCAGCACTACCTGTTCTCCAGGCTCATCCAAGGGACTATATGGCAAACAAACTGGGGCATCTGAACCATGGATTCTTACAATAATATAGATCTGTGGGTTTGTGGGCTTCTTCCATGACATCCCTCTCCTGGGAACCTTTACTCCTGTGGTCCCTAGGTCCCACAATGAGATGTGCTTCCGAAATGATGAATGGAATATATTCTTCTTCTTCTTTTTTTTTTTTTTGCTTTTTTGGAGAGGGGAAGGTAGGGTAATTGGGGTTAAGTGACTTGCCCAAGGTCACACGGCTAGTTTTATGTTAAGTGTCTGGGGCCAGATTTGAACTCAGGTCCTCCTGACTCCAGGGCCGGTGCTTTATTCACTGCGCCACCTAGCAGCCCTGAATGAAATATATTCAATTCATATATAATCAAGAAGCATTAATTAAGCCATTTTACATGCCAGGCACAGTGCTGGGTGATGGAGATAAAAAGATAAGACCAAAAGCAGTCCCTGCCCTCAATGAGTTTATATTCTGCTGCGGAACTAGAACATGTTGATACACACACATATTTCTATAGACATATATATGATTATATATATGTAGAAAATTATCCTTGTGTGCAAAGACACATATATTAGGCATATAATATGTGTATGTATATGTGTGTATACATAGGTATATACATAGATACATATGTGTGTGTATGCAGCTAAGTGACACAGTGGATAGAGCATGTACAGCTTGTAGTCAGGAAGACTAATCTTTCTGAGTTCAAATCTGGTCTCAGACATTTACTATCTGTGTGACCCTGGGCAAGTCACTTAACCTTGCAATTGCAGCTTCAGGGAAGCAAAGTCCTTTTCTGAGTAAAGACCAGAGTATAAGGCAGGAAAGCAACGACCATATCTTTTCCTGGATCATACCACTTTGGAGGAACTGAAAACTGAGAGACCCCTCAGAACTAGCTCTGAAAACAGCAATATGAAAAACCTGAAGCTTAGGACAGTGCCCCCTCCATGCTGGCAGCAGAATCTGACTTTAACATAAAGTTAAAAGATAAGAAATAGGCTGGAAAATGAGCAAACAACAAACAAATAATCTGATCCTAGACAGTAACTATAATGACAGGAAAGATCAAAATACAAACTCAGAAAAAGATAGCAATGTCAAAATAGCTCTATGCAAAGCCTCAAAGAAAAATACGAATTGGTCACATACTCAGAATTCCTGGAAGAGCTCAAAGAAAGAAAAAAAAATTTAAATAAGAGAGGTAAAGGAAAAAATGGGAAAAGAAATAAGAGTAATACAAGAAAATAATGAAAAAAAAAACAGTTAACAGTTTGGTAAAAGAGGTACCAAAAATACTGAAGAAAATAACATCTTCAAACTCAAAATTGGCCAAATGGAAAAGGAAGTACAAAAATTCACTAAAGAAAAGAACTTAAAAAAACAGAATAGGTCAAACAAAAAAAGAAGTATAGAATCTCACTGAAGAAAAAACCTCCTTAAAAATCAAAATTTGGCAAGCGGAAGCTAATGACTTTATGAGATATCAAGAAACAATGAAACAAAGTCAAAAGAATGAAAAAATGGAATAAAATGTGAATATCTCACTTAAAAAACAAATGACCTAGAAAATATATTGAGGAGAGATCATTTAAGAACTGCTAAATTACCTGAAAGCCAGGGGGGAAAAGAGCCTAGAAATAATATTTTAAGAAATTATCAAGGAAAACTGCACTGATATCCTAGAACACGGGGGTAAAGTAGAAATAGAAAGAATCTACTGATCACCTTCTGAAAGAGATCCCAAAGTGAAAACTTCCAGGAATATCATAACCAAATTCCAGAGTTCCCAGATCAGGGAGAAAATATTGCAAGCAGTCAGAAAGAAACAATTCAAATGTCTTGGAGGTACAGTCAGGATTACACAAGATTTAGCAGCTTCCGCATTAAAGAAATGGAGGGTTTGGAATATGATATAGCAGAAGGCAAAGGAGCTAGAATTATAACCAAGAATAACCTACCCAGCAAAACTGAATATAATCCTTCAAGGGAAAAAAATGAATTTTAAATAAAACAGAGGACATCATGCATTCCTGATGAAAAGACCAAAACTGAATAGAAAATTTAACATTCAAACACAAGACTCAAGAGAGACATAAAAAAGTAAATATGAAAGTGAATTCATAAGGGACTCAATAAGTTAAAATTGTTTACCTTTCTATCTGGGAAGATGAAATTTGTAACTTCTAAGAACTTAGAGGGGGTATACATAGACAGAGGGTACAGGTGTGATCTGACTATGATGGAATGATCCCCCCAAAGAATTAAAGGGTAAGAAAGAGGGATGCACTGGGACAAAGGGGAAGAGAAAGGAAAAATGGAGAAAGTTATCTTACATAAAAGAGGCATGCAAGAAAGAGCTTTACAATGGATGGGGAAAGGGTAGGAGGCAATGCTTGAACCTCACTCTCATTGGAATTGGTTCAAAGAGGGAACACCATAAATACTTAGTTGGGTATAGAAAAGGGGAGTAGGAGGGGAAGGGGATAAGAGAGGGGAAGCTGATAGAAGGAAGGGTAGATTAAGGGAGGAAGTGGTCAGAATCAACACAGACTTCTGAGGAGGGATGAGAGAGGTGGGAAGAAGAAGGGAGAGCAGGGAAGAGGGAGAGAGGGGAGTAGAGAAAGGATAAACAGCAGAAAAATAGGATGGAGGGAAAAACACAGTAATCATAACTTTCAAAGTGAATGGGATAAAATCACCCATAAAGTGAAAGCAGATAGCAGAATGGATTAGAAGCCAGAATCCAAAACTATGTTGTTTACAAGAAACACATTTGAAACAGAGAGACACACAGAGTAAAAATAAGGGGTTAGAGCAGAATCTATTATGTTTCATCTGAGGTTAAAAAAAAGGAGGGGCACAGGGATAGCAATCATGATCTCAGACAAAGTAAAAAGAAAAAATAAACCTAATTAAAAGAGATAAGCAAGGAAACTTCATTTTGCTAAAAAGGTACCATGCACAATGAAGCACTAGCAATATTAAACATATGCACCAAATGATATAGCATCCAAATTCTTTTTTTTTTTTAAAGCAATTGGGGTTAAGTAACTTGCTCAAGGTTACACGGACAGTTATGTTGTGTGGCTGTTAAGTATCTGAGCCCAGAACTGATCCCAGGTCTCCTGACTCTGGGGCCAGTGCTCTTACTCACTGCACCACCTGGCCGCCCCGAACATCCAAATTCTTAAAGGAAAAGTTAAACAAGTTACAGGAGGAAATAGACAGTAAAACTATACTAGTGGGAGAACTCAACTTTCCCCTCTAATCATAAAACAAACAAGATAAAAGTTAAGGAGATAAATAGAATTTTAGAAAAGTTAGATACGACAGACCTCTGGAGAAAAGTGAATAGAAATAGAAAGAAGGATATCCTTTTTCTCAGCTTTCTCACCTTCAAAAAACTGATCATGTATTAGACCCTAAGAACCTCATAAACAAATGAAAAAAAGCTGAAATTTTAAATATTTCCTTTTTAGACTATAATGCAATAAAAATTATATTTGATAAAGGGTCATGGAAATACAGAATAAAAATTAGTTGGAAATGAAATAATCCTAAAGAATAAGTGGGTCAAAGAACAAATCATAGGAACAATATTCATTTAAGAGAATGACAACAATGAGACAATATACCATAATGTATGAGATGCAACCAAAGCAGTACTTACAGGAAAATTTATATCTCTAAACACATACATCAATAAAACAAAGAGCAGATCAATGAATTGGGCATGCAATTAAAAAAACTAGAAAAAGAACAAATTTAAAATCCCCAATTAAACACCAAATTGGAAATCTTGAAAATTAAAGGAGAGATTAATAAAGTTAAACATATAAAAAAATGAACTAATAAATAAACCAAGGGCTGGTTTTATGAAAAAAAATAAAACATTAGTTAATTTGATTTTTAAAAAGGAAGAAGAAAACTAAATTATCAGTATCAAAAATGAAAAGAATGAATGCACCACCAATGAAGATGAAATCAAAGCAATTATTAGGAGCTATTTTGCCCAATTATATGCCAATAAATCTGACAATCTAAGTGAAATGGATAAATATTTACAAAAATATAAATTGTCTAGATTAACAGAAGAGGAAGTAGAATACTTAAATAACCCTATTTTAGAAAATAATTGAACAAACCATAAATAAGCTCTCTAAGAAGAAAATCCCCATTACAAGATGTAGTCACAAATGAATTATACCAAACATTTAAAGAAAAATTAATTCCAATATTATATACATAAACTATTTTGGAAAATAGGCAAAGAAGGAGTCTACCAAATTCCTTTTATGACACAAATATGGTGCTGATACCAAGACCAGAGGCAGCAAAAACAAAGAAAATTATAGACCCATTTCCTTAATTAGTATTGATGTAAAAATTTTAAATAAAATATTAGCAAGGAGATCATATCACTAAGATCATATAATATGTCCAGGTGAGATTTATATCAAGAATGTAAGGTTGGTTCAATATTAGGAAAACTATTAGTATGCTGACCATATCAATAAAAAACCCCACAAAATGATGATTATCTCAATAGATGCAAAAAAAGCTTTTGACAAAATACAATACTCATTCCTATTAAAAACACTAGAAAGCACAGGAATAAGTTGAGCTTTTCTTAAAATGTTAAATAGTATCTATCTAAAACCATTAGTGAGCATTTTTTGTAAAGGGAATAAGTTAGAAGCCTTCCCAATAAGATCAGGGGTAATGACAGAATGCCCATCATCCCCACTATTATTCATTATTGTACTAGAAATGCTAGCTATAGCAATGAGAAGAAAAAGAAACTGGAGGAATTAGAAGAGACAAAATGAGGAAATAAAATTATCACTCTTTGCATACAACATGATGGTATACGTAGAGAATCAACTAAAAACTAGTGGGAAAATGAACAACTTCAGCAAAGTTGCAGCATATAAAATAAACCCTTATAAATCAGCATTTCTATACACTGCTAATAAAGTCCAGCTGCAAGTGATAGAAAGAGAAATTCCATTTAAAATAACTGCAGACAATATAAAAACACTTGGGAGTAGTATCCCAAGACAAAGCCAGGAACTATATGAACACAACTACAAAATACTTTTTTTACATACAAATATAAACAATTGGAGAAATATTAATAATTTATGGGTAGGCTAAACCAATGTAATAAAAAATGACAATTCTGCCTAAACTAATTCACCCATTCAGGGTCTTACCAATAAAACTACCAAAAATTACAGAGCTAGAAAAAATAATAACAAAATTCATCTGGAAAAACAAAAGGTTGAGAATATCAAGGGAATCGATAAAAAAAAATATGAAGGAAGGTAGCCTAGCAGTACAAGATCTCAAATGCTATTACAAAACAGTAATTATGAAAGCAATCTGGTACTGGCTGAGAAATGGAGTGGTGGATCAGTGGCATAGATTAGGCATATAATACTGAGTAGTAAATGACCACAGTACTCTATTATTTGATAAACCCAGAGATCCAAGCTTTTAGAGAAAGAGCTCACTAACTATTTTATAAAAATTGCTGGGAAAACTGGGAAGTAGTTTAGGAGGAACTAAGTATAGACACACACAGTATACCAAGAAAAGATTAAAATGGATACGTGATTTGACATAAAAGATGATATAAAGCAATTGAAGAGCATGGAAAATTTTGTCACATCTATGGATAAGGGAATAATTTCTTTATTTTTTTTCTTTCTTTCTAGAGGGGGGAAGGCAAGGCAATTGGCTTCAAGTGACTTGCCCAAGGTCACACAGCTAGTAAGTGTATCAAGTGTCTGAGGCTCAATTTGAACCCAGGTCCTCCTGACTCCAGGGCTGGTGCTCTATTCACTGTACTACCTAGCTGCCCCAAAGGGAATAATTTATGACAAAACCACAGATAGAGGGTATCACAGAAAGTAAAATGGATAATTTTGGTTACATAAAATTAAAAAGTTTTTTGAATATACAAAACCAATGCAGCCAAGATTAGAAGTAAAGCAGGAAACTGGAAGAAAAAAAAATACAGCAAGTTTCTCTGACAAATGTCTCATTTCTAACGTATATAGAGAACTGAGTCAAAATTATAAGAATATGAGTCATTTCCCAATTGATAAATTGCCTAAGGTATGAATAGGCCATTTTCAGAAGAAAAAATCAAAGCTATCTTTAGTCATATGAAAAAGTGCTCTAAATCACCACTGATTAAAGAAATGCAAATTAAAACAAATCTGAGGCTAATTAAAACAATTCAGAGTAGTTAATATGACAGAAAAGGAAAATGACAAATATTGGAGATGTGGAAAAACTGAGACACTAATGCACTATTGAAGAGTTGTGAATTGGTCCAACCAATCATTCTGGAGAACAATTTGGAGCTATACTCAAAGGGCTATAAAACTCTGCATACCCTTTGACCCAGAAATACCACTAGTAGGTTTGTATCCCAAAGAGATAAAAGAAAAAGGATCTAGTGGTACAAAAATGTTTATGGCAGCTCTTTTTGTGATGGCAAAGGAGAAATCAAAGGCATGCCCATCAATCATGGAATGACTGATCAAGTTTTGGTAAGTGATTGTGATGGAATACTATTTTGCTATAAGAAATGACAAGCAGGGTCATTTCAGAAAAACCTGGGAAGACTTAAATGAACTATTGCAAAGTGAAGTGAGCAGAATCAGGAGAACATTGAAAACAATAATAGCAATACTGCACAATGACTAACTGTGAATGACTTAGTCATTCTGAGCAAAACAATGATCCAAGATAATTCCAAAGGACATACAACGAAAAATGCTATCTACCTCCAGAGAAAGAACTGATGGAGTCTGAAAGCAGATTGAAGCATATTTTTTCTCTTTCTTCATTTTTCTTCCTTTTTTGCAACATGACTAATATGGAAATATGTTTTGCACAATTTCACTTACCACATTTCTTACCTTCTCAATGGGTGGGGAAGGAGTGGATGGGAGAAAGAGAATTCAGAACTTAAAAAAAATTTTTTTTAAATAAATAAATGAATCTAAAAAGATGACAACAAAAACCTTGCGTCTTGTGCATCACATGGTTGTTTTAAGGACAAAATGAGATAATATGAAGGAAAAGAAGGGAGAAAATAACCATTTATTAAGTGTTTACTATGTGCCAGAACTGTGCTAAGCAATAATAATAAAAATAAGAATGTTTTGAAAAGTTAACAGCTTGATAAAAATGTAAGGCTGAAGGATGATAATTCTTACTCCAAATCAGTAACTTGTGGATCCAATCTGGAGAAAGGTCCTTTAAAGAGACTTGGGAACTAGACTTTTAACTGCCAATGAACATTGTAGCCTTATCCCAGATCTTACTAACATATTCCAATTAACCAACACTAGCCTACTACAACCAATTCAGTTTGATGTAGATCACAAAAAGCTAATTCCTTAGCACACTGAACCAATATCATAAGTGGCCAACACAAGGAGAAGGCAATATTCTATTGCTCAAACTAGGACTGGGATAGTTGGTAAAACAGTCCGGAGGGGGCGTGAGTTCAACAAGGAACACTTTAATATTATTTTTTCTACTTTAAATTTATTTGTAATTTTTAAATTCCATTCTCCATTGTATTGGGCCATTTATTTCATGATGTCTTTATAAAATATTTTGTACATATTTTGCTAGACTTAAAATAGATCATACAATATGAGTCCTGGAGCTAAGCAGGACCTTGGAGGTCATCTGGTCCAGCCTGCCTCGTTTTATAGGTAAGGAAACTAAAGCCTTAAAAGATGATACAACTTGCCAAAGTCCCCCAGAGTACCAAAGTGAGTTCCAAGATTTGAACTAATGTCTTCTATCTGCATCCACCACTAACATTTCTTCCATTATAGTATGATGCATTGTGTTCATGTATTGACTTACTTGTCTACACATTGTTTGCTCCCAATCGAATACATATTTGGGGGGGGGGGTCAGGGTTTATTTGTTTTTGTCTTTGGATCCCCAGTACCTAGCACAGTACCTGGCTTAATATATGACTATTGACTAAATGAACATCAAATCTCAGGTACTACAGGAAAGGCTCAAAGCTTCTGGTGGATGGTAGCACAAAGAGCATAGAATTTTCCAGGCTCACCTAGGGAGCATCAACCAATCAATGCCTTCTCATGGCTGTACCTGTCCCTCCATAGGATTATGAATCATGAATGTTCTTTTTGCCAAGTCTGCATCTTGACAAACTTATTTTCTGCCTGGATCAGTCTGTCCTCCAAGGCCTCCGATCTAGGGACGACCTTGGGTCCCAGGTTTAACAGGACATGAGACCATTCTGAGAATTGGACAGGACAGGGCGTGCCCCACACTTACGAAATGGCATCCACCATGGCGAGCCCCATGAGGATGGAGCAGACAGCATGGTCCTCCCGGTAGTCAGGCAACCCACAGATGCAGTAGTAACAGTCTCCCAGGATCTTGATACGCAGCTGGTGGTATTTCTGAAATAGGTAAAAACCAGTCTTTGCACTTCACTAACTCCCTCAATCAATCAACAAACATTTATTCAGCACCTACTATGTGGCAGGCACTGTGCTAAGTGCTGAGAATACAAAAAGAGGCAAAAGTCAGTCCCCTATCTCAAGGAGCTTACAGTCTAATGGGGGAGACAACATGCAGACAAATACATACAAAGCAAGCTGTATACGGGATAAATAGGAAATAATTAAAAGAGGGGAAGCATTGGAATTAAGGGGTTAGAGAAGGCTTCCTGTAGAGGGTGGGATTTTAGTTAAGACTTAAAGGAAGCCAGGGAGGTTTTTGTCTATTACTTAGTCCAGGGGAAAGAGAGCTAGTAAAGCATAGGACAGGTGGAAGAAAACAGGGGTAGCTATCTGGACAAAAGGCCAACTCCAGACCCATGAAGACACTGGAAGAGGAGAGAGAACATGGTATACTTACAGCTGCCAGCTTGTCAAAGCGGGCAAAGAGTTCATTGAGCAGCTTCACCAACTCCTGGGCACTGCAGGCTGAAGAGAGCTGAGTGAAACCCACGATGTCAGCAAACAGAATGCTGGAGAAAAAGAGGAAAGGGTTATAGCCACAGACATTTCAAAATGCAAGCCTCCCAATGGGCAGGCTTCAGTTTCCTCATCTATAAAATGAGGCAGCCTGGACTAGATGACCTCGAGGGTCTTGCTTAGCTCCAGGTCTCATATCATGTTTTAAAGGGCTTGGTTGAACCTAAAGCTTTATCAGATGCAACTTTCTTGAGGACCGGGCTGCTCTGTTTCTGTCTTTGTATTCCTAGCATCTAACACAGTACTTAGCATATAGTAGGACTTTAACAAATATGTACTGGTTGATTGATTCTTCATAGCTAATTTAGGACTATGATCCTTTCAAGTTATCCTAGGGCTTGCCTAGAGGCAGCTAAGTGGTTCAGTGGATACTTGGAGTCAGGAAGACCTGAGTTCAAACCCTTACTTAGCTGTCTGACCCTAGACAAGTAATTTAACTGCTTTCTGACTCAGTTTCCTCATCTGCAAAATGGGGGTTATTATAGTGCCTACCTCAAAGGATTGTTCTGAGGATCAAAGGAAATAATGTATGTTATATGTTCACTTTGCAAACTTTAAAGCTATCAAAAAAGCTAGCCATTTTGGATAGCTATTACTATCCACCTACAGATCCTTTCCCCATCCCCTGACTTCCCACTCTAAGATGACTGAAGGAAGAAAAAATAGGGGAGAGAAGAAAAGAATCATGCAGGAGATGATCAATTCCCCTCCCAACATTAAATGAATCCCCTCCCACAATTCAGCTAGGAAGTGACAGATTCAGCTAAGAATTCAAGACTTATATAATTATGCTATAGATTCTATCTGCTAGTGCTTTGTAGTCTACATAGAATTTCCTTGTCTTATGAAGTAAGCAGGACAAAGAAAATTGTCTCTATTTTGTGAATGAGGAAGAAACTGAGGCACAGAGAAGCTAATGATTTGCCCATAGTCACACAGCTAGTAAGGGACAGAATGGGAAGCTGAACTCATCCTATGATACCTATTCCAAGGGATCCTTCCAATTTTCCCCTTTACCTCTTGCTCTGAAGACAAAAATTGGTATTTTCATATGGCTCTGATGTTTACCAAGGGCATTACTCATGTTATTTCATGTAATTCTCAGTGTACTCCTGTAAGCTGGGTATTAGTGACCCCATTTTACAGATAAGGAAACTGAGGCTCAAAGAGGTCCACTATCACCTAGCTAGGAGAAGCCAGTGAGAGAATCAAACCCAGTTCTCTCCTGAATTCAAGTCCAACATTCTTTCCATGGTACAATACCATGATGCCAGTACTTAAGTATATGGAAGGAGTGGGGCATCATTTCATAGTAGGGCTCAAGTCCCTGGGGGAAATTATTCTAAATGCTAGCCCTCGCATAGCACTCAGTGGTGCTCAGATCTCCTTTCCCCTTCTAGCACTCTTCTGTGGTCGATGATCTTGTTAAACAGTCACCACAGTCCGCTCTAGAAGGGAGTCTATCTTCCAGGGCATTCTGGGTCATGGACTGGGGCCAGGAATACCTGACATTCTCATGGCGGTACATGTACATGGTGTTGAACTGTTGTTGGTCCTTCTGACTCTCATCTTTCTTCATGTCCTTTAACATCTCATCAGCCACATGCTTGGGTAAGATGGAAAGCATAAGATTTTCCTGTAAGAAGAAAAAGAAGGGCATTGGCAGAGGAAAGTAGGATCAGACCCTGAATTTTCCAATAGGAACTTTTCACTTATTCTTATGGCATGTGTTATCTCAATTTGTTCTCCATGTATAGTCTCAACGATGGACTCAAGAATCACTGCAATGGAGGGTGGGATAAGGGAGGCCCTTGTCATTCAAGCAGTAAGTGTTTAAGTGAAAAGCGCTGTCCTTGGTGCTGGAAACAGAGAGAAAAACAATAGTTCCTGCCCTCCAAAAATTTGTGTTCCACTGGGAGAAACAGCACAAACACAAATAAGCACATTTAAACTATTACAAGATAAATACAGTGCAAAGTATTTGTAGGATGAAGGGAAGCAATAATAGCTGAGGGGTTCAGGGAAGACCTCATGAAAGAGATAGTATTTGAGCTGAGCCTAGAAAGGAGCTAGGGGGTCCAAGATCTAGAGTTAAGGAGGGATCACATTTTAAGCATGGGACATATCCTGTGCAAAGACAGAGAACCAACAGATGGCATAGCATGTAGATGGGACAGTAAGCAGGCAAGTTTGGCTAGAATGCAGGGTGCATGAAAGGGAGTGATGTGTAATTCAGTTTGGAAAGAGAGCCTAGCGCCAAACTGAAAGGTTTTAAATGCCTAGAAGTATCAGAGAGCCGCTAAAGGGATTTTTGCACAGGGCTGATGTAGTTAGACCCATGCTTTAGGAATATGAATTTGGCAGCTGTATAGAAGATGGATTGGGGAGGGGAGAAAAAGGAGAAAGGGAGACCAGTTAAGACATTCTGGCAAAATCCCATATAAAAGGCGATGAGAGCCACAGTGGTTGTGGTATGTATGAGTGGAAGGGAGTCAGATGGGGAGACAGAATCAACAAGGCTTGGAAGGCAACTGGTTAGATGGCTAGGGAAAGGAGGGAAGTGGGGTGGGGAGAGGGGTGGGGAGTGAGACTGAAGATTTAAGGTTGACTCCCAGGGTATGAATCTGGGAGGCTGGAAGAATTGGTGGCATCCTCAAAAGACACAGGGCAAATGGTGGCATCCTCAAAAGACATAGGGTAGTTAGGAGGGATTGGTTTAGGGGAAAAGATAATGAGTTTTTGCTTATAAATGAGTTTGAGATGCCCCTGGAACATCCAAGTAAAGTGTCCAGCAGGCTGCTAGAAATACAGGTGTCTCAGAATAGAGACTAGGGCTAGGTATATAGATTTTGGAGTCATCTAAATAGAGATAACTGCATCCATGGGACTTGAAGAAGTCACTAAGAAAGAGTACAGAGAATGAATTTGATCAATTTTATGAATTCCTTTCTGCCCCCAGGCCCAATACTAACTTGATGAGATTACAGGAGGTAGATGTTGCTGATCAGCTGAGGCTCAGGAGGATGGACTCTTGTCAGAGGAGTTGCTCCCCTTTCCTGATTCCATGACATGGTTCAACTTTATTTCTCCTTCCCATTTGTTCACCCTTGGACTTCCAGATCAGAGTACAGCAAGGAAGGGGATGATTTCTCTCTTCCTCAGCACTACCTCCCCACACCCCCAACCCTGGCACATTCCCAACTGAAGAACATAGTAAATACCCTGAAACCTGTGCTTAAGCCAGTCTGACAAACAAACTCCTGGCCCTCTGCTTCCTGGATGCCTTGTCCTTCTGTTTCTTTTTCTGAGAATGGGTCATAGATGAGCAATTTTTAGAAAGGATATTAAAAGTCTCATGGATTCCCTCATGGATAATCCTAAATTTGAGAGTTCTCAAGTTTTACAGTTCCCAAGAGATGTGAAGTTCCTGAGTTTGAATGTCAGCCATAAAACTTTCAGAGGGAAAAGATTTCAACAGCCTGAAATTTTGATAAGGAAAAAGATTAACTTGCAGCTAGAGAACTAAAGCCAGATCATGGTGGGGACAGAAAACTGGGACCTTGCTGGGACCTCCATGATATTGCTGTGAGCTAATCAAATGGTACAAATCTGAGGTGAATGAGGGATATTTGTCCAATAATCCCACAAAGTGTCTTTACTTTCAAGGAGAAATCTAATGGGTCTAATATAATATTTGAGGACATTATATTTCTCTTATCTTTTTATGGGCTCTTTTGAGTCCTTTTTTGTATTTTCTGTGCTAGGAAAAAAGAAAGGCTTTCCCCACATTTTACATTCAATGCCTATTCAGAAGTTGGGGACCCTGTTACCTACTTTGGGGAAAACCTAAATCCTAAACTTTATCCAGATTACACCAGAATTGTACTCTAGGGAGAAGACAATGGGCCAAAGAGAGAAACTAATCTTTTTTAAATTAGCCCCCAGGATTGAACACAGGTCTATGTGAGCTCAGTGTTTTTGGTGAGGGCAGGGAGAATGAAGGAGAGAAGAAAGACTGTTTCATGGATTGTAACACAATCTCAGTTTGAAGGAATCCTAGAAACCACCTAATCCAACCTATAATTGACCAACTCTATAGCATCTTCAACTAATATCCATCAAGTCCCTTGAAGTCCTCAAGGGTGGAGGAACCTAATACCTCCCAATGCAGCATATTCAACTACATCTGCTTTTTGTGAACCAGAGTAGTTAAATACAGAAAGACTTGTTATCAATAGGTTGGCCAGTTGGTGATTAATTATTTAGCTCTGATTACCAACAATGAGATGTGTAAAATGGCCCTCAGCCCTAGGGTGGTCTTCTGCTTATGAAGTAATAGTAGCAAAGAAGGGAAAAGAACAGGGGGTGCTGAAAATCTTAGTTTTTGAACTATGTCTAAACATTTAGCTATAAAACAACTCTGAGGTTTCACCTCAAACCATGTAAAATGTCAAAGATGACAAAATATGGGGCAAACAATGTTGGAGGGGCTGTGAGAAGACAGGAACACTGATGCACTGTCAGTGGAGCTATGAAGTAGTCCATTTGTTCTGGATTTTGTCACTATACAAGGAAAGTAACTAAACTGTCCCTGCCTTTGACAAAGTTATCCCACTAGTAAATGTAAACCCCATTGAAATCAATACAGAAATAAAGTTCTAGCATATACCAAATATATGGCTATAAACTTTGCAGTAGCAAAGAACTCGAAATTGGGGAATTGCTAAAAACAACAACAACAAACTGCCGTGCATGGATATAATGCAACATTATTGTGCAGTAAGAAATGATGAAATGAGGAATTCAGAGAAACATAGGCAGATTGATATGAACCGATAAAGACAAGGACTAGAAAGAACCAGAGAACAATATACACAATGACTACAATGATATGAAAGACAGAACACTAAAAGAATGTCTAACACTCTGAGTAACAGAAAAGCCAATGAACTGTTTAGAGAAGGCATGATGAAACATACCACCTCCCCCATGGCAGAGAAGTGGGACATTACTGGCACTGAATACTCTATACATTGTCAGATACAGTTATTGTATCAGATCACAGAATCTGATAGTTGGAAGGTGTCTGTGACCATATACTCCAATCCATACATAAAAGGAATTCTCTATTTAACTCTGGATACAGAGTCATCGACCTTCTTCTTAAAGACCTTCAAGAAAGAAGAAGCCACCATCTCCAGAGGCAGCCCATTCCACAACTCTAATTGAAAGAAAGTTGTTTGGGACAGCAAGTCTCCGTTTTACCTCTTTGTAACTTCTACCCATTGATCCTGATATTGTGTTCTACAGCCAAATAATACATCCAATCCCTTTTCCACATGACAGCCCCTTAAAGAGTTGAACACAGCTTTAATCAATCAACAAAGAAGTATTTATGAAGCATTTGCTAATGTGCCAAGCACTGTGTGAGGTAATGGAAATGTAAGTACAACGAATGGAAAAATCCCTACTCACAAGGAGACCATATTCTAATTAAAGAGACAACAACACTATATAAAAGTATAGACAACATAAATATCAAACAGTTCCCCAAAAGTGTCTTTATCTTCAAAGAGAAGTCTAATGAAGCTCATGTGATATTTTAGGGCTATATGTTATATTTCTGTATTTTTTCTTGGGTTCCTGTGAGTCTTTTGCATCTTTTGATTTTTTGTGGTGGAGGAAAGAAACAATTACCAAACCTTTTGTCCATGTTGTGATAATCATCAGTGATAATTCAGGAATTGGGGACCTGTTAACTAACTTTGGGAAAAACCTAAAGCCACACCTAAGCTTTATCCAGATTTTCTCAGAATTATATTCTAAAGAAGGGACAATGAGAGGCTGATTAGCTTGCCTGTGGTCACATAGTTGTATCAGAGGCCACCTGAATCCAGATCTTTCTGACTAAAAGGCTAGTCTTCTTCATTCTCTCTCTTTCTCTCTCTCTTCCTCCCCCCTCTCTTTCCTTCCTTTCTTTTTTCTCTCTCTTCTCTCTCCATGTGTACATATATATGTACATACATACACATTCATATATATATATATCTTACATACATACATATGTGTTTGTATTTCATGGTTTTCAAAGTACTTTCTTCATAAGATCCTGTGAGGCAGATAATAAAAGCATCATTGCTTGTATTTTATAGGTGAGAAAAATGAGACTCAGAAAGGTCAAATGACTTACCCATGGCCACAGCTAATTTATAATAATAATAGCTAGCATTTATATAGTACTTTAAAGTTTGAAATATTGCTTCATTTGATCCTCATCACAACCTTGGGAGGTAAGTGCTATTGGCCCCATTTTACACATGAGAAAATTTAGGCAGCCAGAGGTTAAGTGACTTGTCCAGGGTCACACAGCTAGTAAGTAAACTGGATTTAAACTTAGGTCTTCCTGACTCCAGGCTCTGTGCTCCATCCATTATGCTAACGAAGTGCTTACTGAGTTAATTATATATCATTGTTCCCATATTTCAGATGGAGAAAATGAGGCATAGAGGTGAAGCAACCTGCCCAAAGTCACACAACTCATAAGTAGCAGAGTTTAGGACTAGGATGAAGTATATGGATATAATACAATATTATTATGCGGTAATAATTGATTCATGGTCTATTCTAATTTAATGGCAGAAAATGCTTTTTTTTATTTCCAATATAAGCGATGGTAAATTTAGGTTTACCTAACTCAGTATGGTTGTTAATATCCATCTTTCATTTCCATAGCGATGTACCTTATGGCCTTGAAGACTCTGGCAAACTTCATTAAAGCTGTGGAATGGGAGATCAAAATAAGCCCAGTGCATCGTGCCCTGATGGCACCTGAGGAGCTGTGGAGGTAGCAACAGTATCTGGGCCAATGTCTCTAGAGGTGCCCATCGACGTAGGCAAGCCACATCTGAAACCCTGGCTCCCCACTGCCTCCTGTATGTGTGTGTGTGTGTGTGTGTGTGTGTGTGTGTGTGTGTGTGTGTGTGTTCAGGGATACTCCCCCCATGCCCATCCATACTGTGTTCTCAAAGGAAGAGGGAAATCTTCAACAGGGACTAAATGACCCCAGGGCTGTCCTAAAACCCATCTAATGGGAACCAAGAAGCACATTCTCCCAGGTTACTGGGAATATTGGCTTGGGAGGAATTTTAAGAGAACCCAGAGACCTGGTGCCCTAGCCAGCTGCCAAGAGGTACCCAAGGAGGAGTCTCAGGGAGTCTTGAGAGGAGAAAGCAATCATCAGTACCACTGTGAGGTGAATGATTTACACTGAGAAAGGAGCCACCAGGGAGGTAGGGTTTGAATTTGGGGCTCCCTATCCTTTGTGCCACTGAGAGTATAGAAGGAGGAGCCCCACTATTCTGCAGAAGCTGCTTGGATCTTGATTATAAAGACAAGGGCCTAATCTTCTTATAGTTTCTAGAATGTAAGCTCTCTGAGGTCTCACTTTTATATTTGTACCCCAGCACCTGGCTCAGTGCCTGGCATAGAATAATCACTAAGTCAGTCAACAAGTGTTTTTTTAAGCATTTTCTCCATGCCAGGCATTGTGCTAAGTGTTGGGGGTACCAATAATAAAGTAAGACAATTCCTTATTGGGTGCTTAATAAATGTTTTTTGATTGACTGATTTGATTCTAGAAACCTGACACAATTTTATAAATTAAAAAGGAAGCTGGTATGTCTTAGGTTTAGGAGGAGATCTGGTCTTATCTACCAATTAAATAATGAGTATTTATTACACCCATTCTGTGCTCAGCAGCCAAGGTGAAGCAAAGATGAATAAGACACAATCCCTGCCATCCAGGATCTTACCATCTAGTCTTGTGAACAAATGACTGACAGGAAAGGCAGAGGACACTCAGTACCAAATGATGGGTAAAGACAAGAGTACGGGTAGGAGAGGATTCTGGTCCCAGGATCACAGGCTCTCAGAGTTGTACAGGGCCTCCCTGATGATCCAGTCTAATCCATTCCTGGAAAGGAATGACCATGACACCTTCTGTAACAAGTTCTCTAGCCTTGCTGGAGGATGCCCAGCAAAGGGGGTGGGAGGGGCCTAGCAGCAGCATCCTGTCCACCTTGAGATAGCTCTAAGGGTGAAGAGTTTTTTCCTATAGAGGATAATCTGACAGCTTTCAGCTGGGATGTTCAAGAAAGGTTTGAAGGAAGAGGTGGGACTGAAGCTGGACCTAAAAGGGCAGGAGGATTTGGACAGATGTGGAGGGATCATGAGATCACAGATTCAGAGCTGGCAGGAACCTTTGAGAGCATCTTTCAGTGTGTGTATATATGCATATGTGTATATATGTATATGTATGTATGTGTGTATACACACACACTTTCTATTCCTCAATAGTAGGTGTATTTTCCATAGCATTTTATTTATGTGTTTATTTCTAGTTACATTTTAAGTTCCAAACTATCTCCCTTCCTCTCCATCTCACACTAGAGAAGGCCACCATTTGACATAGATAGATAGATAGATAGATAGATAGATAGATAGATAGATAGATAGATAGATGGATGAATGGATGTAAAATCCTACTATGCATACTTCTATTTATCAGTTCTTTCTCTGGAGGTAGATAACATCTTCCTTCACAGGTCTTTTGTGGTTGATTTGAGTCTAAAATATTCAGAATAACTTAGTTGTTTACAGTTAATCTTCCAACAGTATTGCTGTTAATGTATACAATGTTTTCTTGGTTCTGCTAAGGGACTTTTATTTTCTTCTCATCCTTGCACAGTGCCTGGAACATCATAGGTGTTTAATAAATGCTTGCTGATTCATTAAATGGTCCAAAACATTATTTTACACATAAGAAAAAGGAGGCCCCCCATGGGGCACGTAGGTGGCAGCAGTGAGTAAAGCGCCCGCCCTGGAGTAGGGAGGAGCCTGTTCGGTTCTGGCCTCAGACACTTAACACCCACACAAAAAAAAAACTAGCCGTGTAACCTTGGGCAAGTTACTTAACCCCAACTGCCCTCCAAAAGGCAAAAAAAAAGAAAAAAAAAAGGAGGCCCAAAGAAAGGAGGGAGAAGAGATCCCAGACAAGAGGAAGGATATAGTCAAATTGATCTTTTAGGAAGATTAATTTAACAGTGGAATGCAGGATGGCCAGTTTCTTTCATCAAATATCACCTTTCCAGGTCCTCTCTTCTTCCATTCTGTCCTCTCTTGCCACATCCTCATCTTTCACAGTCTAAAGGTTCCTCTTTGACTAAGCTTTAGATCTGTCCTAATAATCTTTCTTTCTGTAAAATCCTTCTGGTACCATCTTTGAACCTCAAAGACACTCAAATCCAAAATAATCCCAACAATGCTGAGGCACTTGTGTTGTCTGGAGTCATTCACAGAATGTTGGGGATGGAATTAGAGATAAGCAGGACCAATTTCTTTATTCTACAGAGGAAACAGAGCTAGAAACACGAGGTTACTATGCCAAGTTAGCGGCAGAACAAGATGAAAATCTGGGTCTCGTTACTTCTTAGTACAGGACTAATTCAGTTCATCTCTCCCCATTACAGAACCGGAAGAGCAGTGGGATATAGTGGATAAACTGCTGGGCTTGGAGCAGGGAAGATCTGGGTATGCCTATCCAGACACTTAAATTAACTGTGTGACTCTGAGCAAGTCACTAAACCTCTCTGAATCTCAGGCAACTAACACTTTGGTTGGGATCTGTTGCTGGTAGAAAAAGCTCCCATGCCAAGAGTTCCCCAACACTAGCATTTCCATATGTAAAAATGATGGGCTTGGGGGTGGCTAGGTGGCACAGTGAGTAAAAGCACGGCCCTGGAGTCAGGAGGACCCCAGTTCCAGCCTCAGACACTTAACACCCACACAAAAAAACCAGCCGTGTAACCTTGGGCAAGTTACTTAACCCCAATTGTCCTCCAAAAAAGGCAAAATAAATAAATAAATGAATGAATGAATGAATGAATGAATGAATGATGGGCTTGAACTCAAAAGCCTCAGAAGTCCCCTACGCTCAATATCCATGGTCCCATGATCCTATTTATTGAATATTTAAAATAATAACAAATCTCAGCTGAAGTCCCACCGCCAACTCTCTACAACAAAAAGATTCTAGTACAGTGAAAAGATCTGGTCATCCCCTCTTCTCCTTGACCTTCTATAAAATGGAGTTACTGGAACGCCTTAAAACAGAGGCCAGGTTGGATTCTTCCTTTGTTACATAATATCCCTTCTCCACCTCTCCACCTGTCCCAGCTGGGGCTATAAGAACGTTGACCAAGTCAGGATAAAGGTAGCAGAAGAGAGAGGAATCCAGCTCATCCCTAAAGTCTGAGAAGTAGGCACACTAAAGAGCCCCCAACAACTAAGAAGCTACAACCTGTCCCAAGTTCTATTTTCCCAAATTCTTCAAAATTGTTATTCAGTCCTTGAGGGTCCTAGCCTTGGGGAATTCTTAATGCCTCAGAGCTAGGGTTCATTCAACTACTCTCAAACTATCATAAGATTATAGATTGCAGCTGGAAGAGATTAAAATTTATCATTATCCAGAATCCCAGATCTGGAGATTGAAGGATTATAAGTAGGGTTATAAGAGTTCATTTGGTTCTACCCCTTCATTTTACATGTGAGAAAACTGAGGGCTCAGGATAGTAAATGACTTGTCTAAGGTCACACAATTAGTAAATGGTAGAGCCAGGATTCAAACCCAGGTCTTCTGGTTCCAAATCCACAGTTCTTCCTGTTAGGTAGCACTGCCCCCCTTCCTTCCATGTGATTGAACCCCAAGGTTTGGTCAAGGATTTTGAAAGGGCTCCTTAGCCCCCAACAACCCCCAAGCAACAGTACTAAGCTATTTATTTGCTACTTAGCACAAAGGGTTCACCCAATACCTAGTTGTTGCTAAGTTGCAACAGCAGAAAGATTGAAGAGCTAAATCACTAGTTCAGAAGTACTTCCCTAGAGCCTGCTAGAAAAGGAAACCAACAAAAAAAGAAAAGGAAACTGGTAAAAGGAATAGAAATAACGTAAGGAGCTTATATTATGGGAATAATTAGAAGAGGTCAGTGACTTCCCAGATTCCATTACCCAGATTCCAAGTAGGATGCCAGCAATGGTATGGGGAAAGAGCTCCAAGAGAATGATATCCAGAGAACTGATAAATGGAAATATGTATAAAATAATTTTACATATACATGTATATATATAACATATACACATATTTGTATGTATATACAGATACACATATACCTATTTGTGTCTAATGATATCCATCCTTAGGGTGGGGGAGGGAAGAAATAAAAAAGGGGAAAAAAAGAAATTAACATGACTCCAAACCCAGAGCTCTTTCCACTTGATTACACATGATAACTTAATCATATATTTTAAAAGAATAGCAAGTTATACATAACAGATTTGCAAGTTGTGCATAAAAGATTTTTATGCGCAATCATCTTTTAAAAATTATACTATGTTATGGAAATGCTTGCTTTATTGCATAAATTAAAAATAAAATAAATTGTTTAAAAAGTTTGGAGTCAGAGGACCTGAGTTCAAGTGTTGACTCTAGGGGTGGTACAGTGAATAGGGCACCAGTCGTGGAGTCAGGAGGACCTGAGTTCAAATCCAGCCTCAGACACTTAACACAAAAAACTAGCCGTGTGACTTTGGGCAAGTCACTTAACCCCAATTGCCCTATCTTACCCCCTCAAAAAAAAAAAAAAGGCAAAAATAAATAAATAAATAAATAAATTTTAAAAACTGTTGACTCTCCCACTTTGCTACTTGCTACCTATGTGGCCTTGGGCAAGTCATTTAACCTTCCTGTACCTCCATTTCCTCAAGTGTAAAATGAGGATGCTGAACCAGATAGTTTCAAAGGATTTGCCCAGTTCCAAGTTTATCACTACAAGGTTATATAAAATACAGAAGGTTACTATGTAGTTTCAACACACTTTAAAGACACTGAGTTAAACTCCCTCATTTTATAGATGAAAAAATTTGGGATTAAGTGACTTGACCAAGGTCACACAGGTTATCAGTATCAGAAATGGGATTTGAATCCAAATCTTCTGACTTCAAGTCTAGTTCTACCATGGGACTCTGTATCCTTCCTCTCAAAAGTGAAGACTCCCCTCAAGAGAGCAGCATTTCACTCTAGCCACAGGTGAATGGAGTCATTCATAATAGGTATAGTCATCAGATTTAGAGCCAGTTACAATCTTAGCTTAATCTCTTCATTTTCACAGAAAAGGAAACCGAGGCCCAGAGAGGTGAACCAATAGGCAGAAGATGAATATTTTGGATTTGAACCCAGGTCTCCTGACTCCAAACCCAGGGCTCTTTCCACTACATTATACTGTCATCTCATAGTATTGGCTGTACACACTAAGTTACCATGGCAACCTGTCCCAGGGTAGCACATAGCCAAGTCCTCCATCATGTTGCCTCTTCATCTGGGAGAGCTGTTAACAGACTAGATACTGATCTTCCCTTAATATGCATGAGATTACTGGAGGTAGAAAGAAGCAATAAATAACCATAATGAAAATAAACCAGAGCTCAAGACTCTGGGGAATTAAAGTCTGATAAGTAAGATGTTTCATACAAAGAAAATTTGTGCCCCATAGCACTGGGGAGTGCATCAGGTTAGTGACTTGCCCTGGGATGTGAGTGAGAATGGAAAGGCCAGAAAGAATGCCATAGGTTGGGAATGTTCTATAGCACTCGTGGAGAGGTTGTTTTAAAACAGGAAAGAGTCCTGCCAATCTCCAGGTGAGGTCTGTGAGCCTTCCACCTTCAATGGACCATGGGACAGGAGTCACATGCCAAGGACCACCCAGGAACCAACTGAATGGAAGCTCCTTGAGAACAAAACCTGTTTCCCCCTCAGCACCTCCAGCACTTAGCATAGCACCTGACATGAAGCAGGTGCTAAACAAATGCTTATTGATTGATTGAGAGAAGATGTAATCCTTGACCTCATAGAGCCTCCAGCCTGGTAGGAGAAGAATGTATAAAACACAACACCTACTAATAAATGACAAACCAACTGGGTTTGTCAGCTGTTTTTTGGTCACTGGTCACTGGACCCAGATGGCTCAGGAGGAGAAAACGAGACTGGTGACTTTGCACAGCCCTGCCACTCTTAAATCCAATTCACTTGCAAGTCATGACATCACCTTCCTAATGTCATGGTCCTCTTCTAGAAGGAAGCACAAACAACAACCCAGGGCTGCAGCATGCCCCCGAGATTCCCATTCTGCCCTTCCCCCTTTGGTGGCTTGCATCAAAAGTTGTTAACAGATGACCTGGATAATCCACCATGAGAATACAGAAGACGGAAACTGTTCCAGAACAAATGAAGGGGCCCCAGCTGTGGATGATTAGAAGACAGCTCTGAGGGAAGACAAAGAGGACCAGCTGGTTCTGAAGAGAGTGAGCAAGAAGGGAGGGTAGAAAATGATGGCCTGTGTTTACTTGACAGCTGTTCGGTGAGGAGGGGAACAGAAGAAGACAGGAAGCAAGCAAGGCAGGAGGACAGCTGAGGAGGCAGGGCCCCCACCTTGGCTTAAGCTATTTTAGTTCTATTTATGGAAAGAAGGGTGAGAATTTTCAGATGAAGCAAAAACACTCCTGCAAGAGAGCAAAGGGAAGAGGCAAGAAGTGCTAACTGAAGGAGAAGCCCTAGGGCGACACTATGTGATTTGAGGGGAGGGCAGGAGGGCATCAGTGGTAGCTGAATTCAGCCCAGTCCACAGAGTTTACCAAAAAAGCAGCAAAATTCAGGAAGCTTTCAAAAGAGGAAAAAAAAACTTAAAAGAGAGCAAACAGATCTGGCCTCCTCTTTCTTAGCTATCATAGGGTCATAGCTTCAGAACCAGAAGATATTAAAGGGGACCAAGTTCCACCCCCACACTTTATAGACAGGGGTTGAAACACTGAAGCACAGATAGGTGACTTGCCTAGAGTCACACAGTACAGTGCCTGAGGTAGGATTTGAACTAAATTATTTCTGACTCCAAGTCCCTTTCCCTATCCTCTATTGTTTGGTCATTTCAGTCGTGTCTGACTCTTCATGACCCCATTTGGGGTTTTCTTGGCAAAGATATTAGAGTGGTTTGCCATTTCCTTCTCCACCCCATTTTACATATGAGGAAACAGGCAAACAGGATTAAGTGACTTGCCCAGGGTCACATAGCTTGCAAGTATCTGAGGCCAGATTTAAACTCAGGAAGAAGAGTCTTCCTGACTTCAAGCCTAGTGTTCTATCCCCACACCCCCCATCCTAGTCTACACCATGCTATAAATGAGGAACAGAAATGTGGATGACTTATTCATTTGAATTTGAATTGCTTTAGTAGGAAAAAAAACCTTCAGCCATATTTACCCAAGTTCAATGACTTCATTCTGGGTCTCTTTTCAGCAAGCTATACACCATCTAAAAAGTTTTTCGTCAGCAAGTGTGAATTACCACCTAAATTATCCTTTAGACTCAGATAAAACATAGTTCATATTATTAGAGCAGTTTTAACTCAGTTGAAAATAATTTGGTTTAACACTAGCTAACTTTTGCATAGAACAGAAAAACATCCAGGAACGTTGAAACTTGGACCTGTGATTACACACGCCTGTTAGCTGAGGCAACCTGTACAAGCCTGTGAATAAAAGAGCAGTTTTTCATAATCACATTCTTATGTTTATCCTGGATATTATTCCACTAGGAAGTCTAAGGCACAGCAGGTGAATTACAACCTTTTCCTAGACAACCATCAAAAGCAAATTGGAGGGGGCGACCAGGTAGCACAGCAAGTAAGAGCACCGGCCCCAGTGTTGGGATGACCTGGGGATTGCATCCGGGCTCAGACACTTAGCACCCCCCCAGAAACACCTGGCTGTGTAACCTTGAGCAAGTTACTTAACCCCAATTGCTTATTTAAAAAAAGCAAATTGGAGGGGCAGCTAGGGGGTACTGGCTCTGGTGTCAGGAGGACCTGAGTTCAAATTCATCCTTAGACACTTACTAACTGTGTGACCCTGGGCAAGTCACTTTACCCCAGTTGCCTTTTTAAAAAAAAGCAAATTGGAAATTTGCAATCTACAGAGTAGACTGGGGGAGTGAGGAGGTGGAAGGTTACATTCTTCCTAGAACACAGGAATGGAACCATCTAATCTTTTGGGGAGGCAATATGGAAAGAGCAGCAAAGATAGGGTAAAAAAAAATCTAGATCCAAATCCTATCTTTGACAATTAATACCTCCATACCTCTGGACAAGTAAAAACCTCCAGGGTCCAGGTTTCCTCATCATAAAATGAGGGCTTTGGACTGAATAGACCTTGAGATCCTTCCCATTTCTTCAATCTAAGATCCTATAAAGATTCCATAATTAAGGTGCACTACCCACCCCCACTCCACCCCACAATTCTGTCTTTTTTTCTCTGGTTGTCTCTGGATGATGTCAAGGCAATTCCTTTTCTGTAGGTCAGCATAAATAGCATTGAGGTTTCCTTTCTACATTATTTGACAATATAAACTTCCTTCTCTTGGACACTTTCTTCTCTTGTTGGTTCCCATAAGACCGCTTTCAAGGTGCACCTCCTAACCCTTTAAGATGGTTGCTCTCCAAGGTTCTGCTCTGAGGTCTTACCTATTTTCTCTGCACTCACTCCAAAGGCTTTAACTCTAATCAATATATCATGCATGATTCCCAAATCTCTCTGGCTTTCAAAGCCATCTGGCACCTCTGCTTTTCTAGCCTTATCTCAGCTAACCAGACTGGTACATAGTCAGTGCTTTCTTGCCCACAAGCCTTTGTTTATGCTTACCTGGGCCCCCTCCTCCCCTTCAGCCATCTCTGACTCTTGAAATCCTGCTCATTCTTCAAGGTCCAGCTCAAAAGTCATGTCCTATCTGAAGTCTTCCCTGCCACCCTCTCATCCTGTCATAAGTGACCTTTCCTTCCTAGGACTTCATATAGCACTTCATATCTCTCTTATTCCCTTAGCATGTTCTATGCTTATTCTAGCAATTATATGTGTTACATACTTACTGAATATTTGTACATATACCATAACATCCCCCCATTTTGGACTATAAGGTTGATGAAGGCAAGGATTTAATCTATTAGGCTATAATTACTATGTTACCTGCAGGGCCTAGCATAGTGTTTTGCCCATAACACTTGCTTAATAAATGGTCATTCAATGAAGTCTGGGATGTTTTGGTGCCTGAAAGTAGAGGCTTAGAGGAATTACTTAATGAGTCCATTTAAGGCAAAGGATTCTGGGATAATATATTCTGGGGGGACATACAGGTAGCAAGACTCAAGACCCTTTTTCTGGAGGACCACCACATTCCCACAATGCTTTGGGACTAGAGAGCCTCACTTTTTTGAGGAAAGGGTCCTGAACTGTTTGTCCTAAGATGTGTCTATGGGCATACAATGTAGAAAAATCACTGACACTGGAGATTTTAAAAAGGCACACTAAAGAAGCCAAGGAGAAAGAGGAGGGAAATGAAGAACACAGGGTTACGTCCAGTTCAGGCTTGTCTCTTCACCTGTAAAATTAGCAGGCTAGACTGGATGAGTTTAAGCTTCCCTTTAGCTCTAAAGCTTACTCTGTGTCCTATGCTCTATTTCCCTGGCCATCATCCTTGTCCACCCTACCTGACCATCCCAAGCCTGAGTCACACCTTTCACGAATATCTTCCCTTAACATACTGTTGTTCCTTAATTCTGAGGGAAAAAGTTCCAGAACCAGTTAAATTCAGATCATGACATTCCTATTCTGTTACTACAGCACATTACAGGGGAAAGACAGCATTGGCTTTGGATCAGAGGATGGAGGCTCAAATCTGACCTCTGTCACTTACTACCTGTGTTACTTTGAGCAAATCATTTAATCTTTCTAGGCCTCTCTCCTCATCTGTAAAATGGGAAGGAAGTGGACTTAGGTGACCTTTAAGGTTTTTGCAACTTGAAATTTGTAATTTTGTGATCCTTTGAATTCTACCCTATCCAGGAAATCCATACTATCCACTATCTAGTTACAATTTCTCCTTTGCTTCTCTTTACTGTTTGAAACTCTCTCTTAAAGCTCCCAGTCTCGTGGGATTTCTACTTTATTCACCACATCTTTGAGAAGATCAAGACTATCTCCTGGTCAGGGGTGGCTAGGTGGCAAAGTGAGTAGAGCGCTGGCCTTGGAGTCAGGAGGCCCTGAGTTCAAATCCAGATTCAGACACTTAACATTTTACTAGCCGCATGACTTTGGGCAAGTCACTTAACCCCAACTGCCCTGCTTTCCCCCCTCCAAAAAGTTAAAAAAAAAAAAGATTATCTCCTGGCTACCTTACTTAACAACCTTGATGCAAGCCCTCCCCCTGCCTCCATCTTTTTGGACTCCTGGCCCCACCCTGAAGCAGTAATTCTTTACCAAAACTCTCCCCCCCCCCCCCCCTTACAGACTCAAACCTTCATCCCTGAAATCCTTCATCTCTATTTGTTCCTTCCCCTCTAACTTTAAATATGCCACAGTCTATCCTATATCTAAAAAAAGCTTTCCTTTAATCCTACTCATTTGTGGTTGTTCAGTCATTTCAGTGATACCCCTCTCTTACCCCTCTTAACAACAGTATGTTAAGGGAAGGAATTTGGGGTTTTCTTGGCAAAGATACTGGAGTGGTTTGCCATTTCCTTCTCCAGCTCATTTACAGATGATGAAACTGAGGCAAACAGGGCTAAGTGACTTGCCCAGGGTCACACAGTTAGTAAATATCTGAGGCCAGATTTGAATTCAGATCTCCCTGACTCCAGGCCCAGCACTCTATCCCTCCTCACCTGGTTTCAATGGTTAGATTTGGGATTTCCTCAGTGTAAGGGATACTCCACCAAAGCAGCTAGAAACTCTCTATGACTTGATAGATTATCATCTTCATCATCATCACCAAAATAACAACAATAATAGCTAAGGCTTACAAAGTGCTTTACAAAGATTTTCTCATTTGATCCTCATAATAATCCTGGGAGGTAGGTACTATTATTGTCTCAATTTTATAGATGAGGAAACTGAGGTAGTGACTTACCCAAGGTCACATAGTGTCTGAGGTTGCATTTGAACTCAAACCCTTTTGACTAGAAGTTCAGTGCTCTTTAGCCACTGAACTCTAGGGAATTGTCAGAGGCACTCAAAGAGATAAATGACTTACCCAGGTCACATAGCTGATGCATGTTAAAGGAGGGGATTTGACCCAGTCTTGCTGATTCCAAGCTACTCTATGCTTTTGATGTATTTCCTCATGCTGCCTCTGGGTTAATCTAGCCAGCAGGTTTTTAATCTTTCCATTCATTGGCCCTACAATCTAATTTCCACATTTTTATTGCTACACTAAAACATTTCTTTTTGAGGTTACCTATATTTTTCCTCCAAGTGCAATGAAATGGTGTCTTTTCATTTTTTACCCTCAGAGAGGCAGCATGGGACAGCGGAAAGGGCATTGCCTCTGGAATCATAGGATCTGAGTTCAAATTCTACCTTTGGTATTTGACCCTGGTCGATTCACAATCTCCTTGGGCCAAAATTTCTTCATCTGTCTTTTAAAAGGAGGGTGTTGGACTAGATGTCTTCTGAAGTCTCTTCCAGATCCATGTTCATGATTCTCCAATCCCTCTTGGTGCTGCATTTAAATTCTTTCAATTTTTTTCAAAATTATTTCTTCCCTTGGCTTACCAGTCATTTCTTCCTTCTTTTATTTATCTTGTTTCTTTTTTACTTACTATTTAGTGTGTAATCCTCCAGGGGCCCCTCTAAGTCCCCAGGAAGATAAACCCAGATCATTTGGGACAAAACACAAGGACATTCCAGGTCATTAGCATCTGGTATTCCTGTTCACTCCATCCCCCATTAGAATGTAAGCTCCTAGAGGGCAAGGACCATTTTCACCTTTCTTTGTATACCTGGCATCTACTATACTATCTAGTACATAGTAAACACTTGATAAATGTTTGTTGGCTTGAAACAGAAACCAGGAGACCTGATTTTCCATTAACGTGTTGGGTAGTTTCAGTTCTGTACAAGTCTTCGTGACTCCATTTTGGGGTTTTCTTGGAAAAGAACTGGAACAAATTGTCATTTCCTTCTTCAGCTCATTTGACAAATGAGGAAACTGAGACAAACAGGGTTAAGTGACTTGCCCAGGGTCACACAGCTTCTAAGTGTCTGAGGCTGGATTTGAACTCATGAACTTGTGTCTTCCTAATTCCAAACCCAGTGCTCTATCCACTGCACTATCTATCTGCCCTTTCCACTAACCTAGGATCCTAGATTTAGAGTTAGAAGGAATCGTAAAGACCAGGGAATCCAATCCTCTCATTTTACAAACAGGGAAACTGAGGCCCAGAGAGGTGCAGTGACATGCCTGAGGTCATACAACTATTAAGTATTAAAAATGGAAAGTAAGCCCAGGTCTTGCTGACTTGGGACCCAGTACTACATCTTGCAGCCTCCCTAAACATCTCCATCAGCTATAAAATCAAGTAGTTGGACGATTGATCTTTTATGGAACCCTTAAGGTAGGGTTCTGAATCTTTATGATTTTCTCTCCTCTGGCTCTGTAAAAGATGATAGGATCTCTGTTCCCTTGATATACTTTCAGAAAAAAGGTTATAGACTGCCTACCTGGAGAGAGACATCTCTGCCCTATCCCAGCTCCACAGAGTTGTTAGGAAGTAGAATGACAGTATGTCTTCTTGGAATGCCCTCATGACCAGTCACATTAACAGAAGTTAATCAAGACCAGTACACTATTCCCAAGTGAGAGAATTAGCTCTTCCCTGTGCTACAGATTACAGAATGTTCTGTGACCAATGTGCTCCCACTCCCTCTTGACGGTTGGTTGTGAGCTGAGGGTCAAGCAGACAGTGATGCTCCATACATATCGATGAATCCCAGTGAGCAAAGTCTCTTCAACATAGAAAAAAACCCAAATTACTCTGGCCACAGAACACTTTGGGGTTTAAAATATAGTGATGAAACCTATCAACACTGGCTTAAGGATTGTGGATTTAGAACTAGAAGGAATTTTAGGGACCATGAAGTCCAACCCCATCCTTTTAAAGATGAGAATATAAAACCTGGAAAGGTTAAATTCCTTGCCCATGGTCATACAGGTAATAAAAAGCAGAACCAGGATTGGAGTCCAGGATTGGTCCTATAGCTCCCAACCTGGCCCTCTTTCTAATCAACCATGCTTCCTGACTATCTCAGAAAAAGAATGGATCTAGGAATTCTGGGAGCAAAATAGGGAAAACTAAGTCTATTTTCACTTGGCATCCCTACATAATTTCATATTGACTATTTTAGAAGATATTACTAACAGTTAAGTTTTTCTCATAAAATCCTCTTCACACTGCACAGAGCATCAAGGTTCAGTGGAGCACAGCTTGGGAAATGCTAAGTCAGGGACTTGGTGAGGAGTCAGTTATGCTGAAAGCCTACCTCTGCTGAGCCTAAAGCAGGAATTTTAAACTTTTTTGTCTCATATACCCCTTTGACAGTCTGGTGAAGCCTATGGATCTCTTCTCAGAATGTTTTTCATTGCATAAAATTAGATATTTAGCATTACAAGGGAACCAATTATACTGAAATTGTTATTGAAATATATACATACACAAACACATATATTTAAAGTTCATGGACATGTTAAGAATCTCTGTCCTGAATCAATGCTCAAAAAATCAGGTAGAGACCACCAAGAGAGGGTCTGAATAGATTATTTCCACAAAATTGGGTCAGGAGGAAAAATCTGTGACTCACCCCAGACAAGAGGCTGGGGAAGTAGGAACCTGGAATCAAGGTCACCCAGTGAGTCATACTCCATCCCCAAGGGAACAAAGAAACATCTTGAGGCTGGGTCTAGGGACAGATGATAATAACAGAGTATATTTATATAGTTTTACATATATTCTTTCATTTGTTCCTCATATTAACACAGGGAAGGTAGGTACCATTATCCCCATTTTATGAACAAAAAACAAACTCCAGGAATCTAAATGACTTGCCCAGGGCAGAACCATAATTAAGGGGAAATGGCCGAGGTTTTGACCCTGGGTGCCCACATTGGGGGAACTTTCTTCTATGCCACGTGGCATAACCATCCCTACCTTAAGGGTTCCATAATCATGGCACCCTTCCTTTCAGGATTTCATTCTTCCTTGTTACTGCTGTTCCCCCTCATATGGAACATTTGCCCTTCCAACTATTCCTAGAGAATGGTCATTGGCTGTCAAGGGTACCACCGCATTCCAGTCATCCAGGTTCACAACCTCAGAATCATCTTTGATCTTTCACTTTCCTTCACTCCCACATCCAATCATTTGCCAAATCTAGTTATCTTCATATCTCTCATCTCTGTCCCCTCTCCATTTCCATTGCCAACCTCCTAGTTCAGGTCTTCACCTGCTATCCCTTCTAGCTATTAATCATCTCTTCCCCCTTTGACAGTAAAAATCCTTGAAATATAATGACCGTTTCTCAGCTACTATTGACCCCTTTGTAGCATTCAATCCCCATCTCATTCTGGTAAAGCCTATGGGCCTTTCCTCAGAATAATGTTTTAAATGCACAAAATAAAATATATGGAAGTTCAAAAGAAACCAATTATACTGAATTGTAGTTATTAAAATTCTTGTTAAATGTTCATGGACTTCAGGTTAAGAACTCCTGCTCTATAGCATCTCTCTTGTCAATCTCAACAACTCTCATGGATTTGATGATCATCTCTACAGAGATCTCTATATTTACATACCCACTCTAGTTTATCTCCTGAACACTAGTTTGAATCAATGTCTGCCTGCTGGACAGCCCCATCCAGATGCCACGTTAGCATATTATACTGAATATTTGTATCTTTCCCACCCCAACCTAATTATCCTCAAATGTTTCCTAATTTTGTTTCTATCATCTTAGTCACCATCACTGTAGTCACCAAGGTTCAACTTCAGAGTAACCACTGATTCTTGTTTCCATCTTTCTGTCACTCTCCCTGTCCAGTAAGTTCTTAAGTATTGTCAAGTCTACCTCTACAAAATCTCATCCTTATCCCCTTCTCTCCACCCTGGTTTAAATCTTCATTATCTCTAACCTGGACTGTTATTCAGTCATTTACTAGCTGTGGGACATAGACAAGTCTCTTAACCTCTCTCAGTTTCAATTTCTTCAACTACAAAATGAGAGTAAAAATAGCAACCATCTTATAATTGACGTAAATAAAGCATTTTGCAAACTATACAACACTGTATAAAATGTGAAGCATCATCATCATTTTCATCATTACATTGCTCCTAACTGTAGGCAGTCATTTTCCAAATGCATTTACTTGGGGAACAGACAACAGAATATAAATGGGTCTGTAAAGATATCTTAGAGCAGGTGTTCTTAACCTGTGAACTTGTTTTAAAAAATATTTTGATAATTATATTTCAATATAATGTGTTTCTTTTGTAATCCTATGTACTTTGTGCATGTTAAAACATTATTCTGTGAAGAGGGTCTATAGGCTTCACCAGACTATCAAAGCAATCCATGACATGAAAAAAGATTAAGAATTCTTATCTTACATTCCAAAACATGAAAATGACAAATGTTAGAGAAGATGTGGAAAAACTGGAATGCTAATGCATTGTTGGTGGAGTTGTGAACTGATTCAATCATTCTGGAGAGCAATTTGGAACTATGTCCAAAGGGCTATAAAAATGTGTATACCCTTTGACCCAGCAATATTACTACTACTAGGGCTGTATCCCAAAGAGATCATACAAGTGGGAAAAGGACCTGTATGTACAAAAATATTTATAGCAGCTCTTTTTGTGGTGGCAAAGAACTGAAAATCAAGGGGATGCCCATCAATTGGAGAATGACTAAACAAGTTGTGATATATGAATGTAATGGAATACTATTGTGCTATAAGAAATGAGAAGCAGACAGACTTCATCAATAACCTGGAGAGATTTATATAAACCTATGCTGAGTGAGGGGACCAGAACCAGGAGAACATTGTACACAATTACAGACACATCATATTTGTGATGACTGACTTTGATAGACGGGGCTCCTCTCAGCAATGCAAGGCTATAAGACAACTCCAAAGGACTCATGATGGAAAAGGATAACCACATCCAGAGAAAGAATTACAGACTGAATGCAGATTGAATGCAGAAACTACTTGCTTTCTCTCTCTTTCGTTTTATTTTGTTTCTTCTTCCTCTTCATTCATTCCACTGGTTATAATTCTTCTTTACAACTTGACTAATGTTTAATGTGAAGGTATGTGTAGAGCCTATATAGGATTGCACACTGCCATGGAGGGGTGAGGGGGGAGGAGAGGGAGGAGTAGAAAATTTGGAACTCAAAAACTTGTGGAACTGAATGTTGTAAACTAAAAGTAAATAATTTAAAAAAAAAGAATAGTTATCTTAAAGACACTGGGGGAAAAAGTGCGATAAATGTCCTTTAGTGACAAAAGTCAAAAGTATCACATTCCCTATGAATGGTCAACAATTCCATGTGGAAAGTTTGATGTATGAGATTAATATGCTGAATAACAGGTCACAAAGGTACCTAGCAATGGAAGCTTTGCTTACCTTAATATACTATTCCTTGTTTTACAAAATACCTTACCTAAATTATCTAATTTGATTCTAACTACAAACCTGTGAGAAGGGCAGTACAAAGGCTAGGACATCAGCAGAGAGGTACATGTGAAGAGGGCATTGTGGTATATGAATTTAATGGAATACCATTATGCTATAAGAAATGAGGAACAGACGGACTTCATCATAACCTGGAGAGACATATAAACTGATGTGGAGGTACAGTGGAGAGGGCATTGGATTTGGAGTTAAAAGACTGGCTCCCCAGTGCTAAGCTGTGTGATTGAGCATAAATCACAACATTCTGGACATCAAACTTCTCATTTCTAAAGTGAGGTTGTTAGACTAGTTGACCTTTCTTGTTCTAAAGCTATCTTATGATTGAGGAAGGAAGAGATCTAGCAAGAGGTCTAGCAACCTCTGATACTTCTGGATTTTGATACCATGACTGGGATGTCTTCTTACCATGGAACATCCCTCCACTGTGCCCACTGGTGAGTTCCTTTTAGGGCCTCCATTCTGGGGGTGGGGTCCAAACCAGCTATGCCTCAGTTGGCTCCAGGTTATGCTTTTGACTATCTCTTGCCACCAAACTCCTGCTCTTTCCCCCTTTTTAGACTTCGTTTATGTGCTGTCTTCTCCTATTAGAATTTAATCTCCTTGAAGACAGAAATTGTCTTTCTTTTTCCCTTGTATTTTTATTCCCAGTGATTAATACAGTACTGGACACATAGTGACTGCGTAATCCTTGTTGCCTCGTTGCTATGCCTAATTCACTAAGCTATCATTCAGCATCTGGCTGGTCAGCAAAGGAATAACTACTTTGCTAAGAGTTATTAGTGAAGTGAATAATACTATAAATTCCTTGAAGGTAGGAGACAAGTCTTTTTAGATCACCTACTATGCTATCTAGTACTTTATTATGCAAACAAAAATGTTTAATTCTTTATAGGAGTTTGGTATCTTTTTCTATTCTTGCAAAAATTTTATGTAATATTGGAATTAACTGGCCTTTGAGTGCTTGATAAAATTTACATGTATATCCATTTGGTCCTGGGTTGTTTTTTTTTTTCCTTTGGGAGTTCATTAATGGCTTCTTCAATTTCTTTTTCTCATACTGGGTCAGGTTCTCCACTTATTAATCTAGTTATCTGGGTATTTAAAATTTTTATAAGTATCTATCCATTTCATCCAACTTATCAATACTGTTAGCAGGTAATTGGGCAAAATAATTTTTGATAGTTCCCTTTTTGTCATCTTTGACTGCTGAGGATTCTTCTTTTTCATTTTTTGATACCAACAATTTGATTTTCCTCTTTCTTTTAAAAATTAGACCAGCTGTTTATCTAATTTATTTTTTAAATAGCTCCTAGTTTTATTTATTGACTCAGGGTAGCTTTTTTTGCTTTCAATTTTGTAAATCTCTTCTTTGATTTTTTAGAATTCCTTATTTGGTATTTAGTTGGAGTTTTCTATTTTTGTTGCTTTTCTATTTTTTTTCCTTAGTCACATGTCCAATTCTTTGATCTGTTCTTTTTGAGATGGCTGAAAGCATTTTTTTCAACAACTTCTAAATACTGATGATTTGCCCCATGGGACTCTGTCTTTGGAGGTGCCACGAGGTCTAGGGAATGGGTTGATGCTATAGCTACAGAGGGACTGAAGTTCTGAAATTCTTCATTTATCACAACAACAACAACAACCGCTCCTGTCTGGAGCGCTCTGTAGTTACAAATCACTTCATATACATTCATGGAATTTGGTATAGTTTTTGTTGTTCCCAAGTTATTGATGAGGGGAAGAAAGAACCAGAGAAGTGATGTGATTTGTGCAAGGTCATACGGCCAATATTAGAACTAGGATCAGGTAGACACCTGACTGACAGTCTGGTGCCCTGGGCGCCATGCCACCCTGCCTCTCTATGGTGAATCAAACATCAATTAATCAACAAATATTTATCAGGCACCAAGTTTGTGCCAGGAACTGAAGACACTAAGACAAAACTCAAACAGGTCTTGTAGGAGTTTCATTCTACCAGAGGAAACTATATATACACATATAAGTAAATATATATGATAAACAAAATTATCATGGGGGCACTGGCATGTAGAAAAATCAAGAAAGGCCTCGTAGGAAGTGACACTGAAGCTTAACTTTGAAGGAAGCTAGGGATTCTAGGAGGCGAAATTGTGTAGGGAGGGCATTCCAGGCATGGAGGAAGGGATACAGCCTGTGCAATGGTACAAAGGTAGGAGATGAAATCCTATGTATGAGGAGCATCAAATAGGTCAGTTTTTATGGACCACCGATAACATGAAGGGACAAAATATGTAATCAGCCCGGAAAGATAGATTAGAAAGGTTTTGTATGTTTTCTGTTCTTCTTGGTTTAGGGAAATGTTGATATTTGTCAAGTTAATAGTAACAAAAAAAGGAAATTCCTTTTAGAAGGATGGGTAGGCTAGAGCCAGATTTTGAAAGGAGTCTTCATTTTATTCTAAGAGACAAGGGGGAGCCATTGGAGTTTACTGAACAAGGGAATGACATGGTCAGATTTGTGCTTTGGGAAAATCACTTTGGCAGCTATGTGGGCCGGGGTGGGGGGAGGAGGGGTAGAAAGATGAAGCTGTAATAGTCCAGGCAAGAGGTGAGGGAGGCCTGAACTAAGGTAGTATCATGTAAGAGGAGAGAAGAGGGAAAATGGGAGAGAAGTTATGGAGGCAGAATCAACAAGAGTTGGCAAATGATGGAACATGGCGGTAGGGGCAGGGGCGGGTGTGTGTGTGTGCGTGTGAAAATGAAGAGTTGGGGATAGTTCTGAAGTTGCAGACTGGGTCACTGGAAGGACAATGGTGCCCTCAGCAGGGACACCAATTTAGGAGATGTGCTGGTGAGGAATCCTCTTCTGTCTAACTTGGTCCCTCTATTTTTTCCCCTCACAGAGAAGCCTTTGTTTAATCATTGGAGCAATGGTAGGGCTGAGCTGGGGTCTTTTGTGGGTATTGATGCCATTGGCCAGGCTCCAACAGCTTTTACACATGGGAATAATCTAGATAAGCTAAGCATTATATCAAAAAGAGAATATGGTGACTGCTGAACAGTGCCAGACTCACTCATACCCCCACTCGAAAGTATCCTGTCTTGCTTCCTTATTTATATATGCTTGTTGGTCTCTGTCTCTGTCTCTGTGTCTCTCTCTGGTTCTTTGTCTCTGTCTCTCTTCTCACTGTTTTATACCAGTGTAGTAGAAACTTAGCTTACCATCTCATTTAACTCATTTATCTAATCCCTGCTGGACTGTGTCACTGTAATTAACTCCTCAGGGCATTAGCAGAGTATTAGATGTAACAACTCAAGGTCCCAAGGCCCCAGAGCTAGACTCTATCTGTAGCTCTAGTCTTCCATCTACCCACAATGGGTAAGAGACTGGAGTCAGTCAACTCTTTTAGGAAAAGGAGTTTGATGCTACACATAAAGGATTTTTTTTTTGTAAAGACAAGATGCCCCAGGTAAGAGGCCTACCACTGTGGTCCATACCTTAGTGGAGCGTAAAAATACTGTGTAAGCTCTTTGAGACAGTTAGGTGGCTCAGTGGATAGGCCACTGGGCCTGGAGTCAGGGAATACCTGAGTTCAAATCTAGCCTCAGACACTAGCTGTGTGACCCTGGGCAAGTCACCTAATCTCTGTTTACCTTCATCCACTGGAGAAGAAAATGGCAAACCATTCCAGTATCTTTGCCAAGAAAATACCATGTACTGTATGTCCATGGGGTCACAAAGAGTTAGACATGACTGAATAACAACAAAGTTCTTTGAGGAGAAGAACCATCTATCACTTTTGTCTTGGCATTCCCAGTGTCTAACTCAGTGCATGGCACACAGTAAGAACTTAATAAATGCTTACTGATTGATTTATCAATCATAAGATCAAATGAGATAATATATATAAACACTTTGCAAATATCTATGTAAATATCAGTTGCTGTTGTATAAAAGTTTTTATTCTTTTGATGAAGTTCAGATAGAAATGGTCCTGAGACAAGTTGTTACCCTAGAAATTTTTTTTTAAAAATATTTTTAATGTTCTACAGATTATTGGTATTCAATCATTTTTAGTCATGTTTGATTCTGCATGACTACATTTGGGGTTTTCTCAGCAAAGACACTGGAATGGTTTGCCATTTCCTTCTTCAGCTCATTTTATAAGTGAGGAAACTGAGGCAGAGTTAAATGACTTGCCCAGGGTCACAAAGTAAGTGTCTAAGACTGGATTTGAACTCAGGTCCTCTAGATTCCAAGGCCATTGCTCTACCTACTATGCCACCTAGTTGCCCCTCCTACCAATTATTATACAGGTTCATAAAATAACCTTTTTTGTTGTTGAATAAATGTATTATTATTCTAATTATCATTTTATTACTGGAACATGAAATCTTTGAGCTGAAAAAGACCTTAGGCCATTTAGTCCAACCTCTTAATTTTATAAATGAGGAAACTGAGGACCAAAAGGAAGTGACTTATCCAGGGACACACAAAATCTTATCTCTGACCATCCCTACCCTCAGGCAGTCACACAGGTTTGAGGTAGTTTTCTCAGACATCTGACTAGATATTGGCTCCAAACAGATAGTCTCATTTCCTCTTCCTGCTAAGAGACAACTTTCCTTGGTCATTATTGCTAGCAAGTAATGTGGTCTTGAGTCCTGCAGAATGTGTGTATGTGTCCACATGACAAAAGCAGCTGATCATGGAACACTAAATTTAGAAGAGACTTCAAAAAGTCATTTACTCCCACCCCCTCCCTTCAAGTACCTGCCCACTCATTCATTCAACCTGGGTTCATATCCTGCCTCAGAAATTTACATGATCATAGACAAAACATTTCACCTTTCAGATTAATTTTATCCCCATCTGTAAAATGGGAATAATACTTCTTCTCTTCACCCCCAGCCCCACCCACTTCTAGGGTCCTTGAGAGGAAAGCACTATATAAATGTGAGTTATTCTTTTTTTTTTTTCAAAACTTTATTTTTAGACTCAAATGCCAGAGCACAAATACAAAATAGAGAATACAGAATGTGAATTGTTCTTGTAAGAGACAGTTCAGTTGTGTTGATTTGGAATTGGTTGAATTACCAGACCCAAACAGGAGCCATTAATGGCTGGCTATCACCTTGGAGGGGGGTCTCTAATGGAGAGCCTTAGGGATCAGAATCAAATGTCAGGGTAGGAAGGGACCTCAGTGGCCAGCTAATCTATTGTACCATCAAAGAATCCCCTCTCTAGTAACCCTGACAGGACATCATCCATCCCTTACTTAAAAACCTTCCAGTGAAGAACATGAAGCTATGGAGAGAGCCCTAGGCTTGGAGTGAGCTTGGGGTCATGGGTCTTGAGTTCAAATGTTGGCTCTGCCATTTACTTACTTCCTATGGTTTTTACCTTCACAACCTCTTTCATATACACCCCTTTGTCTCCTCTGACACTGCCCCCACTTTGGTCCAGGTTCTCATGCCTGGATTATTGCATAGTGTGCTGGTGGGTCTGCCTGACTCAAGTTACTCCCCACTCTAGTCCCCACTCAAAAGGACCTTCCTAGAGGATCTGATCATGTCCACTATCACCCCTCTTATTCAATTTGGTACTAGAAATGTTGGCAGTAGCAATAAGAGAAGAAAAAGAAATTGAAGGAATTAAATAAGGCCAAAGAAGAGACTAAGCTATCACTCTTTGCAGATGATATGATGATATACTTGGAGAATCCTAGAGAATCAAGTAAAAAACTACTTGAGATAATAAAGAAATTTGGCAAAGTTGCAGGATATAAAATAAACCCACATAAATCCTCAGCATTCCTATATATTTCTAACAAAATCCAACAGCAAGAGATAGAAAGAGAAATTCCATTTAAAGTTACTGTAGACATTATAAAATTTTGGGGAATTTACTTGCTGGAACAAACCCAGAACCTACATGAACACAATTACAAAACACTTTTCATACAAATAAAGTCAGATCTAGATAATTGGGAGATCTAATCATGTCATTTCTCTGCTCAAGAATCTCTAGTGGCTCCCTATTATCTCCAGGATTAAATACAAAATCCTCAGGTTTTCAAAGCCCTTCATAACATGACCTCTTCCTACCTTTCCAGTTTTTTTACATCTTACACACAACCCCTGTCCCTGTGATCCAGTGAAATGGGTCTCCTTGGGATTCCCCAAACATGTGCCTCTCCCACCTAACTCCAAGAGTTTTCACTGGCTATCTCTGAAATCCTCTTCCTCATTATCTCACTTCTCTGGCTTCTCTCAAGTCTTAGCTAAAGTCCCACCTTCTGCTAGAAGTTCTTCCCAATTTCGTTTAAACCTAATGCCTTCTCTCTGAGGTTATCTCTCATTTATTCTCTCTATAGGACAGCTAGGAACTATAGTGGATAGTGACAGGCTTGGAGTCAGGAAGACCTGAGTTCAAATCAAGCCTCAGTTATTTACTAGCTGTGTGACCCTAGGCAAGTCACTTAACCCCGTTTACCTCAGTTTCCTCATATGTAAAATGAGCTGGAGAAGGAAATGGTAGTATCTTTGCCAAGAAAACCCCAAAAACAAAGTTGTATGTGACTGAAACAACTGCACAACACCACTTTCTCTCTCTCTCTCTCTCTCTCTCTCTCTCTCTCTCTCCATATGGATAGAGAGATATGCACACAACTCTATATATACACACACACATATGTATACAAAGTGATCCACTGTGTCAAAGGCTATAGAGAGGTCCAGGAGAATGAGGACTGAGAAAAGGAAAAGCTTTTTGTGCTAAGTCAAACCTCATCAAACCTTTGAGGATTTACACTGCAGAGAATTCATAAAAATTATTGTAAATGTTACAAAGCTTTCCCAAGAAACAAATGTTATTCAACATCAAAGGATTCATAATAGAGAAAAATACTAGTAATGTCTAATTTAGTAACTTATGTATTTGTATTAAGTATGTTTTCTATAAATGCCATAAATATGAAGTTTTGTTTCTTTCTTAATCTATTCTGTAACTAGTCAATCATTCTCATTTGTTAAAAATAAATGTCTTTGATGACTTTTTTTTAAAAAGATGAAATGTTTGAAGGTGTTTAGCATAGTTTCTGACACATAATAGGTGTTTAATAAATGCATGTTTACTTCCTTCCCTTATACATTCATACAATTAAAAAAACTAAATGCAGGACTTTAAATATACCTTTTTAAATGTAATTTTTATGATTTTGGCCCAGCCATCTAGCCCTGTGAGATAATTTTGAGATACCTTTCATTTCTCATAGCAGAAAGCAGTGAAAAGAGGCATGGGATTGGAATGAGAGAACCTGGGTAAGATCTGAACCCAGATAATCCTGATTCTAAGGCTTACCTTCGATCTACTATGCCATGAAAATAATCAGTGTTTCATGATTTTCAGGTAAGTGGCTTCACCAAAGAGATATTAGCATTAAGAAGTTGCTTAAGGAGGGAGAAAAATTTGGAACTCAAAATCTTACAAAAATGAATACTGAAAACTCTCTTTATATGCAATTGGAAAAAACACAAAATACTATGAAGGGGGAAAAAGTCACTTAGAATACCAGAGATTGTCTAGGACGGTGGGGTCCAAGCTATCAGTTATGAGCTAGAAAAGACAGCTGGTTGTCAATTTGGACTGTTCCCTAAACATGTCATGTAGATGTGCTACAGAGGTCAACATAAAGGACCCAAGATCCCATGTAACCCAAACTTTACCAGGTTGAGCAATTCCTCTACTAAAGTCCCCCAAATAGCCATCCAACATGTGTTTGAAGATTTCTAGTGAGTAGAACCCACTACCAATGCACTGTGCAAACAAAAGAGCTGGGCATGTTTAGCTTGGAGAAAAGAAGACTCATGGGAGACAGGAGAGCTGTCTTCAAGTATTTGAAGGTCTGTCATGTTGAAAATGGATTAGATTTGTACTTAGCCCTAGGGGGCAGAACCAGGAGCAGTGGGAACTTTGCAAAATAGCCAACTTAGGCTGATGTCAGGAAATGTCCTAACAAATGGGGCAGTTCAAAAGAGGAATGGGCTGCCTTAACAGGTAATGCAACTCCCCCTAATTGTAAGTCTTCAAACAGAGTGTAGGCAACCACTTGTTGGATATGTTATATTAAGTATTCCCTTGTCATAAAGGTCAGATTAGATGACCCCCTGAGATCCTCTTAAACTCTCAAATCCCATGATTATGGCTTGGCAGGAATGTTTTCTCCTACAATAAACTGGCTTAAAGTTACAAAAATAAAGGTTAGAAGCAGTCAGACATTTATTTAGATGGAGAAATGTAAATAGTAGAATTCCACAGGGACCAGTTTTATTTTATGTTTTTGCAAATAATCTAGAAGGAATATGCTGTGAAATATCTAAGATTTCAGATGACATGAAACATGGTCTCATGAGACTATGTGAGTGGGAGGCAGAACCATTTTAGACTTCTGCTGTATACCCCCAAGTTACTTAACAACTGACATTCATCAAGCCTTTTAAGGTTTGCAAAATACTTTACAAGTATCTGAGTTGGGCCTCACAACAGTCCTATGGTATTCTCATCATACCCATCTTTAAAATGGAAGGAACTGAAGCTCAGAGAAATCTAGTGACTGTTCCAGGGTCACGAAGCTAGTAAGAGTGCAATTTGGGTTTTGAACCTAGGTCTTTCTGACTGGAAGTGTAACACTATCCTGCTTTGTGTCTCCTAGCATAAGGCTGAGTTCTAAATAAATATTTGTTGTTGAACTGATTAAGCAATAAGCTTCATTCCAGGGTAGGTTAGTGGGAGGTGATACATTTGAAGGAAAGTCATCTGTACTCCTAAGATTCTGGGGTCAAAAATGTCAGTTGTGACCCAGAAAATGAATCAGGGTGTCCCTACAGACTATTCACTGAATGCACTGGCCAAATGTGCTGAAGAAATCAGGGAACTAAATCATCAGAAAATGCATGGTAAAATAGAAGGATTGATGGCTCTGATACTTCCTGTGTGACCTCAGATAAATCACTTAGTTTCTCTGGGTCTCAATTTTCTCATCTATAAATGAAGGCGTTGGACAAGATGACCTGTAAGGCTCCTTTCAGCTATAAATCTATGATCCTTTGATGATATGAAAGACATTTTCTACTTGTTCAAAATTTTAGTATATACTGTGTAGTCCTGGCCACGCATCAGCAAAGATATGTAAAGCTGAAATAGGTCTTGAGAAAGGCAAGCAAAATATTGGAGGGGAAGGAGAGTTGTCATATGAAAAACTACTTTAAAAACAGGCACTTCACACTCTGGAAAAAGGTTAGAATGGTAGGAAAAATCAAATATGGTGAAATTAATAGGGAAAAACGAAAAGTACCACATTTGGGCTCAAAGAATCAATTGCATGAGGATAAGATGGAAAGGCATTGCTTGAAAGGAATAAATAATTTGGAATTTTCCCTCTGTGTGCATCAAGAGTGTCATATAGCAGCCAAAAAGGTGAATTCAACCTTGGTCTAGATTAGGAGGAGCACAATGATCACAAAAAGGAGGTGATAGGTCTGTTGTTCTCTGTTCATAGTCAGAACACATCTGCTGCACCGTGCTGGTTTGGTACCTTGTTTTAGGAAGGACACCAATAAACTGGAGAGCTTCCAAAGGAAAGTGACAAAGATAGTGAAAATGCATGCTATGCAAGGATTGGTGAAGAAGAGAAATCTCAGAGGGAAAAGATGGTTCTCTTCAAGTGTTTGAAAAGCACTCATGGAGAAGAAAGATTAGACTTATCTGGCTCTTTCCTCACTTCTCACCTGGCTGCGCTATTTCTTCGGACTTCTCTGACTGACTCATCTGCCATGCCTCAGGAAGGTCATTATTGGGATAACCTCATCATCCTATGGGGTGGGGGGGTAAGGGAGAGGGCAGGGCATGAACTCCAAATCTCCAATTAAGGAGAGAGGTCAGCTCATATGTCTCCTCATTTCTCACTTGGCAACAAATGTGCCACTACTTGGGCCTTCTTGGCCAGATTTCTTCTTCTCCCACCCACAATTTTCAGCTTCTTTTTGTGTTTTGTCTCCACCAATTCCCTTAGATTGTGAGCTTCCTGAGGGCAGGGATTGTCTCTCTTCTTTAGTAGTTGCATCTCCAGCACTTAGAACAGTGCCTGGAACTTACAGGTACTTAACAAATGTTTATTGATTATTGGTTTGGTCCAAGTGGGCTGAATGGGTATTGGACAGGAATTGTAGAGAAAAGAATTAAAACAATATTAGGGAAAACTCCTTAATAATAAGAATAGAAAAAAGTGTAACAGGCTGCCTCAGGAAGTGGTCAATTCCCACTCACTGGAGGTCTTCAAATAAATGCTAGAAGAACAAACATTTATTTGGCACAAATGTCAATGTTTATCCCAAGGTAGGGGCTGAATTACATGCCCTGTGAGGTCAAGTCCAACTATTAAGATTCTTGATTCTGGGGTCTGATGATCATTTATATCATTAATCATTTAATATCATTTTTGGACCTCAATAAGAGCCAAAACCTGAACTAATCAACCAGACTGTTTTGCTTTGCTCTAAAATGCCCTTTCCTGTGTTAGTAACTTGAAAGACCAGATAAGGTCAACAATGGCTATTCTTTCTGTTTATGACAGGATGCTTGCAATCAGAACAGTGGGATTTCTCTTATATTGGGGACATACTCCATATGAGGGAAAAGCTCAGGTATCCTGGGATCCAGCTGACACTACTTTGTTAATTGTCTTGTAAACATATGTAGACCATAAATCTGAGGGACACAAACATCCTGGGATTGTCCTAAAACATATAAAAGAACTCTGTCATTCTTGTATCAGGCAGTCAGAACTTAGGTCCTGGCTCCATGTAGCACGTATCTGCTAGCTTTATGGGAATAAATGATATAAATGTGTATCACCTAGCCTGTTTGTCTGCTTCAACCAAACTTTCAGGTCAACAGGATGTAATCCAAATTCATAAAATCACATAGGGAAGGAATGAGAACAGAAAATTGGTGACAGGCATAGATTTGATCAAGTTCCAGAGTATTAAAACTGAGGCTACTTTGGCTTTGAAAGGGACAGATTCAGGACAAAGCAGATAAAGTTCTACTGAACTCAATGCATAGTCAGCTTATGGGACTTATAACCCAAGGGGTGAGCATGGTCTGGACATTTTTAAAATCATTAAAAAGAGAGAGAGAAATTAATGGGTGACATCTCCTGTGGTCCAAGGGTATATACTTAATCTCTGGCACTTAGTAAATGCTTGATGATCAACTGATTCGTTAAAACATTTTTTTTTAAATAAAGCACTTACTACATGTTAAGTATTCTACTAAGTGCTAGAGATATAAATACAAGCAAGCAAGATGGTCCCTGCCCTCAAGGAGCTTATATTCTGTTGGAAGACAGTATATAAAAGGGTCCTGAAAAGTAGAGGGGAAGACAGGAGGACTGTCAGTGGCTGGGAAGCAAGCCTAAGGCTTGATTGTGGGCAAGACAAGGCGAAGCTCACTGATCAGAGTCCAAATTGGCTCCAGGGGCATAGTCCAAGTTTCCAGTGGGGACAGTGGGTTAGGGGATGAAGGCAGGAGTGCAGGTATCATGGTTTGGAGCAGGGAAGTGATTAATTGATTTGTGGTAGATATCACAGGCCCTTCCTCATCAACTTCCTTTGGTGTTAGTGTCAGAGAAGGCCTAGGCTTAGAACATACTCTCTGGTCTTACCCAGTATGATAATACACACATCCTTGTGGCATGGAGAGAATCAGTCTGTCTTAAATTATAGAGCTGGGCCTCCTAGCTCAACTGCCCATTCACTGAGAGACAGTAAGTTCTGGCTACACTCTGTGCTTTGGGCTCTTCTGCTATAAAAGAGATTTAAATCCCTCAGCTTTTGTCTCTTTCCCCTGGTTCACAAGGATTCCCAATAAGATCAATGAAATCAGACCCTTCCTGGAACTCTGTGTTCAGTGGAGAAAAAAAAGAAAACTATATCTGTATATATGAAAAATGACCAAACAATAAGAGCTGGTCAAAAGTAGAAAAGATGGCCATAGAAAGTGGTTGATTCCCACTCCCTGGAGGTCTTCAGGTAGGTGCAAATACAAGCAAGCAAGACAGTCCCACCCTCATGGAGCTTATATTCTAATGGGAGACAGCACGTGAAAGGGGGCTAAAAAGGAAAGGGTTGGGAAGATAGAGACTTAGCTGTAGGTAAGATAAGGCAAAGTATATACATATATATGTATGTATGCATTACATATGTATATATACACATAAAGTATATATAATATATACAAAGTATATTGCATAAACATTTATTATATACACAAAGTATATACAACATATATGCAAAGAATATATGATGTATATATAAAGTATATATGTGTATGCACATATACTCACACATATGTATATATACATACAGATATATGTATATAATACACATACACACATACGTACATATACACATATGCATATATATGTATAACCTTGAGAAGATCTGGAGAAAATTTCTCTAGAGGAAAACTGACATACCCCTAATATTACAATGGACCTGTGATCTCTCCAATGATACAGATTGCATTCCATGTATATCTATCCATCCATGGCAACTCTGGTCCCTGCCCTACCACAAATACACCATGCATGATGTAGCTGAAGTGCTGGGAGCCTACCTCCTTTCCTCCTACCACTGCAAAAACACCAGTGACCTTGATGTCACAACACAGCAGCCCTCCACTCTGTAACATGGCCATATCATGTACTTTCTCACTTACACTTTTATTTCTCTCATGATGTCTTTTCCCCCAGTTCTTCTTTCAAGGTCCTTATCTGATCCATGTCACAACCTGCCCTCTCTCACCCCCACACCCTATGGACCTCTCCAATGCTCTCTTGCTCTCTGTGCAACATTCTTATTTCGTTACAAACTCTGGTGTTCCAAGACTTCTAGCTACATAACTTTGGCATAAAAAAATGAGCCTTTATTTCTGAGAAAAGTATAGGTCTCTAAAGAAGCTTTCTGATTTCTCATAGGCAATCCAGGCTGCTCCCCTTGGAACCCAATTTATCACTCATTTTTATTCTGTCTTGGATATATCTACTGAAAGAAAAGTTCTACAATTTTGCAGCTAAAGGCATTTCATAATTAGAGGAAAATGAAGATACAAAATGATATTGAAATGGATGAAGGGGGAGGGGGTGAAGATTATAGAACAAAAAGCTGATTGAAGAAGGAAAGATAGAAATGAGGGCATCAAGCATTCTCAAATATTAAGGGTATGACTCGAAGGATGATAAAACCTTTACAATCACTGAGGACAAGAGAATGTACAGGGTGAAATTGCGAGGGAGGGTGTTTACCTTACATCAAGAAGGACTTCAGCTAATTGGGATTTAGTTATTCAGGGAAACTGATAACTCCTTGGGGGGGGGGGGTGTTCTTCAAAGATCAAGAGAGATACCTTTCTGTACTATCAGATTAAGATCCTCAAGGCTGGGGGGGGGGCCTCTAGGGACAAAGACTTTGGAGATATTTCTTCATCATCTGTAGCATTTACAAAACAAAACAACATGGGCTCATACTAAAAACCCTTTTTCTGTTTCAATATTATAACACCTTTTAATAGAAAGCAGAAATATTGTTCTATGATCCTATTTATGGATTATTTTAAGCATTTAATTTATAGTTTAAGGTTTTAAGTGGGTTCTTTTATTTCTTGGGTTGGTGGTTTTTTTCCTCAAACAATAGGGATTTGCAAAATTGTAAAAGAAAAAACCGGATTCAGAAAACAACAAAATTTTATCAATTATAAATGAATCAACGAATAAGAAATTATTAAGTACTTACTTTGTGCTAAGCAACAGTGATAAAAATAGAGAAGTAAGACAGTCTTTGCTCTTAAGGAGTTCACGTGCTAATAAGGGGATAGAACATCTAGAGGAGGTTTCAGCTGCCAGTCAGCTGGAAAGGCCCCCATGATCCTTAGGGTACAGTGAAGGGCAAAGTACATGGACTGCATCTTCTTTGATGTTATTTCCACAACTAAATTCAAATCCATTTCTGGAGTGTTGAACCATTTGACAGCACTGTGACTGCAGCACCTGCAGCCAGGCTGCATCTCCACCAAGGGCTAATTCCCCAGATGAGGGCTATGGGGGTGGGGATGGAAATAAGACTGATAGTCTAGGGGGGAGGAGAGGTGGGCCACTACTATTTTTTTTTAATTCTTTAATTTATTAATTTGTTTGTTTCCTTTTAGTTTACAGGATTCAATTCCACAATTCCTTGAATTTCACATTTTGTCCCCCTCCCTCCCTTTCCTCCCCATGGCGTCTTATAATCAAGTATAGGATCTGTAAATACTTTCACATTATACAATGGTCAGGTTATAAGGATGGATTGTACCAGCTGGAATGAAAAATGGTAAAGAGGACATAAAATCAAATAAGAGAACGAAAAAGATCAGGTATTTTGCTTCCACCTGGATATAAATTTAGTTCTTTCTAGTTCTTTCTCTGGATGCACATTTTTCTCTCCATCGTGCGTCTTTTGGGATTGACTTATATCCCTGCATTGTTGAGAAGAGTCCAGTCTATCAAAGTTGGTCATCACACATACGATGTGTCTGTAATTGTGTACAAATTCCTCCTGGTTCTACTCTTCTCACTCATCATCAGTTCTTTTAAGCCTCTCCAGGTAAATATGAAGACCACTTGCTCCCCGTTTCTTATAGCGCGATAATATTCCATAACATGCATATACCACAACTTGTTCAGCCATTCCCCAATTGATGGACACCCCCTTAATTTCCAATTCTTTGCCACAACAAAAAGAGCTGCTATAAACATTTTTGTACATATGGGTCTTTCTCCCATTTCTATGATCTCTTTGGGATATAACCCTAGGAGTGGTATTGCTGGATCAAAGGGTATGAAAGTATTTATAGCCCTTTGGGCATAGTTCCAGATTGCTCTTCAGAAAGGCTGGATCAGTTCACAACTCCACCAACAATGCATTAGTGTTCCAGTTTGCCCACATCCTCTCCACACTACTATTTTTTTTAAGCAATTGGGGTTAAGTAACTTGCTCAAGGATACACGGCCAGTTATTTTTGGGTATGGTGCTAAGTATATGAGCCTGGATTCGATCCCAGGTCATCCCAACTCTGGAGCCGGTGCTCTTACTCGCTGAACCACCTGGCTGCCTCAAGGGTCACTACTATTCTTGAAGTCCTCAAGTTCAGGATCCTAGGCCATCTCCATCTGGGTCTGAGGGGAGGTGATAGGTGATATCATCTCCTAACTTCCTCTTACTTTACTTCTTTCCTTCCTTCCTTGCTATTTCTTTTTCTTTCTATGTCTCTCCTCTCTCTCTGTTCCCTCTTCTCTCTCTCCGCTCTCTCCTTTTTTCCCTCTCTTCCTTTCTCCCCCTCTCTTCTTTCTCTCCTTCCTTCTTTTCCTCTTCTCTCTCCCTCTTCCTTACTCCCTTCCCCCTTCTCCTCCCTCTCTTCTTCCCTCCCTCCTCTTTCTCTCTCTGTTCCCCTTCTCTGTCTGTCTCACTCTCTGTCTCCCTCTCCCTCATTCCCTCTCTCCTCCTCTCACTCTCCCCCTCTCTCTCTCTCCCTCCTTCCCTCTCCCTTCCTCCCTCCTTTCGTCTCCCTTCCTCCCTCCTTTCTTCTCTCCCTCCCTCCCTCCCTTTCCCTGTCTCTTTCGACCCCCACAGTGGGTCTAATTATATCATCCAGCACTCTCCCTCTGCCTAAAGCGATTACTGTCAGTTAAACAAGTCAGTAGACACTCAGTCTCTCCCAGTTCTTACGTTCAGTGAATGAACACCAAGACAGGCACAAAGGGAAAGAAATGGGACACTTAAGAGAACATCATAAGACTAACAACTGGTGCAGACAGACAAATTCAATTCCAATTCAAGAGCCATCGCTGAATATAGAACACTGCTGGGCATAGGGCAAGATCCAAAGTTTTAGTGAGGCAGTCCCTGAACCCATGAAGTTTAGAGCTTAGTTTATCTGGGAACATGACATATTATACCCCTCTTCTAAAAAATCACAGAAAGGGGCAGCACAGTGAATAGAGCACCAGTCCTGGAGTCAGGAGGACCTGAGTTCAAATCTAGTCTCAGACACTTGACTCACCTATTAGCTGTGTAACCTTGGGCAAGTCACTTGACCCCAATTGCCTTACTTTCCCCCCTCCAAAAAAAAATCATGGAAAGCAATATATGATAAGTGCATAATAAAGTGCTATGTGATATTTGACTTGGGAAAAGTCATTATCAACTGAGAGAGCAGGAAAGGCTTCATACAGAGTTGGCCTCTGAGCTGGCCTTTAGCCAATGGGCAAGAATTCAACAGACAGAGTTGGGAGAGGGAATTCCAGGCACAAGAAACAGCATAAACAAAGGCATGCAAGTGGGAAACACCAGAAGGGTGTGGGACAGAGGGTAATCCATCTGGACTGATGCAGACAGAACATGGTGGAGAGTGGGACAAAACCATGCTGGAAAGGTAGATTAGTTAGCCATTGAAGAATTTACTCTCCAGGCAGTAGGGAGCCATTACACGGTCTAGAGCAGAAGAGTGATGTGATCCAATGTATGAGAAAAATTGTCATGAAGGTAGCTATCATTTATATAGCAGCTTAGGATTTGCAAAACCACATACGTGATCTTATTTTGATACAATAACTCTGTGAGGCAGGTGCCACTATCATCTTCATTTTACAGATGAGGCACGGAGACTTGCCCAGATTCACACAGCTAGCAAGTGTCTGAGGCAGAATTCAAACTCGGGTCTTCCTGATTCCAAGGCCCATACTCCTTCCCTGTACCACCTAGCTCCCTCGGCTAGCTGGACTATGGATGTAGACATTGTCAGACATAATTGGTGTATTGGTCGGTTTTGCTAAACTGCTATTTTTCCTCTTTTTTTTCTTTGTTCTAAGGGATGATGCAATATAATGGAGTTATTTATGCTCCTGGCCCCATGACCAGCCACAAACAAACAGCTAGGCCACATTCCCCTATGGAGTCACCAAATCCTGCCAGATTTGGTAGAGTTCTCAGAAGCTGATAAGCAAATGAGCCTAAGGTGGTCCCCCAAAGGGCTTCCCCTTGCCGAGCTTCCAGGTAGACTCCAGACCCCAGGTGGCAAGCTTCCAGGGAGGCAGTGCCCTCCTCTATATTGCCAGACCATCCACTGGGCACTCCTCCCTCATTTGAGTTTGGTCATTAGACCAAAACTTTGTCAGTCTGTTGTTGCTTGTAATAGCATTGGCCACGTGTCCCACTTTAGTCATTGCAATGTTACTTTTGTATCTTTCCCTGAATTACATAATTCTGGACAGTGGCTGCTTTAATAAATGCTGGTATTCATGTCAGACCCAAAATAGTTATTCAGACCAAAAAGCTATGACTCTGAGGGGTTTCTTGGTCATCGGCGCCTCCCCCCCAAGACTCCTTTGCCCTTTCCTCCCTTCTGTCTCCCACTACCATCATACGGCTGACTAAGGAAGGTCATGAATAGAGAAGCATCAAGGGAAAAAATGTGATATCAAATATGTGTGTGTGTGTGTGTGTGTGTGTGTGTGTGTGTGTGTGAGAGAGAGAGAGAGAGAGAGAGAGAGAGAGAGAGAGAGAGAGAGAGAGAAAGAGAGAGGGAGACAGGTAAGGGGGGAGGGAGGGAGAGAGAGAGCAAAAGGGAGAGGGGAGAGAGAGAGGTACAGAGATACAGAGATATACTAAGGAAAAAAAATTTTCTAGAGATTTAGAAGGGATAAGGTATGGATTCAGTGATTGAAATGACAGAATTTTAAAAGCAAGACATCTGCCCAAGGAAAAGCAATATAGTTCTGGGAGTGTAAAGGGAGGACAGAGAAACCATGCTGGAAAATAAGGCTTATAGATGATGCAGATACCTCCAACCTGGATGTTGTGAATATTTTCTTCAAGAAGAGAGTAAGGAGGGGCTCACAGTGGTGAGCACTAAGCAACAAGGCAAAGAAATAAAAATGACTCTCTCTTAAGAGATTGGAAATGCCTGGCCTCCAACATAGAAGTCACTGTAGAATCAGACATCTAAGGGCAAACTGGTTAGGAAAAAAATCAATAGCAAATTAGAAGAAAGGATGAAAATGAAAACACTGCATGTGTTTCCAGAAGTTCCAATCAGACCTGTTTTCAACCAACTGTGGATTTTGAAAAGTGGTAAATAAGCAAAAGCAGACATTGACCATGACTCACCATTACTTGGAGAAGTTTAACTTTTCCAATGATCAACACAACAAGGAGGTCAAAAGAACCCAGAAATAACCTCAGCCAGGAAACATTCCATCTCCTGGACAAATGGAGATTTGACAGTGCCAAGTGCAACAATGGTTTAGCTCAGAGGCATCAAACTCAAATGGAAATGGATCTTCAGGCTGTACTTTGACTTAGAAAACCACACATTAAGATCAGCTATATTGTATTGTATTTTTATTTGTTGATATTTCCCAATTATATTTTAATCTGGTCATAATCTGGTCAGTTTTGTGAGCAGCCTGCAGCTGCCAATTTGACACCTCTGGTTTAGCATACAAGTTTATTTACATAACACTGGGATGGTCCTATCTAGAAGATTAGAAATGGCAGTAACTGAAGAAATAGTGAAAAGCAGTTGAGGAGGAAATGAGCCTGCAGAGAACTTAGTATGAGATCCAATGCAGCTGGAGCATTACAAGAACATTTGTAGACTAGATGACCTATAATCAACCAGATCAGCTCTTATCCCTAAGACCCCACATAAGTTCACCAACATTCATCTTGACCCATTATCTTACTTTGTCCTATTGCTAGATTCTGTAGAGTTTTGTAAAATCCTTACATTGGTATCCCCAGTACATTAGATTTACCTGCTGCTGGCTCTGCTCCTCCAAGTTGATCTTCACTTCAAGGGACTGCCGGGCTTCAAGGAAGGCCTTCCTATGCTTGCGGTCAGCCATGTAGTAGGACATAATCCCCACGATGATGGCGCACAGGTAGATGATAACATTAGCCAGGATCTGTATTCCAGGGGGAAGACAGAAGAGTCAAGAGTGAGGTAACATTCCAAAGGAGAGATGTAAGAAGGTGATGAGGAGATGTGGTCAATGTAACAGTATTACTAGATAGCTGTGGCACCCTGAATCGTAGCAATACTTCTGAACTTGATCTATTAATGGAGTGCAATGGAATCTTCCCCTTCTTTCATCTCCTCTCCCCAGAATACTCCAATAGCCCCTTAGTGGGTATCCTTGCCTCTAGTCTCTTTCCTATCCAATCCATTCTCCACAGAACTGTAGAAGAGATAGTTCTAAAATATGTCTGATTATGTTACTCTGTCACTCCCCTGACCAGTGGAGTCTAGTGGCTTTCTTTTACTTCTAATATTGAATAGAAATCCCTCTATCTGACATTTAAAGTCCTTTATAACCTGGCTCCACACTATCTTTCCAGGCTTATTATACTTATATACATTCTATGGCCCAGCCAAACTATCAGGCTATTCCCCCTACATGACATGCCACCTTCTTTCTCTGAACCTTTCCATGGGTTATACCCCATGCTTGTAATAATAATAAGGTAGCATATGAGCAAGGAAAGCAGAACCAGGAGAACTTTGTACGCAATTACAGATACATCGTATCTGTGACGACTAACTTTGATAGACCGGGCTCCTCTCAGCAATGCAAGGTTAGAAGACAACTCCCAAAGACTCCTGATGGAAAGGGATATCCACATGCAGAGAAAAAACTGCAGAGTCTGACTGCAAATCAAAGCAAACTACTTGCTCTCTCTCTTTTGTGTTTTGTTTTGTTTTGTTCCTTCTTTCCCGTTCACTCCATTGGTTATAACCCTTCTTTACAACTTGACTAATATTTAATGTGAAGTTAGGTGCAGAACCTATATTTGATTGCGTGCTGCCGTGGGAGGGTGGGGGAGAAAACCTGGAACTCAAGGGATTGTGGAATTGTAAACTAAAAGTAAATAAATAAATTTTAAAAAATAAAAAATAATAACGAGCTAACATACAGACAGCACCTACTAAGTTCCAGGCACGTAGCTAAGTACTTTGCAAATATCATCTCATTTGAGCCTCACAGCAATTCTGCAAAATAGGTGCTATTATTATCCCCACTTTACTGTTAAGGAAAATGAGGCAAACCGAGGTAAAGTGACTTGTCCAGGATCACATATCTATTAAGTTCCTGAATCAGGATTTGAACTCTGGTCTCCCTGACTCTAGGCCCAACATTCTGGCACCTAGCTGCAATATACTTCCTCCTTACCTCGTAGAACCCCTAGTTTATATCAAAGCTCAGCTCACACACCACCTTCTACATAAGACCTTTCTAGATTTTTCCAGATGATGATAATATATCCCTTCCCTCCCCCAACAAATGACCTTGCATTTACATTGTATGTGTATACATTTACTCTGGCAAACATTAGTTAGGGAGGCAGTAGATAAGATAGAGAGGGCTGGGCCTGGAGTCAGGAAGACCTGAGTTCAAATCTAGTTTCAGATATTTACTAGACTCTGGGCAAGTCACTTAACCCTGTTTGCCTCAGTTTCCTCATCTGTAAAATGAACTGGAGAAGGAAATAGCAGACCACTACAGTGTCTTGCCAAGGAAACGCCAGATGGGGTCATGAAGAGTTGGAAACAACTAAAATGACTGAACAACAACAAATATTTACTATGCGGTGTGTCCAAAAAGTCCTACTGCATTTTCAAGCTTTAACAACTTTGGATGTATTAATGCTACAATTTGAAAAAAAAAACTGAAAAGTCAATTGTTTAAAATTTTAAAATATTGATCTGTTTCTTATTAAAATTCAACATAACCACCCTTTTGTGCATACTTTGCTCTAGTTGACTTTTAAAGTTTGCAAAAACTTTCATCAGCTGCTGCTGAGTCCTTGAAAGGATTGACTTTGTTATCCTAGCCTCAGGAGGGCCTGAAACAAAAAGTAAAATTTTATTATTTAAAATTCACAAAACTAAATAAGCATAAAATAAGAATAAAAGAAACTAAAATAGTTAACCTTTTCAAATTATGCTTTTTGCAAGTTTGTAACATTTCTGTTTTTGAAGTTAAAAATTGCTTTTAAGAAGCAATCTTAAAACTGCACTAAGATTTTTGGGATGTTCTGTATATAGTCAAATGCTTCTCTAGGTACCTGTTTCCCTCAATACATCAAAAGCTACTGGAAGGCAGTAAAAGTTTATTTTTTGTCTTTAAGTTGCCAGTGCGAAGACACAGCATGATATAGTAGGCAGAGAGTCACCAGCCTCAGTCAGGAAGACTAGTGTTCAAGTCCCACCTCTGACAGGGTAACCTTAGTTAATTTAACCTTAGTGCCCTAGAACAAGTGCTAATCTGCATTACTAGAGAGAATGTCATCACTGGGAGTTCCTAGAGATGCCAATGAACTCATATATCTAGTAAAAAAAAAAGACAAACATAAAAACCATCAGTGTCTGGCTCATAGTAGGTGCATAATAAATGCTTGTTGACTGACTGACATTTGAATCACTACAAAGAAGTGACATATGGTAGTGGTTGGGGCATTGAACTTAGAGTCAGAAGACTTGCCTTTTTCTAGCTCTCTGGGTCTCACTTTCCCAACTGTTAAATGGGGATATTATATAATGGAACATTTCTGTCTTTCAGAGTTGTCATAAAGATCAAATGACATGATGTATGGGAAGTGGTTTGGTCTCCCTGTCTCAAATCTCTCCCTATTCCAGTAAATTTGCCACACAGCTGCCAAAGTGATCTTCCACAAGAGCAAGGCTGCCCCTACTCAATGAACTCCAGTGGCTCCCTATTGCCCCTAGGATCAAATATAAATAGCTCTTTAGCTTCTAAAATACCACATTAGCTTCACAAACTGGCTCCAGCCTATCTTTCCAGCTTCATTGGACATTACTCGCCCTCTGACACTCTGTAATCCAGCCGAACAGGTCTCTTCTCTGTTCCTCATTCATGAAAGTCTTTCTTCCATCTCAGGGTTTTTGCAATGATTGTGATCCATGTACCCCTTCTTCAGAGAATCCTTCAAGACATAACTTAAACATCATCTTTATTGATCCTTACAAATACTAATGTACTTACTCCCAAATGACCTTATATTTGTCCTTTTTCTGTTTATTCAGTATGTACTTCTCTATATGTAAACATACTTGCTGTATCCCCCATTAGAATATCCTTTGTATTCCCAGTACCATGCCTGGCATATAGTAGGCACTTAATAAGTGCTGGCTGATTATTTTGTAGCTTCGACACTACATAAAATGAAGAATTTCAGAACTCCATTCATCCATAGTTATGGCACTAACCTATTCCCTTGGCTTATGACAACTCTGAAGACGGAATCCCATGGGGCAAATTATCACCATTTAGAAGTTGTTAAGCATTCTCCTTCTGTGGCACAGTAGCCAAGACACTGGACTTGGAGTTGGAGGGCCTGCCATTTGCAGTGCTAGATGCTAGAGCAGCCCTGTTGCTGAGAAGCACCAAGGAGATGCTATAGTGTAGACTGTAGACGCCTGGCATCTTTCGATGCTTATGGGATGGATCAGAATCCTCAGTAAGGGCTTCCTGTGCCACCAGGTTGTTATGTATGTTGGCTTGTTAATGTAGTTTCATGGGTGTATCACTGGAGTAAAGGAGGAAGGGGAAACTCTGGGCATATGGCCTTAGGGGAAAAAGTTTTGGCAAGGAGAAAATCAATGGTATGGCTATTAAGTGGTGCCAGAAGAAAGTAAAAAGTTGAAAACCTAGGTTTAAAAGCAACATGACCCATTAGTCTCAAACTCAGATACCACATTTGGTTTCAGTTGGTAGTGCTCAGTGGTGTCTAGGCACTAGTGGAATGGAAAGAGCCCTGGCCAGGGAATCAGCACTGAGGAAGGAGTCTCAGCCTTGCCACTAACTCATTGTGTGACCTGGGGCAAATCCCCTTCTTCTCTCTGGGTCTCAGTTTCCCTATTAGAAAATAGGGAACTACTAAAGATTTTTAATAAGGGAGTAGGTCTGATCTAAGATTTAGAAACATTCTGTGAAAATTTACTCTAGTAGCCAAATAGAGGAAGAACTGGAGAGGGGACAGGATGGAAAGAGGGAGACTAACTTGGAGATTATTGTGAGAGGTGATTATGGCCTCAACCAGAATGGCTGACAATGTGAATACAGAGAAGGGGACAGCCTGGAGAGGAAGAATCAACAAGACCTGGCATCTAATTAGATATGAATGGAGGGAGTGAAGGATAAGGAAGGGCTAAGGGTGACTCTGATTAGTGATAATGGGTGAAAAGATGGTGGTATTTTCAACAGAAACTTGGGAATTTGAGAAAGAGGTGTTTTGGGGCGGCCAGGTAGCACAGTGAGTAAGAGCACCAGCCCCAGAGTCGGGATGACCTGGAATCGAATCCGGACTCAGACATTTAGCACCTACCCAGAAACACCTGGCCGTGTAACCTTGAGCAAGTTACTTAACCCCAATTGCTTTTAAAAAAAGGAAAGGAAAGGAAAGGAAAGGAAAGGAAGGGAAGGGAAGGGAAGGGAAGGGAAGGGAAGGGAAGGGAAGGGAAGGGAAGGAAAAGAGGTGTTTCTAGGGGAGAAAAGTTCTGTTTTGGATGTGTTGAATTTGAGGAGCCAGTAGGATGTTCAGATGTCTAGCTGGCTGTTGGGGATAAAAAAAAAGAGTGATTAAGGCTGGTTTTTATAGATTTGGGGGTCTTTGGGAATCATCTGTATAGAAATGTTAACTGAACTGATGGGACATAGAGTACATACTTGGCTTCCAGCCAGAAGTCTCTGTCTGGGCCAGGTAATTCTGAGTCTGGCCAGACAGCCTGAGATGGGTGGCTCTAATCTGATCTGGGTGATTCTAAAATGGATGCCTCTGGTCGTGTGGGGCTAGAAGGCAACAGAGGAGCTAGAGTTTCTCCAGATATGGATATCCATCAACTTCCCCACAAATGTAAACTTACTGCCCTTCCAATTAGACTTCCCCTAGCCTCTTTTAATGCCTCAAGGTTTGAGAAATCAAATAATTAATGTTGTTCAAATTGCTGGTATATTAGGACATACTCACATAGGATTTTAAATTTCAAAATGACTCTTAGAGATCATTTAGTCCAACATCCTTACTGACAAATCTGAAAGCTTTAGTTCACTGGTCTTGTGACAGCTCTCTCATTCAATTAAACAAACATTCATTAAAGATTGTCTACATGTAAGGCTCTATGCTGTTGCTGGGGTATCTCTTTTACTTAGTGCTTGGTTTTCAATCTGTTCTAAGTAGTTGAAGCTTGAGGATAAAACAGCAAGAACAAGGAGAGATACTTACTTAACTAAGAATATAGAGCTAAATTCTTATTTAGTACTTGGTCTAATGGATTATGGGTCTCAAATCTATTACCTAGTGAAAACTGGTCTTCTCACAGCCTCCAGAGAATATTATTAATCTCTTTATCCCTTTGTTAAGTCTATATGTAATCACAGTGACAAGTTTTTGTGCAGAGGTACAGAGATTTGAAATTTAGAGCCTTAGGACTGGAATAATAATAGCTGATGTTTCTGATTTGTTGCTTTTCTAATTTTTTTCAGTCATATGTCCAAAATATTGACTTGTTTCTCTCTTTTACAGATGAGAGCATTTGGAGATATCGATTTTCTCCTAATGATCACATTATTCTAAAAGTGTTTGGCATTATGTGTTCTAAGTTGTGACATATTATCTCATCATTTTCTTTGGTGAAACTTTCTATAATAACAGATGTTTCAAAAGCTGCTAAGTATATTCCCATCTCTGCCCTTTACAGATGAGAAAGTGGTGGCACCTATTGTAGATGGCATTTTTAAGAAGTTTGGCCACAAAGCAATTTCCAACTCATCCTGACCCAAATGGAACTCATTAACTTCAGACTTCCCTCATTGCTGCAGTGCATCTTAAATCATACAAGTTCACATCAATCTCCCCTCTTCCTTCTTCTTCACTCAAGATCTCACATCCAACAAGTTGCCAAATCTCACTGATTCTCTCTCTGTGACAACTTTTCATTCATCCCCTTCTCTCCATGCACAGAGCGCCACTACCACAGTTGAATCCTACATCATTTCTTGCCTGAATCATTACAATAGTATCCTAATTGGTTTTTCTGATTATACTCTTTTTGGCCGCCAAAATAATGTTCCTAAAATACAGACCTACCCAATAAAATCTGGCAGGAAGAGAAAGAAAAAAAATTTCATTTAAAATAACTGCAAAAAACATAAAATACTTGGGAGGTCATCTCCCAAGACAAATCCAGGAATTGTAAAAACACAATTGCAAAATGCTTTTCACACAAATAAAGACAGATCTAAACAAATACAGAAATATTAATTGCTCATGGGCAGACCAAGCTGATATAATACAAATTACAATTTTACCTAAATTAATTTACTTATTCAGTGCCATACTAATCAGACTACTAAGGAATCATTTTGTAGATCTAGAAAAAAAATTAATAACAAAATTCATCTAGAAGAACAAAAAGTCAAGAATATCAAGGAAATCAATGAAAAAAATGTAAAGGGGGTGGCTAGGTATTGCAGTGAATAGAGCACCAGCCCTGGAGTCAGGAGGATCTGAATTCAAATCCGACCTCAGACACAACACAAAACTAGCTGTGTGACCTTGGGCAAGTCATTTAACCCCAAATTGCCTTACCTTCCCCTTTCCAAAAAGCAAAAAATAAATAAATAAATAAATAAAAAGAAACTCTGGTGCATCAGCTCAAGGATAGCCAAAAGGAGAAATGACTAATCCCCCTCAAAAAATTTTTTTAAAAATGTAAAAGAAGGTGGTTGGGTGGTACCAGATTTCAAACTATATTAAAAAGTAGTAATCATCAAGACAATCTGTTACTAGCTAAGAAATAAAGGGTGGAGCTGTGGAATAGATCAGGTACACAATACACAGCAGTAAATGACTGTAGTAATCGAGTGTTTGATAAACCCTTAAATCCAATCTTTGGAGGGCAAGAACTCACTATTTTCAAAAAAATTGCTGGGAAAACTAGAAAATAGTTTGGGAAAAACTAAGCACAGACCAATATTTCACACTGTATACCAAGACAAGTTCAAAATGGGTGCATGATTTGCACATAAAGTGTGGCATCATAAACAAATTAGGGGAGTATGGAAAATTTTACCTGTGAGATCTGTGGATAAGGGAAAAGTTTATGACCAAAGAAGAGATAGAGAGGAACACAGGATGTATCATCAATAATTTAAGTTTTAAGTTATAAAATTATCTACACTCTTTGACCTAGCAATGCCACTACTAGGTCTGTATTCCAAAGAGATCAAAGGAAAAGGACCAATATGTACAAAAATACTTAAAGCAGTTTTTTTTTTGTGGTTTCAAAGTGGGAATTGAGGGGATGCCCATCAATTGGGGAAGGGCTAAACAGGCTGTGGTATAAGATTGTGATAGAGTACTATTGTTTTGTACGAAGTGACAAGCAGGATGATTTCAGAAAAATCTAGGAAGACCTATATGAATTGATGCAGAGTGAAGTGAACAGAACCAGGAGATCATTGTACTCAGTAACAGCAATATTGTACTATGATCAGCTGTGAAATACCTAGCTACTCCAATCAATACAATGACCCAAGACAATTCCAAAGGACTTATGATGAAAATGCTATCTATCTCCAGAGAGAGAATTGATGAACTCTGGGTTCAAACTGAAGTATAATTTTTTCATTTTATTTTATTTTTCTTGCCTTTTTTTCATAACATGGCTAATACAGAAATCTGTTTTGAATGATTTCACATGTGTAATTGATATCATATTGCTTGTCTTCTCAATGGACAGGGGAAGGACTGATGAAAGGGAGAGAATCTGGAATTAAAAAAATTTTTTTAAGGATGTTAAAAATAAATCAATGATAATTTTTTTTAATAAAAAAAAAAAACCCAGACCCAATCATGTCACTCTTCTGTTCAAAAATCTTTAATGACTCCCTGTTGCCTTAGGATAAAATACAAACTCTTCATCCTAACACTTAAAGCCCAATCTGGCTCCCACTTACCTTTCCAAACATTTTGTACTACTCTCCTTCACACACTCTATGACCACATCAAACTGACCTATTAGCTATACTCTAAACTTGACATTCTCATCCTGTCTCCCTGGTTTCGTGTAAGCTGTCTACCCGGCCTTCTCACCTCTGCCTCTCAGAATCTCTAGCTTCATTTCAGTCCTCAGCTCAAATACAAACCTCCTATTGAAGCTCCATCTAGTACCCTTTTCCCCTCCTCCCTACAGTGCTCTCTCCCTCCTGAAATGCCTTTGTAATGAAAGCCACAGTACATGTTGTTTCTTGCACACACCCGCACGCGCGCGCGCGCACACACACACACACCAGTTAAAAGTTAGGTTCCCAAGAGACTGGTCCAGAGCCTTCTAGTCAGTCAATAAACATTCATTAATCACCTACTATGTGCTGGGCACTGTACTAAGTGCTAGGGATAGGAAAGAGTCAGAAGGCAGTGCCTGCCCTCAAGGACCTCACAATCTAATAGAGGAGACAACAGACAAACAAATATATACAAACAAGTCACATAAAGACAAGAAGGAAACAAATAAGAGAGGGAAGGCATTAGAATTAAGAGGGCTGAGAAAGGCTTCCTTTAGAAGATGGGATTTTATTGGGGAGTTAAAGGAAGCTAAGAAAGTCAGAAGGTAGAGATGAAGAAGAAGAGAATTCCAGGCATGGGAGATAGTCAGAGAAATAGCACAGAGACGAAGTTTGTGGAACAGCAAGACTGTCAGAGTCGCACGGCTGGTACTTCATAATATTTGTTGACTTGAATGAAATGGAATCTCATCACCTCTAGGATATAAGGCAAATTCTTCAGCCTGGCATTCAAAGCCCTCCATAACTCCTACCTGCCTTTCTAGGCTTTTTGTAAAACATTATTTCCCTTAACTCCCCAACTTTTCTGCAGAACTGACCTAAGCAGTTCCCAAACTCATGTTCCATTTTCCCTCTCTCTGTGTACATTCACATGAGTTTTTCCCCTTGTTTAAAAGGCACGCCCTCATCTTCCCCTCTAAAGGCTTCAAGAATCAACTCAGATACTACCTCCTCTAAACTTTTCTTAATCCTGTTGGTTGATAATGCTCTCCTCTCAAACTAGGGGAAGCAGAGGGACTAAACATTCACATGATGCCTACTATGTGCCAGGTTCTGTGCTCACCACTTTACAATATTATTTCATTTGCTCCTCATAACAACCTGGGATTGTCTCCTGGGTGCTGTTATTATCCCCATTTTATAGATGAGGAAGATAGGAAAGACTGGGTGATTTGCCCAAGTTCACACATCTATTAAGTATTTGAGGCTGGATTTAAATTATTTTATATTTTCTTATCTGTGTACATTCAAGGCAGCTTGGAACAGTGAGAAGACAGAGCACTAGACCCAGATTCAAATGCTGCCACAGACAATAGCTGTATGACACTGAGCCAGTCACCTTAATTTCTCTATATTCAGTTTCTCTATCAGTAAAATTAGGGAGGGGGAAAAGGGCAGGGGCTGATGCAGATCATGAGACATAGAATTGAAAGGTACCAACCTCATCATTTTACAGAAGAGGAAAATGAGGCCCACCTCTCTTCCACTTTACTACTCTGAGTTCTTATGTGTTCACACACATTATATCTGGGTCCCATCTTGAGGATTTTACCCAGTTGCCTGATATGAAAGTTAAAAAAATAATAATACAATAGTCTTGACCACAATAATTATATAGTACTGTCATGTGTGATATACATGCCTTCTTAAATCCGTGAAGAAAAAGAAATGTGTACTGTGTTCTTTCTCAAGCAATAGTAGCAATATTTTTAAGTTTTAAAAAGACTAAAAAGTTGTGTTTTTTGCAGTCTGGTGTAGTGGATAGAGGGCTGACTTTTGGTGAAGAAGACCTAAGTTCAAATCCTATCTCTCGCACATCCTGGTTGTGTGACCCTGAGCAAGTCACTTAATTTATGTCTGCCTCAATTTTCTCAACTGTAAAAAAAAGAAAGAGGAACAGTAATGGTGCCTCTCCTCCCAGGGCTGTTGTGAGGCCAGATGGTATGATATTTGTAAGCTTTTGGGAAATTGTAAAATGCTATACAGCTGATGGCTATGATGATGATGAGCACTTTATTAGGGAATTGCTGCTGATGTGCCCCAGTGGAGAGTTTCCACTTCAGGAATTTGGCCAATTCACAAGCTCATACCAAAAATTGTAAAGCTATTACCATCCTTCACTTTAAAACAAAATCCAAGAATCAGGGTTTGAAGGGACCTAAAAACTCTAGTTCAACCTCCCAGTGTAACGTTAATGGGATTTAAGATCTTCCCAGATCATTAATAGGCCTCACATGGAGCCCATTTAGGGAAACTTGCTCAGGGGAGGCTTGCTTGTAGGAAGGCTTTCACACTTTTTGCTAGTTTCTAATTAGGCCCTGAGTCAGGAGGGTTGCGATGCCCTCTGGCTCTGAGAAGTGTATAAATACACTGTCGGTATTATCTTTGGGGGCTGGATTATGAGAAGGATCTTGTGATTCTCTGGTTGAGATTCTGAATGGCTGTATGTTCAGAGCTCCCCAACTGCTCAGATGTAAAGGCTCTCTCGATCCAGGGATGTATGCAAAGTGTACAGCAATGCTGCTTTGACTCAGGCAGAGCCCTGTATGTTGGTTTTTATTTCTCTGCTTGTATTTGCTCTGAAGTTCAGGGTGCTGACTTTTCCTCTAAACTAGTGAATGTAATTCAAAAAGACTGTTGACCCCTTAAACAGCTATCTTTCCTAGTAAAACAGATCTAAGAGCCTGTGCTAGCAGCCAGCCGGGTTATGCCAGTGTGGTTGCCGCTACACCCAGTCAATGTAGGAATCCCTTCTCTAACATCCTTGACATTTAAAGTTTGGAAAGCACTTTACATAGATTTTGTATTTGAGCCTCATAACAACCTAGACAGATAGGCACTTATAGCATTATTACCCTCATTTTTCAGTTCAGGAAACTGAGGCTCAGAAATATCAGGTGACCTGTTTGTGGTCACATGACTAGTAAGTGTCAGAGGCAGAAATCTTCCTGACTCCAGGTCCAGCACATTATCCACTCAGTCAAACTGTCTCGCCAGTGATGATCCAGCCTATCCTCAAACAGTTGTTCCTTGAACAAAAATAATGTATTTTTTCTAAGGTTTGTCTCAATTATAAAATGTTATTAACCTTTGTGGAATAAAAAGAATCAACTCCTTCTGTATAGCTCCAGGGGCAGCTAGGTGGCATAGTGGACAGAGCACCAGACCTGGGATCAGTAAGACCTGAATTCAAATCCAGCCTCAGACACTTACTAGCTGTGTGACCCTGGGCAAGTCACTTAGCCCTGTTTGCCTCAGTTCCCTTATCTATAAAATGAGCTGGAAAAGGAAATGGCAAACCACTCCAGTATTTTTGCCAACAAAAACCCAAAAGTGGTCTTGAAAATTTGGACATGACTAAAATGACTGAATAATAACAATAACAAGTGTAGCTCCAACTGGGACCAAGAGGTAGAAGTTACAGAAGTGAGTTCAATTCAACATAAGGAACAATGAGAGCTAACCAAAAATGGAATGAGCTGCCCGAGGAAGTAATGAGCTCCCCATTCTTGGATATATTCAAGGTTGAATAACCACCTGTCAGTAATTCTGCTAAGAGGAAGCCTGTGCTGTGTGAGAGACTGCTGCAATCCTGAGGTGCTCTCTATGCCTAAGACCTTGAGTAGTTTGCAGCAAAGCTTATCATATAAAATGATCTCCAAGGTTCCTTCCAACTCTACATTCTATAATTGTGGAGCTATTAGGTGATACAATATTGAAGTCTTTTGCCCTGGAGATCTTTAAACATGGAATAGATGACCATCAGGGACAGTTTAATAGCAGTTTTGCCTGGAGACAGAGGAATAATCCACATAACCCCTGGTGCTTCATTCTGTCCTGAAGATTCCCTGACACTGACTAGAATGCCATCTCTAAACAGAGATTACTAACAATTACTCTTACAATATAGATGTGACTACATTGGAACTCCCCCCAACCCAAGGTCCCTGGTGAGACAGGGGATTAGCCATGAAGTCTAATTCCAGGTCCTCTTGTCTTAAGGAACTCAGAGATTACATTGTTTTCTACTGCCATGGGGATGCACTGTAGCATCTCTTCATTAAAACTTGTTTAGATGTTTTGGAAAATTAAAAAAAAGACTCAGAGGAACAGTGTGGCAGGAAGGAACCAGGGGAGATGATGCCTTCAGAGCTGAATCTGATTTTTCACAATACAAAGAATGAGACCTGGTCTCCCTTCCACAGAAGTAGAGAAGAAAAGGACCTGGACAATTTGATTTGAGCTTGCCAAAGTTTGCCAACCAGTGACGTCATTTGTCATTCTTTTTTTTTTCTTGTTGGAGGGGGGAAGGCAGGGCAATTGGGGTTAAGTGACTTGCCCAAGGTCACATGGCTAGTAAGTGTTAAGTGTCTGAGGCCATATTTGAACTCAGATCCTCCTGACTCCAGGGCTGTGCCACCTAGCCACCCCCAGTGAAGTCATCTTTTTTGGATTAAGGAACTGTTTCCAGAAAGTACATATATTAAACTGAGATATGGGCCCAAAGGCATCTTACCTGATGAAGAAAGTGTTGGTGGTTGGTATTATTCAGTTATTTCAGACTTTTTGTGACCGCATTTGGGGTTTTCTTGGTAAAGATATTGGAATGGTTTGCCATTTCCTTCTTCAGTTCATTTTACAGATAAGGAAACTGAGGCAAACATAGTTAAGTGACTTGCCCAGGGTCAGACTGCTACTAAGTGTCTGAGGCTGCATTTAAACTCCAGGGCCAGTGCTCTAACCACTGTACAACCTATCTGCCCAGGAAGTGTTAGGGTTGGAATCAAAAAGATCAAATTTTAATCCTGCCTCTGTGTGTCTAGTGGCATGTCATTTACTTTCTCTGAGATTGACTTTCTCATATGTAAAATAAAGATAATAATATTTATAGCATCTACTTCATGGGGTCCCTGTGAGATTCAGATGAGATAACAGATGTAAAGTGTTTTTCAAAAAGTTAAAGTGGAACAAAAAGACTTATTTTAAATGGAACTCATTGATCAACAAGCAAGCATGAGGACACCAGCACGGAGTAACACATCAGGAGAGTTATCAAATCGAATGGCCACATGGAAGTCCCCCAAGGGAAAGGCGGGTCAAAGGTGACACTGATGAGAGGGCAGTGGCAGGTGGAGGGCAATGCACAATGAGACCGAAGCTCTGGGCAGCAAGGGGGTAACATGAAAGCCCTGGGCACTGAGTCCATGTGGCTGGTCCTCGACAGGATTATGCCAAGAGTTCTAGGGTCTTGGAGTCCTCAAAACAAACTTTTTAAACATCATATTTTCCATATCTTCACAGAACAACCTATGTAGATTTCCATGTGTAGAGCTGTGCTTTAGGGCAGCTAGGTGGTGCAGTGGATAGAGCCCCAGGCCTGGAGTAAGGAAGACCTAAGTGCAAATCTGGCCTCAGACACTTACTAGCTCTGTGACCTTGGACAAGTCACGTAACCCTGTTTGTCTCAGTTTCCTCATCTGTAAAATGAGCTGGAGAAGGAAATGGAAAACCCAGTATCTTTGACAAGAAATCCCCAAATGGGGTCACGAAGAGTCAGACAGAACTGAAAACAACAAAAAATTTTGACTTTCAAAAAATCACAGGCACAGAGTTGAAAGGAACCTTAGTGACTCATTTCCTCAGGTCTTTTATTTCACTGGTGAGGCAGCAGGCCTAGTATGTTATCTAACATCCTTTGGCAGATTAGTGCCAGAACCAGGACTAGAAGTCAGGTAACAACAATCATTGACATTCATATACTGCCTTGGGGGTTGTCAGAATGCTTTACAAGTATTCTCTCATTTGACCCTTACAACAACCCCAGGAGGCAAATGCTATTATTATACCCATTTTACAGAAGAGTAAACTGAGGCAAAGAGGCTAACTGATTTGCCTACAGTCACACAACTAGTAACTGTCTGAGGCAGTTTTGAACTCGGCAGTCTACACCACCTAGCTACCTAATATAATACGTTTTGTGAAAAGATGGAGGGTTCTAGCTGGAACAATTCAATCTCGTAACAGGCTACATCAAAACTTCATCTAAATCCATATTACCCCGAACCCTCCCAACCTCACCTGATCTTGGGGTCCAAGCATGGTGAAGCCTGGTTAGGACTTGGATCAAAGACCCTGGAAAATCCAGGGAGCTGTAAGCTTTCATGGTACAACGGAAAGAGGGTTAGATGTGGAATCTGAGAATATGTGTTCAAATCCAGCCTCTGATACTTACCTTGGGCAAGTCACTTCAGTCTAGGCCTCAATTTCTTCATCTAAGCTGACAAAAATGGGAAAATAAATGCTGGAGGCGCTGTGGGGAAACAGGCACATTAATGCACTGATGGCAGAGCTCTGAATTGGTCTTAATCATTCAGGAAAATAATTTGGAACTCTGTTCCCAAAAGTCACTCAATTAAGCATAACCAGTGACTCAGTGATGCCATGACTAGACCTATACCCCCAAAGAAATCAAAGAAAGAGGAAAGGGACCCATATATACAATAATAGTTGTACCAAACGACTGGAAACTAAAGCAGTTCCTGCCAATTGGGAAATAGCTGAACAAATTATGGTATGCGAATGTAATGGAATACGATTGTGCTGTAAGAAATGATGAAAGGGATGGGTTCAGAAACATCTGAAAAGACTTGTATGAACTGATAGAGAGTGAAGGGGGCAGATTAAGGAAAATAAATTCTATGATAATAGCAACAGTGTAAAGACAAACAATTCTGGATGTCTCTAGAACTCTGATCAGTGAAATGACCAGTTACTATTACAGAAGGCAGATGACAAAACATTCTCCTGGAAAACAGGAGACAGACCCAGATTGTAGAATGAAACAGATATTGCCGGGCATGGCTAATAAGGGAATTTGTTTTGCTTGACCATGCCTTTTTGTTATCAAGATTTTGTTTTTGGTTTTTTGTTTTCAGTGGGGACTCCAATGGAGGGAAAAAGGAAGAGGAAATAGTTTTGTTCACTGAAAAAAATTCGATTTAGCTTTTTAAAAACATGTCCTCATCCACAAAATAAGGAGGTTGGACAAGATGACCTCTAAAGTCCCTTCCAATTGTACATCTTGGATCCTATGACCTGTAGCCAGGGGAGGCAAAAGTGTATAGTCTTGTGAGGTTTGACTTTGTCATCATTTTCTAGGACATTCTCATTCCTTTGTTTGTATTTAAAGGCTAATGTTGACACACTTGAAATTAGCTTCTGCTGTTATCCATTTCAATTGGAATTGCCCCTGTGGGGCCTCCCCAGGGCCCATGACAGCATGACAGGATCTCCTGAGGCATCTCTGCCCCTGTGACACCACACTGGGACAAAGACCAATCCAGTGACTTTACTCCTTGAAAGAAAAAATGGATAAATACAAAGAGACCAAAGGAGCAAGGGTTTTACTTCTAATGTCCTGAGGTCTGTAAGCTCCAACTCTACCTTAACATTTAAAAATATACTTGCAACATCATACGCATAGGCAGCACTTCATGTTTTGAGTTTTCAAGAAGTTGGTTTATTTTGGTTTTTCCCTCTTGAGTGCTTCATATAACCATAGGAGAGGCTGGGCAGTGGAGAAAACCAGCAGATGCCAACAGCACCAGCAGAAGGCGTCAGCCTTTCCCTTACTCTGAAGACCTGCAGTCAATAGACAAAGGCAGGGAGACCCTGAGCCTCTGGGCTTTTGTTTCCAAACCCATCCTCACACAAAGACTATAGCACAGACTGCATCAGCAGAATGGAAAGAGGAGTCAGGCCAGACCTCTACAAAGAACAGTGAAGCTCCTGGGTGCCTCAATGTTTCTCTGTGTCTCATGAGTGTTCCAGGAGAAGTTTTAAGCTGCCTGAAGCCTTGGGCATAGAAAACACCTAAGATTTTCTGGCAAAGACTAGCTGACCCTTTGTCTGGTGGGTTGCAATGGAAGTTAATTTGGGAGGATATGTTGGGCCAGTTAGCTGCTGAGGCCCCCTCCAGCTTGGAAGTACTGACTCAGTGATGGCTCCCTGTCACAGGGTCAGTGATAGCTGCATCCCTGAAAAGGCCTGAATCCTTCCTATTCTCTCCCAGATGTGCCTGTTTCAAAGATGGAGGGACTTGAGTAGTGTGAGGCCATGGAAGCCTGATATTTTTCCTGTAATTAGGGTACACTACCACCAACTGAGGCCTAGTTATAGGTGCCCCCAGGCTTCAAACAAAGCCGTGATCATTCGAGAAGGAGAGAATGTTTAGGTCTTCATTAACTGCTGGCGTATACAGGACTGTCCCCTTGACAACCCTCATGACTTTGAAGATCTGTTTCTTTCTGATACACTGCTTTAGCAAAATTCAGCTGCCAGTTGTCCAGGCTTATACCAGAACAGAACCTTTTAAATTGATATTGAAGTAGAAGGATTTTAAATAGAAATTTAAACTGGATGAGTCAAAGAGTGGCATGATAGATAAAGGGTGCTGGAATTAGAGTCAGAGAACCTGGTTTAAATCCCAGGCCTGTTATTTACTGCCTGCATGATCTTAGGCACACAGGTCACTTCAGCTCTCTGACTATTAGTTTCCTCAATTATAAAAGCAGGGGAAGGACTGGAGATTTTCTTTTGTTTGTTTAGTCATTTTTTTCAGTCGTGACCCCATTTGGAGATTTTTTGTTTGTTTGGGGGGGGGAGATTGTGGGGGGGCAAAGATACTGGAGTGATTTGCCATTTCCTTCTCCAGCTCATTTTACAGATGAGGAAACCAAGGCAAACAGGGTTAAGTGAGTTGCTCAGGGTCACACAGCTAGTGAGTATCTGAGGCCAGATTTGAACTCAAAAAGAGGAGTCTTCCTGACTCTAGGCCTGGGGCTCTATCTACTACACCACCTGGCTCCCTATGGGGAATGGACTAGATGACCTCTGAGGCTGCTTCCAGTTCCAAATCTATGATCCTGAGATACTCACAATAGCTCTGAGAGGACTGAAGTGCCAAAGGTACTGTTATCCCCATTTTACAGATGGGGAAACTATGCTTCAGACAGGCAAGTTAAGTGACCTGCCTGGGACCTCACAGCTCATTCAGTGTCAGAGACAGGTTTTCAACTTTAGCCTCTCCTGATGCCAGATCTACGCTACCTGCCACCAATGAGATAATGTACCAGAAAGATCTTTATAAACTGTATATTAATATGTGAAAAGTATTTTTATGCTAGGATATTAAGTAACACTGGCATATACTTCCCTATTTCCTTTGTCTGTACCCATTCCCAACCCCAAGAACCCTCATACACAGATATGTATTACAATACCTTATATGGCAACATTAACTACCTGGAACACAGTCAAGAAAAAGGCCTTGAACAATGAAAATAGATGTCACGAAGTCTATGGATCATAGAAATAGTCCCTCTTACTTTATATATTGGCATTACGCATAGTGCAATGCGAAGAACATTGGCAAGAGTCAAACAACCTGGGTTTGAATACTTACTACCCGTGTGAATACTTACTACCTGTTTGACTTCTGTGGGTCAGTTTCCTCATCTACCCAATGAGGGGACTGGACTCAGTGACCTCCATAGTCTCTTCTACATTTCTAGAAAGCTTTATTACATAGTTTCTAAGCTCATAGCAGATGCCTAAGTAGCAAATTAGAATAGGAGGCTAGAGCTGCCTAGAGGCAGGCCCTCACAGATAGTAGAGAGAAGTCAGCCTGACCAAAGGAGACAAAAAACAACTAGAAGAGAAAATAGGAAGATTCAAAAAGCTGGACAGGCCATTAAGAGTTGGGAGAAGTGGTCCTTACGTCTCAAAGGAATACTTGGGGGCATCACAGTGTTGTATCCCCATCCAGGGACTGATCATAAGCAAGACCCAGAGCCACGAAGGAGGGATCCATGGTGATTGCTGGCATCCATTTAAGAAGACAGGGATGGGAGGGTGTATGTGATGTGAGAAAGATTTCCATTAAATTGGTTAAGATAAAAGTTTATCCACTTAAATGAAAACTGTCTGGAAAATTACTTAGGAGTGGGAGATGAGATTGAGAAGTTCTGAGGGCTTGACAAAAGGAACTGAAAGCTCACATCACATCACATCCTGATTCTTCTCAGGAAAGGAAGAATCTGACAGTAAACGAGGGGCAGTGTGGTGCGGCGGAAAGAGGGCCAGCCTCCAAGTTAGGAAGACCTCGATTCAAGTGTTCTCTCTGCCATCTGTTAGCGGTGTGGGCCCGGACAAGTTATCTATCAATGATTCAGGGAGCTTTCTAAGGAGAGAAGGTGCCAACCTGTTTTGGTGCAGAGCTTTCCTAATGGTCCATTGTCAATCACAGGTTCAGTTAAAAGAGGAAATTCACTTACAGTATATGGAATCACTAATACCTCAAAGATGCCAGATTAATGCAGCACTATTATGTATGCATCCATTTCCATAAACACACCCAAAAGGTAGTTAACATGCATGACTTGGTAGATCAGGGAGAGAGAGAACATTTAAATGGGTGAAAGTAGGTGGCAGATTATAGTCTGAGTGAGTAAAAAGGGATGTGACAGTTACTGGTTAAGAGAGAAATGAGTATAGTTAAGGGCATGATTTGTTGATCACAGGATGCTAGGACAAGTAGAAAAGATTACCTGTAACTCAGAGCATTTAGATTCTTCCTCTAAGATCCTGGTACCCACTCCCACTCACATCCTTCCAGAACAGAGGGCTGGAAGACATCTAATTAACAAAAAGTTACAGTGGACTGAATGGTCCTTCAAACCAATCCTTGTAGATTTTTATTTACATACTGTGATTATTACTAACTCTAGGGAGAGGCTCTATTCATTTCTATCCCAACATGTACCAGGATGGCAACCTGATCATTCATTACTGCAAGCCTTGGAAGTGGGATTCTTACTTTTTTTTTTAATCATGACACAAAGCTAGAGTTTATCTGGCAGTCAAGAAAAAATATGCAAATCCTCACAACAACCTGCTGTGGTAGCTACTATTAATATACCCATCTTACAGATGAGAAAACTGAAGGTGACAGAGATTTAGTGACTTGCTCAGCATCACACAGCTATTAAGTGTCTGATTCACACTCAATTCTTCCTGACTCCAAGGCCAGTACACTTTCCATCATGGCACCTTGCTACTTCAAAGACCACTATAAGAATCAACTTACAGCCTTATACTCTTTTCTCTCCCCTAAAGCCCTTAGCACACACCATCTCATACATAGCTGGTGCTCAGAAAAATGTTGAATAAGCAATTTATTTTCATCTTTAGCAGATACTCTTCCCATTCATGTTAAGATGTCAATGAATTTTAAGCCAGGTCTATACTGGGCAGATTATTTATGGTGCTGATCCAAGTGATTTGGGAGCAGTGTTTACAACAAAATACAGATAAAATAATTTGATCCCCAATGATTCCATGTGAATGATTACATTATATATAGTCATGTGCACACATTCCAAAGAGTAGCTGAGAAAACTAAGTAGGAAGGATGAAGGATGGGTATGTGGATGGACGGAAGGGAGAAGGTATAGACAAAGTGGGAAAAAAAGGAAAAAAAGCCTCAATTACTGGAGTGAGGTTTTCAAGCAAAACAGGATGGTCACATTCTGGGTATAATGTAAAGAGGTTTTCTTTTCAGATGTGAATTAGACCACTCACTGCATGAGGCTCTGGGACTCTACAAGAAAGATAATAAAATTCTGGCTTCAAAAAATTACCAATAAAACTATTCTTGGTGTGTTTAAGTAGCAGATATAAACAATGGATTTTAGGGGCCCAGAATTGAATTATAAGCCTCCAATAGGCCTAGTATTAATCTGACCATTGGATTCACAGTAATTTTCTCCTTGTCACACAGTTCTGTACTTGAGCCTGAGTTAGACCTCATAGATAGTAACACATTCTTTGATTATGAATTACCTTTCTACCTCGGATTCTTGAATGGCCCCACTCACATCCCTTCACCTTTGCCACAGACAGCCCATGGTGAAAGAGAATCAAATGAGTTGGTTCCTGTACAGAACTTTTCAAACTTTAAACTGCTACTTAAAAGTCAGGAAAGGTGCCTTGGCCTAGGGCAGGTCTCAGAGTCAAAAGACCAATGTCAATGGAAGGTCCTTGCAATAATGAGATCACATATCCAGTTTAAAAAAAGAAAGAATAATACATTATTATTTATCAAGAAGTCAGCCCTCTCTGTAGGAGGCTTCTGATACCCAGAATAATAATTATAGCTTTCATTTACAGAATGTTAAGGTTAACAACACACTTATCTCTTTTGACCCTCAAGAAACCCCTAGGAGATAAGTGGCATATTTATCCCCATTTTACACATGAGAAAACTGAGGCTCCGAGAAATTAAATAGGACATCTTATATGTGATTTAAAGCCAGGTCTTCCTAACTCCAAACACAGCACCATATCTATGCCTCTCATAAACATCTCCCTTCCTACACAGTCCCCACCCTGGTGCAGACCCTCATCACCCTTCACGCCTTAACTCGGTCCCTTCTACCTTTCCAGTCTTCTCACACCTCACTTGTCCATGTATTCTACAATCTAGGGCAATGGCCTTCTTACTGTTTCTTACACATGCCACTCCATCTCTTGACTCTTTTCCTTTGCAATGGCTGTCCCCCATGCCTGGAACACCCTCCCTCCTCACTGCTGCCTTCCAGCTTCCTCTGAGTGTGGGCTCAAAACCCACCTTCCATAAGAGGCCTTTCCTAGTCTCCCTCCCCCATCCCCATCCTCTGACACTTCCTCCGATTTATCATGTATATACATATACATACATTACATATACACAGCTATCATAGATGTTTGTACATGGTTGTTTGCATGCTTTCTCCCATTAGACTGTGAGCTCCATGAGGGCAGGAATGATCTTTTGCCTTTCTTTGTATACTCACGGCTTAGCACAGTGTCTTACATGTTTTAGGTACTTAATAAAGATTTGCTGACTTGACTGGTTGTATGCTACATATGTTCACGATGTTTTTCTCTGCCTTTGCATTAAGGGAGCCCAGGAATGGGCCTAGATGAGACTGTGGGTTGAAGCTTTGGCAGAGGGTTTGGCGGGCATACAACATATACTGAACAAATTCTCAGGCTCCGCTCCTGCATCTCTCCTTAATTATGCTGTACACCTGACAGTTCTTCCTCAGATGGCCTGATCAAATTGCGTCACAAATCTGCCAACACTAAGGACCAGGCTCTTGTTGATAGTGTTCCCACTAAGGCACAGCCCTTCCATGAGGCCCTGATGCAGAGTTAGCCGGCTTAAATCTGACTTTATAAAGGACTTTTTCTTACTTTCTTTGAAATCTCTCAGTTCCTCAGAATCCCTTTGCAGAGGATAATCCTCCATCAGAGATACCACTGTACTGTCAAGTTGGTGTATGGAATCCACAATCCATGATTTATAATGGAATGGTTTTCCCTCCATCTTCCTAATGTCCATAAAAATGTGTTTTTTAAGACATCTATATTGGGGGCCACTAGGTAGCACAGTGAATAGAGTACCAGCCCTCGAGTCAGGAGGACCTGAGTTCAAATTCATCCTCAGACACTTAACACTTACTAGCTGTGTGACCTTGGGCAAGTCACTTAACCCCAATTGCCCTGCCTTCCCCCCCTCCAAAAAAATAGACATCTATATCTTAATAAAATTTCTTTTTTACCTTAATAAATCCCACCATTTCCCACTCCCTCCTTCCTCCAAAACACATACAAAAAAAAAAACAACTTAGCTAGATTGAATTAAGTTCTAAAATTCTGAAAAGACTTCTAGGATTCAGCTATCGTTCACAAGGAAGTTCCAGACAGATCAATATCAATTCATTCAAAAACATTATTAAGTGCAAACTGTGTGCCAGGCATCGTGCCAGGTGCAGAAGACACAAAGACAAAGAGGACAACAGTCATTGGCCTCAAAAAGTTTACATTCTACTGGGGGATGTCAAGATGCCAGCGGGGTGAGAACTGCAGGTACCTCCCCGGGCAGTGGAAAGAATGCTGACCTTGGGGTCACAGAGCCTGAGTCCGACTTTGTCCCTTATGACCTTGGCTCTAGGCCTCAGGATCCTTATCTGTAAAATGAAGGGTTTAAACAAAATGGCCTCTGAAAACCTTCCCCGTTCTAGATCTATGAGCCTAAGTATATTGTTTGGTCGAATACAACTCTACATGATCTCGGGACCGTTGGTATATATGTATACACACATACAGATGCATACATATAGGTGTGTGTGTGTGTGTGTGTGTGTGTGTGTGTGTGTGTGTGTGTGTG